>NC_091989.1:173158067-173476114 GCF_044704955.1 Pristiophorus japonicus
TCAGGCCGCAGTGTTACACTCACACCTGAGTTTACAGCTAATCAGGAGACAGGCACTTGAAGTTAAACGCGCTGTGCCACACAAAGCTTCACAATTACAGTCTGGGTCACTGCAATACTTAATTAATTTACTTGCTGCATTCAAAGCCCGACATAATCTATATATTTATGTGCCGACCCGCTGAGGTTTTGGGAGCAAGCCTGTTGTTGCTTCCCTTAAATTAAAACAATTAATATTATATTTGCGCTGAATCTTATAGATTATTACAGCATCTCTCTGGAAATGATAAACAGGCTCCCGCGCACGAGTGACAGCTAATTTGTTTTCAATAGGTTTCAATCAATTGCGCTTGGTCCCTTAAAAGAACTGTGCACCAATAATTGGCTAAAATAAATCACTCTGCAATTCAAAAGAGCCCTTACTGAGACGTGTAGCAGATGATCATTCGATTTTTAATAAACCAGTAAGTGGGCTCTGCATCTCTTGAGCGCTATGGGAACCAGGCTCAGGGTAATAGAAGTAGCATCAGTACATCACTGAAGCCCAGCTACCTACAGCATTGCTCAGCTGTGCATTACACTAGATGTTTAATCAACAGCTCCAAAGGTGCTACTCTCCCTGTTTGCAGGATCCCGCTGCCTCAGGTAAGTGGAGACAGTGACTGGTAAAGCTGACACAATATCTCCCGCCATTCTTGCGTAGAATGTATTTTTTTTTTTTGAATTGGTGTCCTCCCCTGCTCCCCTCGCTGCCCCCACCCACCCCGCCCTCTATTTCCAGATCAACGCCTTCGTGAACTTTTCAACTCATCAGACTCTTGGGAATCCCTGGCCCAAGACAGCTCAGAGTGGAGGAGAAGCATCCGGGAAGGCGCCGAACTCCTGAAGTCTCTTCGCCGGGAGCACGCGGAAGCCAAGCGCAAACAGCGGAAGGAGCGCACGACAACCCAAGTACCCCCACCCACCCGTCCCTCCAACCACCGTCTGCCCCACCTGTGACAGAGACTGTAGGTCCCGCATGGGTCTTATCAGTCACCTTAGAACTCATTTTAGTGTGGAAGCAAGTCATCCTCGACTCCAAGGGACTGCCCAAGAGAAGTAAAACTGAGCAATTCTAGCTTGGGTCATACTGGCCATTACCTCAAGGTTTCTTGATGGTCAGGATAGCACCATGGTAGCTAAACCATCCAACCGGATGTCGTCTGCCAGTGTACTAGTCATCATATGGATGATCTTGTCTATAAATGTGTGAGCCAATAAAAAAAAAAGGCATTGGGTTCATTCCCCCAAAGCCACAAAACGACCGCCAGTTACTGACAAGTACCCCCTTCTACGCAGGGGGTACCACTGACACAATCGATTCAAGACAAGCTCCAAGTGCGTGGGTAATTACAATACGATTGTTGTTTCGGTTCGCGACGAGGCACAGCGTGTCCTGCAGTGGCTGGCAGTCGTGAAACGCTGGAAGGAAATGGGCAGGTAGTGCGTGATCTTGCTCCAGGGCTACCTGAGCACATGCACGAGGCCTTTGAAGAAAGGCAAGTGTTCGGAGGGCCACCTCACCACTCCCCTCAACCCTAGACATTTTGGATCTGGTGAATGGCAAACTTCGCCAGGCTCCACAGCAGACCGACCAGGTCGTCACATGTACACAGATAAAATACCTTCTCTTCCCACATTACAACAGTGCCTACACTCCAAAAATACTTCATTGGCTGTAAAGCGCTTTGAGATGTCCAGTGGTCGTGAAAGGCGCTATTTAAATCCAAGTCTTTCTTTTTTCTTTCTCTCCTACAAAGATGTGTTTTGTAGAGGTCCCAGCGCAACCTTCAGCCGCTTAAGGAAGAGTGTGTTCGAAGACCAGGCCCTCAAATCTGGCACCAAGCTTATTCTACAGGGCTGCAGTGATACCCACCCTCCTGTATGGCTCAGAGACGTGGACCATATATAGTAGATGCCTCGAATCGCTGGAGAAATACCAATGATGTCTCCGCAAGATCCTGCAAATCTCTTGGGAGGACAGACGTACCAATGTCAGTCTTCTCAATCAGGGCAACATCCCCAGCATTGAAGCAGTGACCACACTCGACCAGCTCCGTTGGGCGAGCCACATTGTTCGCATGCCCGACACGAGACTCCCAAAGCAAGCGCTCTACTCTGTACTCCTACATGGCAAGCGAGCCCCAGGGGCCAGAGGAAACATTTCAAGGACACCCTCAAAGCCTCCTTGATAAAGTGCAACATCCCCACTCACACCTCGAAATCCTTGGCCAAAGTCCGCCCGAAGTGGAGGAAGAGCACCTGGGAGGGCGCTGAGCACCTCGAGTCTTGTCGCCGAGAGCATGCAGAGAACAAGCACAGGCAGCGGAAGGAGCGTGTGGCAAGCTAGACTCCCCACCCACCCTTCCCTTCAACCACTGTCTGTCCCACCTGTGACAGAGACTGTAATTCCTGTATTGGACTGTACAGTCACCTGAGAACTCACTTTTAGAGTGGAAGCAAGTCTTCCTCGATTTCGAGGGACTGCTTACGATGATGATATTTAAATCCAAGTCTTTCTTTCTCCTACAAAGATGTGTTTTGTAGAGATCCCAGTAGTTGTACAGATAGTCCAGCTTAACTGCTTTCTTGGTGACATGACATTTTGGTTGGACAGGTAACCCCCTGCTCCTCCCCCCACTATATCCGCCAATGTTTGTTTGCAGGTATTGACTGTAGGTGGTCCTGGGCACGTTGGCTTTCCTCGAGTGGTAATGGTGTTGAAATCCACCTCAACTCCGAGGGACTGCCTCGGAGAAGAATGGTGTTGACGCCACTAAGTGAGCCAAGGAGCAATATTTCCACCCACTGCTCACACCAATCAGTTGCAGCTCTGCTGTGTCGTTCCATTCAAATTGATTTCTGTTATTTCAGCAAGGACACAAATGTGATTAGAGGCTTCCACTTTACATACATATTGTTTAAAATGATCTAAATCAATTGGTGGAAAAGGATGTTCTTATTTACCGTCTGCTCCATCCCTGGTCTGTGAATAATGTACTGCAGGGAGGGAAGTCAGCAAGAAAGCAGCATGTCCCATTAATTCAATGAAAAGGCCATTAACAGGACATTCATTCTGTTTAAAAAAAAAAGTACTATGTCTTCAAACGGCACAAGAAAAAAAAGCTGCTTTACGCTTGACAGGTCTTTTCTACATCGGTCTCCTCTAGGAATGGACATTGGGGTGGCCAAACCTCCGGGATTGTCCAGTAATTAAAGATTCATCTCCAGGATACGGCTACCAGCAACCCGGAGAAAAATCATACGGTTATTAAAAAAAAAGAGCGATTATCCTGTTTTCTTTGAACGTTTTAATTTATTAGTTATGGTTTATTGGAGCAGAGAGAAATCAGGGTCTACAAGCAATGTGATTGAGGCCCAGCAGAGACGAGAGTTTGGGGCCCAGAAGAGCCGAGGGCCCAGGGGCAGCATGGGCCAGCCCACACTGCGATATGTGCACGCGCTAGGTCCATGCAGCAGAGCAGGTCTCCAGTCGTCTTGGTTAACCCTTGCCACTGGACCAAGACCTAGCTCTGTCAAGCCCGTGTGGTGGCTGGTGTTCAACGGCCACCACACGTTAAAAAAATCCACGCACAGGCATCTTCCACCTTTCAAGATGTAGTTCGTGACCTGGAATATTACGTCCTTCATTGAAACATCTGTGAACTCATCCCTTTTTGGTGCAGAAGCAAGTCATCTTCGATTCGAGGGACCGCCTAAGAGGGATAAAAATATTGGAGATGGGGTAGAAAGGCTGTTTTGACAGTCAAGCATCATCCAATCGGGTAATTAAGAGCCAATTTGCTTTTCAGTTGGCGCGGGAATGCGGTGCGTTGCGTGGATGGACGCGTCGGGCGACCAATGGCAGGAATGTGGGGACGGGGCAGTTGGAGGTCAGGTGATGAAAGCTCCGGAAATACCATCAACCAAAGTTGGCAACCCTAAGGCACGTTGACCAGAGGTAGGGAACATTGTGGCCACCCATGTGTGTAGCATGGTATCTTAATACGGTTGTTGTTGATCTTTTTTATACTGAGTAATAGTGTCATGTCTAGACTCAACGATTGAATCAATGATCTAGGATAGAATTGAGCCATTCTAAGTGCATGGCTGTTTCTCAGTCGGGCAACGCTATAACCAATTGCTTTGTGCAGGTGCACAAATGGTTACGTTGCACGTAACAGTCAAATGCCATCAAGTCAATTAGAGGTTGCTGAGAAATTCTCCCCACTATACTGACCTGCAACGCCTCGATTTTAAAATTCTCATCCTTGTTTTCAAATCCCTCCATGGCCTCGCCCCTCCCTATCTCTAACCTCCTCCAGCCCTATAACCCTCAGATATCTGCGCTCCTCCAATTCTGGCCTCTTGCGCATACCCTATTTCATCGCTCGACCATTGGCAGCCGTTCCATCAGCTGCCTAGGCCCCAAGCTCTGGAATTTCCTCCCGAAACCTCTCTGCCTCCTTTAAGACACTCCTTAAAACCTGCCGCTTTCACCTGTCTTAATGTGTCGCGCAGTCAAATTTTGTTTGATAGCGCTCTTGTCAAGCACCTTGGGTCATTTTACTAAGTTAAAGGCACTGCATAAATGCAAATTGTTGAGAGTTCTTTGGATTGAACTACTCCATTCTTCGGATATGGATTCAGAACATAAAGCCATGCCATTAATTGGTATTGGTCAAATATTGCTGCTTTCATGAACCCCATGATTGATTCTGAAACTCTGGATTCTTTGCTGATTACTGAATCTGAAGGTTATTTCTACTGATGATCGTACAGTCCAACCATCCACGGAGGAAAATCAGCAGCAACCAAGCCCCTCAGTGCTGCTCCCACTCATGATTCTGGCTACAGCACACTGTAGGTGGGAAATCTCATGAGAATGAATTCCTGCTTATAATACACAGAAGCTGGAATCTATTCAACCAACAGTAGGACGTGGGTAGGAGTGGAATTCAGTGGAAAGGAAAGGGGAGAGGGAAGGGGGAAATGAAAGGGAAGAAGGAGGCAATAAAGGGGAAGAAATTGGAGACCAGCGCTTGGATAAATTAGGAGTGTGTCAGCATTAACCGAGAGTGAAAAGGGTGGGAGAATGCAAGCAGTAATTGAGAAGGGGGACAGTGACCCAGCTTGAAATTAGGGGGTGGGGGCTGGAAGGGCACTAGATTGAATTGCTTTGGAGGATGAGAAGAGAGTCAGGTTGAATTTAGGAGGGGAAAGAGAGCGAGCGAGAGAGCGAGTGACAGAGCCACGGAGACAGAGACCGAGACGGGAAGGTTAGTGGAGGAGAAAGTATTGCTCTGAACGAGTTGGACAGGATAAAATAGCTCTGTGAACCGAGTCCAGAGAGGGTTAGAGTAGTAACTGGGGCAGTGGAGCTGAATATGGGAGGGTGACTGTTGGAAGTAGCCTTTGAGGAAGTGATGGCCTGATGCCGCGTTTCCCACATCACAACTGCTTATGGGAGCTTGCTGTGCACAAACTGACTGCTGCTTTCCCGAGATCACAGCATCGACTACACGTGGGGAAAAAAAGTACCCCAATGGCTGTAAAACATCTGGAGGTCGTGAAAAGCACTATATAAATGTGAGTTCTTTATTTCCTGGGAGCACCACTCTCTGCCAGGAACACCGTTTGTGGAATAACAGAGTCATTATTTTTCTTGCAAGAAAGTAATTAGAAAAGATGGATAATCTTTTAAAATAAACACAATCATACAGGACAGGAGGCGGCCATTTGGCCAATCGTGCCTGTGCCAGACCTCAAAGAGCTACCCAATTAGTCCCATGCCGCCTGCTCTTTCCCCACGTCCCTGAAAGTTTTTCAATTAAGTATTTATTCAATTCCTTTTTGAAAGTTATTATTGAAACTGTTTCCACCGCCCTTTCCAGGCCATGCGTTCCAGATCATAACTCCTCGCTGAGTAGTGTCAGCTGTGGTTCGGTGGGTAACACCCTCACCTCTGAGTCAAAAGGTTGTGGGTTCAAGGCCCACTCCAGAGACTTCAGCACATAAATCTAGGCTGACACTCCCAGTGCAGTGCTGAGGGAATGCTGCACTGTCAGAGGTGCTGTCTTTCGGATGAGACATTAAACCGAGCGAGGCCCTGTCTGCTCTCTCAGGTGGATGTAAAAAATCCCATGACGCTAATTTGAAGAAGAGCAGGGGTGAGGTTATCCCAGTGTCCTGGCCAATATTTATCCTTCAATCAACATAGCAAAAACAGATCATCAGATCATTATCACATTGCTGTTTGTGGGAGCTTGCTGTGTGCAAATTGGCTGTCATGTTTCCCACATTAGAACAGTGATTACACTCCAAAAGTACTTCATTGGCTGTTAAGCGGTTCGAGATGTCCGGTGGTCGTGAAAGGTGCTATATAAATGCAAGTCTTTCTTGTAAAAAAAAACATAACTGCACTGTAGTTCTATTGCAGGATCTTGACCCACCTGTCACAGGGCATTCGGAGGTGCCATTTTAATGAGGGAGGGAAGGAGTCGATACCCAAAGTCACACCACCATGACATCACCAGCTTAAAGACAAAACCCTTACACAAATATATTGCATCAAGATCCTACATCACAAGCCTTCTCACTGTACAGATGCTGAAGAAACATGGGATGGATTGAACACGTTTATGTCTTCCCGGTTACTTCAGTGGGAGAGAAAGCGGGTGACAAATGTAATCGATAAGCCTTGAAGAAAAATGACTGAAACTGAAGTGCTGCATTTGACACTCTGAGGTGGCTGGGGGAGAAAGAAAAAGAAATGAAGTGCTTTTTTTTTTTTGAGTGTTGTCTGGGCTCAAAGAACTGAACGTATTAGTGCCCATACCTCCTGCACACAGCTCTGCGTGACAGCATGCTTGATGAGGCACACACAGAGGGTAATGGTGTTGACCCCACTAAGTGAACTAGGTAGCATTAATGCTACCAAATATACACACTAATCAGTTCTCGCTCCGACATGTAGTTCAACTCAAATTGATTTCTGTTGTTTCTCTATAGACACAAATGTGATTAGAGGTTTTTTAAAATTTTACATAGGCTTTCTATAAAAAAAAATTAAATCAATTGGTGGGCAAGGCACGTCTTATCTACAGCATTTGCTGCCTCCCTGACCCGTGAAGAATGTGCTGTGAGGTGGGGGGATGTTGGTAAGAAAGCAGCCTGTTCAGTTAATTCAATGATAAGGCCATCAAACAGGACACTCATTCCGATTGTACATCATGATGTAAAATTCCACAGAGAAAGAAAGACTTGAATTTATATAGCGCCTTTCATGACTACTGGCCCAAAGCGCGTTACAGTCAATGAAACACTTTTTGGAAGTATAGTCACTGTTGTAATGTAGCAGCTAGTTTACACACAGCAAGATCTCACAAACAGCAATGTGGTAATGACCAGATAACCTGCTTTAGTGATTTTGGTTGAGGGATAAATATTGGCCAGGACACCTGGGATAACTCCCCTGCTCCTCCTCCTCTTCAAGAGTGAGCGAGAGCGCTGACAGGACCTCGGCTTTACGTCTCATCTGAAAGATGGCATTTCCGTCTCATGTGAAAGATGCCAGTGAGCCTAACATCTGTCGTTGGAAAAATGCTGGAGTCCATTATTAAGGAAGCAGTAGTGGGACATTTGGAGAAGCATCATTCAATCAAGCAGAGTCAGCATGGTTTTATGAAAAGGGAAATCATATTTGACAAATTTGCTGGAGTTCTTTGAGGATGTAACGAGCAGAGTGGATAAGGGGGAACCAGTGGATGTGGTGTATTTGGATTTCCAGAAGGCATTTGATAAGGTGCCACATAAAAGGTTACTGCACGAGATAAAAGTTCATGGGGTTGGGGGCAATATATTAGCATGGATAGAGGATTGGCTAACTAACAGAAAACAGAGAGTCGGGATAAATGGGTCATTTTCTGGTTGGCATACATTAACTAGTGGGGTGCCGCAGGGATCAGTGCTAGGGCCTCAACTATTTACAATCAATAACTAATGACTTGGATGAAGGGTCCGAGTGTAATGTAGCCAAGTTTGCTGATGATACAAAGATGGGTGGGAAAGCAAATTGTGAGGAGGACACAAAAAATCTGCAAAGGGATATAGACAGGCTAAGTGAGTGGGCAAAAATTTGGTAATGTGGGAAAATGTGAGGTTATCCACTTTGGCAGAAAAAATAGAAAAGCAAATTTTAATTTAAATGGAGAAAAATTGCAAAGTGCTGCAGTACAGAGAAACCTGGGGGTCCTTGTGCATGAAACACAAAAAGTTAGTATGCAGGTACAGCAAGTAATCAGGAAGGCAAATGGAATGTTGGCCTTTATTGCAAGGGGGATGGAGTATAAAAGCAGAGAAGTCCTGCTACAACTGTATAGGGTATTGGTGAGGCCACACCTAGAGTACTGCGTACAGTTTTGGTCTCCGTATTTAAGGAAGGGTGTACTTGCATTGGAGGCTGTTCAGAGAAGGTTCACTAGGTTGATTCTGGAGATGAGGGGGTTGACTTATGAAGGTAAGTTGAGCCTATACTCATTGGAGTTCAGAAGAAACATATAAGATAATGTGGACAAGGTGGATGCACAGAGGATATTTCCACTCATAGGGGAAACTAAAACCAGGGGACATAGTTTCAGAATAAGGGGCCGCCCATTTAAAACTGAGATGAGGAGGAATTTCCTCTGAGGGTTGTAAATCTATGGAATTCTCTGCCCCAGAGAGCTGTGGAGGCTGGGTCATTGAATATATTTAAGGCGGAGATAGACAGATTTTTGTGTGATAAGAGTTATGGGGAGCAGGCAGAGAAGTGGAGCTGAGTCTATGATCTTACTGAATGGCTGTGCAGGCTCGAGGAGCCAAATGGTCTACACCTGCTCCTATTTCTTATATTCTTATGTTCTCTAATAGTGCAGCATTCCTTCAGCACTGCACTGGAGTGTCAGCTCAGACTTTTGTGCTCAAGTCTCTGGAGTGGGACTTGAACCCACAACCTTCTGACTCAAAAGCGAGGGTGCTTCCCACTGAGCCACTGGCTGATACTTAAAACAAAACACGCAGTGGCTCTCTGAGCAAACTATGGAGCAGCAAGATACCAGCACAACAAACAACATATCCAACAACAGCAGCACTGTGAAGAACACCCACAATACCATCAACACCATCACCACAACTGACAGAGAGAATAGCAACATCACCGCAAACACAAAGACCACTAATATCAACAGCACCTCTATTAAGAGTGCCATAACAAACACCGTCACAACCACCACCAGTAACACGACCAACAGAAAGCGGAGTATTGGACGGCCATGTCTCAAGTCCAGATAGAAAGAAAGAACAACTTGGATTTCTATAGTGCCTTTCACAACCTCAGGTCATCCCAAGGTGCTTCAGAACCAATGAAGTACTTTTTGAAGTGTAGTCACTGTTGTAATGTAGGAAAAGCAGCAGCCAATGTGTACACAGCAAGCTCCCACAACCAACAATGAGATAAATAACCTGATAATCTTTTTCAGCCTAGATTATGTGCTCATGTATCTGGTGTGGGGCTCTGGCGATGGACCTTTCCTGCATGAAATGTTACAATATTGCTCTGTTGGTTGACAAAGGAATCAGGTCCCACTACAGTATGTTGACACTCTCAGTCCAGGCTTCTAAATGTAAAAAAGGCACTTAGAGAATAGGTTCCGAGTGGGGTCCGAGCATCCAGGGAACTGGACCTCAGCAGCTTCGGAACGAGGGGAAAGAACTGTAGCAACATTGAAGACGAAGAAAGAACCATGTATATGGAACTTGCACCATCA
Source organism: Pristiophorus japonicus (assembly GCF_044704955.1). Lineage (NCBI taxonomy): Eukaryota > Metazoa > Chordata > Chondrichthyes > Pristiophoridae > Pristiophorus > Pristiophorus japonicus. The sequence goes on from NC_091989.1 coordinate 173,167,912, forward strand.
GGGCATTGGTGCTGAGTTACAGGGGCATCACTGCACGTTCACAGTATATTTAAAATGCTGCACCCAATTATCAGGTGAAAACACTCCCGAAATTGCATTACCAATAAACAGACGCTCTCGCCAAAAGTAACACCTGCTCATTACAGTTATGTTGTGAAAGCTCTTTCACCGTTCAACTGTTTCAAATGCTCACCTGATTCTGAGCCAGTCCTTTTATAGAATCATGGAAAATTACGACACAGGAGGCGGCCATTTGGCCCATCGTATCCGTGCTGGTCAAAAAAGAGCTATCCAGCCTTATCCCACCTTCCAGCACCAGGTCTGTAGCTCTGTAGGTTATGGCACTTCAAGTGTACACCCTTGCATCTTTTAAATGCAATGAGGGTTTCTGCCTCTACCACCCTTTCAGGCAGAGAGTTCCAGACCCCCACCACCCTCGGGGCGAAGGAATGTTTCCTCATCTCCCCTCTAATCCTTCTACCAATTAAATCTATGCCCCCTGGTTCTTGTCCCCTCTGCTAAGGGAACTCGGTCCTTCCTACCCACTCTATGTTTGTTTATATTAAAGTTGCTATATAAATGTAAGTGGTTGCTCGTGTTGGTGTGACACCATCTCCACCTTTAGGCTCTACAGGCAGATCAGGCTGTCCTCCCGCCCACACACTTTTAATGTGTAAATGCTGACTGCTGTGTTACAACGTCCCACTCCAGAGACTCGAGGATAAAAAGCTAGGCTGACACTTTTCCTCCTTTGTAAACGGTGGCCTTTCTCAGTTAGGCCTGACTGGCGAGAGAGGATCAGCCTGCTCCTCGGTCACCGCCTATCCCACTGCAAGCGACGGCTGGAGGCCTTGTCCACGCGGGACGGCTGACTCCCCCTTCAGGAGTGGCTGCCCATCCTGCAGAGAGGTGGCTGGGGGCTGAGAGTCAGGCAGTGAGTGCAGTGAGGAACTGAAGCACGAGGCGTCCCTCAGCACTCCATGGCTCAGAGTGTTGCATGCCCAAGACTTGGCATTGCTGCTCTACCCACACCCAATAATTTCAAGTGGGGGAGGGGAAGAGGATAAAAGAAATGAAGTCATTATATCGCATGATGTGTGGCTGAATCCGAACCGAGCACTTTGTATTTCAGATGAGACGTTAAACCGAGGCCCCGTCTGCTCTCGCAGGTAGATGTAAAAGATCCCACGGCACTGTTTCGAAGAAGAGCAGGGGAGTTATCTCCGGTGTCCTGGCCAATATTTGTCCTTCAATCAACAACACTAAAACAGATTATCTGATCATTATCACATTGCTGTTTGTGGGAGCTTGCTGTGCGCAAATTGGCTGCCGCCTTTCCTACATTGCAACAGTGACTACACTCCAAAAGTACTTCATTGGCTGCAAAGCGCTTTGAGACATCCGGTGGTCGTGAAAGACGCTATATAAATCAGTGTCTTTCTTTCTTGTACTATCACACCAAGGTGTATACTAATTTGGTGAGGGAGGGACAGGTAGAGACGTCCTGACTGATTGGGATTTCCCTTTTTTGTTAAGTGTCAGCCGTGACTCAGGGGGTAGCACTCCCACCTCCAAGGTTGTGGGTTCAAGTCCCACTCGAGAGACTGGAGCACAAAAATCTCGGCTGAAACTCCAATGCAGTACTGAAGGAGTGCTGCAGTGTACAGCACTCCTCAATATTGCACTGTTGGAGGTGTCGCTAAAGAACATAAGAAATAATAAATAGGAGCAAGAGTGGGCCATTTGGCCCCTCGAGCCTGCTCCGCTAAACTGAGGCCTCCTCTGCTCTCTTAGGTGAATGTAAAAAATCCCATGGCACAATTTCGAAGAAGGGCAGGGGAGTTATCCCCGGTGTCCTGGCCAATATTTATCCCTCAATCAACATCACTAAAAAAAAGATTATCTGGTCATTATCACATTACTGTTTGTGGGACCTTGCTGTGTGCAAATTGGCTGCCTCGTTTCCTACTGTACAACAATGTGTACACTTCAAAAGTACTTCATTGGCTGTAAAGCGCTTTGGGACATCCGGAGGTTGTGAAAGTCACTGTAGAAATGCAAATCTTTCTTTCTGTGGAGCTGTACAGTTGGCAAGTACCTTCCCCCCACAGAGATAACTGCTGACACTGTCTCCCTGGGATGCACCAGGCTTCTTGGGGTCAAAGGAGACCGAGTGTCTGTGTGCACCAAGAACAGGCCACGTGACAGCAAATGGGTCAAGCTACCCTCTTGCCATTTTCACTGCGCTGAATTCAAATATTAACAAACAAAGATACTTTTTTTTGAAGAATACAATTAACCGCGTCCTCAAGTGTTATTTATTATCCATTTAGTGCCTTCTTTCAATGCGAATGTAATTTGCAGCATTAGTTTGAAACCTAACAAGCCACATAGTGAAGATCCGAAGTTCAGATACATGTCAGGCACGGTGATGCAGCGGGGCTGTGTGCCTCCAGAGAGAGCTGTGCAATTATGAGAACAATTATAAAAACATTGATGCACAGCCAGCCATCCTGCGCTCAGCAAAGTAGAAAGTGACACACCAGCCATCATTGCTTTATCTTTTGATATAAAGAAGACTTTCAAGTATTGATGGTTTGAGCAGGCTCATTAAATGTAATCAATCTGTCCTTTATGTGCAAGGCACTGAATCTAATCGAGATGAAGAGTGGCCTCCTGTGAAACAGCAAAAATTGCAGCAGAGCATTGTAGCACTGTGCAAATCTCATTCAACGTCCGCCGGGATCTTTTAAAGAATCAAGAATGGGTGACGAACCATCACAAAAATCTTTCGCTTATCCATCAAACTAGTTTGGATTTCAGAAGTGCTCTTAAAATGATATGTATCCTGGTTTTATGATCAATCTGTACCTCCCTATCGTCAAAATCTGCACAGTCTTAAACATAAGAACGTACGGCCTCTTGAGCCTGCTGCGCCATTCAATGGGATCATGGCTGATCCGCAATCTCAACACCACTTTCCCGCCCGATCCCCATATCCTTTGATTCTCCTACAGCCCAAAAATCTATTGATCTCAGCCTTGAATACACTCCATGATTCAGCATCCACAGCCCTCTTGGGTGGAGAATTCCAAAGACTCACAACCCTCGGAGTGAAGCCTTTATTTCTGTTTGTTCTTTTTAATTATCCTTTATCCGATGTTGGACGTGCTTTTTTTCCTGCTGGTCCACCCATGATTTTCCTCCCATTTGTGTCAATGGGCAGGAAAGCTGTGTGCTGGTGAGGGCCGAAGTGGAAAACCTCGGCCCAATTTTTCTTTAGAAATCAACCTGGATCTGGTTTCTTGCCCAGACGCAGAGGGGGATGCATTGTGTGGCCATGACTCGCCTCGGAGTCACAAGGCTGTGGGTTCAAGTCCCACTCCAGAGACTTGAGCACATAAATCTAGGCCGACACTCCAGTGCAGTGCTGAGGGAGTGCTGCACTGTTGGAGGTGCCGTCTTTCGGATGAGACATTAAACCGAGGCCCCGTCTGCTCTCTCAGGTGGACGTAAAAGATCCCATGGCACTATTTCGAAGAAGAGCAGAGTCGTTATCCTCGGCGTCCTGGCCAATGTTTATCCCTCAATCAGCATCACTAAAAACAGATTATTTGGTCATTATCACATTGCTGTTTGTGGGAGCTTGCTGTGAGAAAATTGGCTGCCGCGTTTCCCTACATAACAGTGAATACACTTCAAAAGTACTTCATTGGCTGCAAAGTGCTTTGAGAGGTCCAGTGGTTGTGAAAGGCACTAAATAAATTCAAGTCTTTCTTTCTTTTCTCTTTATGTCCTTTCCGACAGTCAATAAACAATGGCTGGGGTGTGTTGCACGGCTGAGACACTTACAAGCTGCTTCTGCGTCAGAAGCAAATAAAGCCGACAGCACACCTGCCATTTTCACCGCCAACTAAAAGATTGTTCCAGTGGCAGCAAAGACCGTCAGTTTTCTTGTGAACTGGATTAGTCGGCTCTGCTTCTGACCGCTTTCTGATGGAGATTAGCACCGGGGAGGGAATCTAGACGAGGGAGGGGCGCACTGGGAGGCCGGGACAAAGCCACTCTCACGGAATCAAAACTGGAGTAAAAGTGCCTAAATTAGGGTTCAAATGATGTCACATGGGCCTCGAGAGTGAGGCTTCAGTGATTTACCTGCTCCGAGGACCAATTGACACACGCTCAAACATACTATCAGTCACGGTCATTACTTTCACTCAATTTAAAAAGAGAGTCGCTGTTGCCACTGAAAATAAATAAAGACTTGCATTGATATAGCACCTCAGGATATCTCAATGTGCTTTACAGCCAATGAAGTACTTTCGAAGTTCTGTTAACACATTAGTGGTGTTTGCACACATGTTGACAATCATAACCTTATTTGTGAGGCAATTACATAATTTGTATCCTGTTTACTCAAAACAGGAAAGAGTATATAAAAGAATTGACATCATCGTACAGAAACTCTCTAGCAGATAGCATCTCTGCTGTCACAGCTTTCGGCAGCCAAAATGGTAGCTCCAAGAGCAGTAGGCCATACTGGGAATGGCACCTGTCTGGAAACTCCCTCATGAGTGGTGGTTATACACATACACACGTAGGGGTGTTTGCATGCACTGTCTGCTTGTGCGACTTCAAATGGTTTATAGATTTGTGCACAGAATGTTAAGCTTGTGTGTATACTATCATTTTATTTCACTAAATCGGATCTTTAATTGTAATAATATATATGAAATTTTAACTTACTGCTCTTTCTTATTATTTTTACAATACATATTCAGTCTTGAAAATTTATGCTGCAAAGCTAGGTTGTCATAAAGGGATCTGATTAAACGCTGCTATCGACTTGGAACTGTTCCAGCTGAATGCACATTGACACGTAGCATTTTTTCCTCATGAAAACTGAATTCTGTCACTTCATAAGGAAAGTGATCGGTTCGAAGCGCTCTTGTACTTAATACTTTGAACCTCACTCCAGATCCTGGATGGGTAGGGAACTTGTATGCACTAAATATTATTTTTATGGCTCCCAAGGTCCATAAACCTATGAATAATTTATACCTTTTCTCCAGTGACCATTTTCTCCCCTTTTTTCCTGAAGATGGTGAGTCACGATGGGGCCTGGCCACATCGACAGCACCTCCCAAACCCGCGACCTCTACCACCTCGAAGGACAAGGGCAGCAGGCGCATGGGAACACCATCACCTCCACGTTCCCCTCTAAGTCACACCATCCTGACTTGGAAATATATCGGCCATTCCTTCATCGTCACTGGGTCAAAATCCTGGAACTCCCTCCCTAACAGCACTGTGGGAGTACCTTCACCACACGGACTGTAGCGGTTCAAGGCGGCTCACCACCGCCTTCTCAAGGGCAATTAGGGATGGGCAATAAATGCCGGCCTTGGCAGCAACACCCACATCCCAGGAATGAAAAAAAAAAGGAAAGCTGCTCTGCTTAAATGCCAATTCTTCACGTGTAAACCAGGATAGCGACAGTGGACTATCTGACCAACTCAACCAGGCCAAATCCTGACCTCACAGACATCCACAAATACGGGGGCGAGGACAGGTGGAAATGTTCCTGCCCCTGGCACTACAGGAAATTCAGGCAGCGAGCAGTGCCATACCCCCAACAGGACCTGCTGACTTTCCATCTGTTCATTGAAGAGAACAGAAAATCAGAGACTCCCTTACGGGCCTGTGTTTGTGCCCCCCCACCTCGCACTCCTCCCCCCCGCAACCACCTCCCGCCCCTCGCCCCTCCCCTCCCCACCACTCGCACCCCCCCCCCACCTCCTGCCTCTCTAGCGCGCCCGCCGCCCCACGACCCCGCCAACCCCACCACCCCTCCCCCCTCCACCACCCCCAACCCACCCGCCACCCCACCCACCTCAACCCCTCGCGCTCCCCCACCTCAACGCCTCGCGCCCCCCCCCCCCCCCAGCGACAGATGCCCCACCAGTCAGCACACCGGGTGCTATCTGAGCATGTCTGGGGAACCTTCAGTCAACCCTTCTCTGTTCTCTCAAGAGGCAGAGGCTTCAGGAGAGCTGCAATGCTGCCCCTTTTCCACATCCACCATCGATAGTGTAGTGTCCTTACACCTTACTCCGGAATCACACGAGGCATGTACTGTAGACAAGGTTGCTACGTGACCTGAACCTTTATTCCCAGGACCAAGAAGCCTTGACCCTGCCTGGGACCTCTCTTTAAATACCTGGATGACCAGGTGAGGATTGTCTCCCACAAGTTCACCCTCTGTGGTCAAGGTGTGCATTACTCAGGTGTATACAGTGTACAGTGTTGTTACACAAAGGTTACAGTTATGTGAAGGTTACAAACATGACGGATAGGCACCGCTCTCTGGAAACTATTCAATCTACTTTCCAAAAGGGTTTCCAACAAACCACTTGAGGCCTGGAGACAATAGAAAGACTTGCATTTATACAATGGCTTTCACAACCTCAAGATGTCCCAAAGTGCTTTAGAGCCGATGAAGTACTTTTGAAGTGTAGTTACGGTTGTAATGTAGGAAACGTAGCTTCCAATTTACACACAACAAGCTCCCACAAACAGCAATGTGAATGACCAGATAATTTATTTTTCTGATATTGATTGAGGGATAAATATTGGCCAGAACACCGGGGAGAACTCTCCTGCTCTTCTTCTAAATAGCACCATGGGATCTTTTACATCCGCCCGTGAGCCTCAATGAAACATCTTATTTGAACCAGTCATCTTGAGCTGCAACCTTCTGTGCTATGATCTCTGTAACACCCAAACTCACTCACTCTTTCTGAAGCCTTCAAACCCACCACCCACCTCCCTGCTCCAAGTAATGAGCTGTACTCATTCCACCACAAGCACTCAGTCCATAGTTTGTTGTTGCACACTGTATATTTTATGAGGGAGCTGCACTTAGCTTCTTGGGCCTGTGGATATTTTGATACAAGCTATAAAACGGAATTTCAATTTAGTTCTTTTGTGTTTTCCACTTTTATTGCCTTAGCATCTCACATTCCTAAAGAGGCCCTGAATTTCCATGGGGATTCTCCTGTTCTCTCACCATAACTGGTTGAGGCCAGGCCTCCGCTGTTTTTAGGTGGGTAGCGTCAGTCTCCCGCCAGAGTTAGTGGTACAACACACCCACATAATGCAGTACAATGCAATATTGGAGACCCAACTTTTGTTTCTTTACTTGTTCCATTACCTTCTTGTCCTTTTTGTCTTGCACCATCATCCCTTTTGTCATCTCTTCTGCCTTCTCCCCTTTGATCTTTCCTCCCCCTCCCTCCCTTTCCCTGCCTCTGTACTTGCTTAATACCTGTTACATCTCTAACTTTTCACAGTTCTGATGAAAAGTCATCGACCAGAGACGTTAACTCTCTTCCTCTCTCCACAGAGACTAGCTCCAGCATTTTCTGGTTTTATTTGGCAGTGCGTTTTATTACACGGTGTCATACAGGCTGTGGAGGTCCAATTCTTGGCCTTTGCTGCGTTGGCTGATGACGACTTGCCTCCTGGTCCCCGGCCTAGTTAGGGGAAAAGCCTGCTCCCGGTTGCTATCCTTCCAGGAAAAGGGAAGCAAATCAGGATCGACACTCATGCCTCCCTTGCAGACCCTTGTGGTCGAGACTCAGCTCAGTAAGAATACACTCGGGAGAACAGCCACGGACAGCACTACCTGTGAAACCATCATTGAGTCACCATATTTCGGAGAGAAAATGGGTCAAAATCACACACTGGGGGGGGTGGGGATTTCAGGGAAGAGCAAGATCTCCTTGCAGAATCCCATTTTGCTACAAGAGGAAGTGCTTGTATTCTACATATAACCTCAGCAATAACCCTCTCTGCATTAGGTGCATTTTAAGATCCCGAGTATTATGTTGAATTTTACAAGAACAAGCTGCTTACAAATGCAGCAAGATGATTCGGTAAAAATTTACCTCAGTGTGTTCTCAAGTTCATTGCCGCAGATGAGCTGCTTAGCCATTGCCAGTGCACCCAGCTCTATCCCGCTTCATCCGAGAGTGTCTTGCATAAATCAGTCTGTACACAATGCACCTACTCTGGCTCTTAATCCTTAGTTACTCCAATACCCAGTTCAACGCTAGCTCCACATTCTGGAATACAGTCAACTCATCAGAATATTTCAGTGTAAGTGCATCAAACAGAGTCGACATGGCCTTCTTGCGGACATTTTAAAAGGTCTACATTGCTGTTTGAGGGAATGTTAAATGTCTATTCTGTCATGTACCAATTTCGGTGATTGATTGCCCTCTCTGTTCCCGCTAGGGCATCAGTAAAGCGTAATGGTGGGTGTGAAATATTCATACACTGTCCATTTGAACTGTGGAAAAACATCCAGCAGCACATTTAGAGGCTCGGACGCTCCAGCTTTTGTTGTGTCTGGAGAGAGCTACGTAGCATCAGGACTGGAGCACTGGCAGCCTTGCCAACCCTCCAGGGTTGTCCTCGAGGCTCCAGAAATGAAAAATTAATCTCCTGGACAAGGCTATGAGCAACACAGGAGCATTAAAAAAAACTACTTTTTTGTGTTAGTTATAAAAATATTGGAAGTTGGGAAGGTTAAAAAACAGTCAAGGATTATCCAATCAGGTGGTAGTGAAGAGCCTGTTCGCGAGGCTGGACATGTCGGGCGACCAATGGCGGGAGCGTGGGGGCAGAGCACTTGGGAAGCGGGCGGTCATGTGATGATACCTTCCGGATTATGACCAGAATTGGCATCCTTAAGTACTGGTGATTACAGGTTTGCAATGGTGGGAGCAATTTGAGATGATCACCAAGGGCATCAAAAATCCTCGTGTGTAGGCTTCGCTGGAGTACAAAGTCTCCGGGCCCCAAATTTCCATGGCTGTTACAGCGAACCCCCCCCCCCGCCCCCCCCCCAGTGTCAAATTGGCGCGAGTCAACCCAAACATCCGCAAACTCAGCCTAAAAATTGACACATCGGGTCCTGGCCCAGAGGTTACTAACACAAGGAGACGGGGCCAGTGATGGGACTCCACTGGTTGGGAGTTCCCACGCCCCAAGCCTTCAGCCCACACCTAGTGTAGCATCGGCACAGGTATGTCTCGTCTCACCTCGCTGAATCAGGCGGAAGTGGGGGTCACCTAGAATTGGGACCTGGATTCCCAAAGGTACGGGGAGGGGAAAGTGTTTGTAAAGCAGCCCATTATGAGCCACCGAGGCGAGGATCAGTAGGAGGCGGCAAGCATTTTGCCATCCACTCAGCACATTCAGATATGGTTCCATCACTTTATAAGTCCACTCGTGGTGCATCCAAACCCGTACTAAATCCCTTATCCCATATAGTGTCAGCTGAGGCTCAGTGGGTAGCACTCTCGCCTTATCAGAAGGTTCTGGGTTCGGGCCATATCCCAGGGACTTGGGCACATAATCTAGCCTGACACTCCCAGTACAGCACTGAGGGAGTGCTGCACTGTCGGAGGTGCAGTCTTTCAAATGAGATTGAAAGGTGTACATAAAAAAGATCCACGGCACTGTTTCGAAGAAAAGCAGGGCAATTCTCTCCAGTATTTACCTCTCAACCAACATCATTACAAAAAAAGAAGAGATTATCTGGTTATTATTTCATTGCTGTTTGTGGGAGCTTGCTGTGCGCAAATTGGCTGCCGCCTTTCCCACATTAAAACAGCAACAACGCTTCAAATAGTACTTCATTATCTGTAAAGCAATTTGGGACGTCGGAGGCCGTGAAAGGCGCGATATAAATGCAAGTCTTTATCACCCCTGTCCTTGCTAACCCCAACTGGGCTGTCTCCATCCTCAGATTAAACGGATTTCAAAATCCGTACCATTTAGAAATCCTGCCACCCGACCTCTGGAACCTCCTCCAGACTTAGTCCAAGCCTAGTCTTCCTCGTCAGTAAACCTTGCACCTTTCCCTCTGCTCCACCTTTGACCGTACACCCTTGAATTCTCTTCCCCCTTTGCAACATTTCCCATCTCTTTCCAAACAATCCTCAAAACCTATATGGAACCACATCTGTGGTCACCTTCTCCAAACCTTCCTCGGTGCCTGATTTTACCCCCCCCCCCCCCCCGCCAGACACTTTGTAACATGCCTCGAGAGCTTTCAGTACGCTGAAGATCACAAATAATCGCAAGTTGTTGTGGCTATTAGCGATCTGCACTCCCTCGATTTCTCCGCGAGTTAACCCAAAGACGGGGTTGCTCCTCCATCAGAAACGATATGCAGAGAAGTGACAAGCAGCACCACACATTTCTTCAAAGAGAATGGGAAAAACAAGAGAGTGGCCTCATAACTCATCCATAAATGTGTCTCCTGCGAGGTATGACACCGTCCACACATGTCTAGGAGACAAAATCAGGCTGTGTGACATTGGCAACAGACACGTTAACACGCTCATAGGAAATGCCTTTATTCTCTGGCTTAACAGCAGCTGCTAACCCAATGTAAAATAAAAAAAGACTGAAATAGTGGGTAAAGAAATGTTATCGAAATAAGTTGAGCGGGTATGGTACCGATATACAAAAACAATTTACATTTATACAGCGCTTTTAATGTGGTAAAATGTCCCAAGGCGCTTCACAGGAGCGTTATCAAACAAAATTTGATACCGAGCCACATAAGGAGATATTAGGGCAGATGGTCAAAAGCTTGGTCAAAGAGGTAGTTTTAAAGGAGCGTCTTAAAAGAGGAGAAAGAGGTAGAGAGGCGGAGAAGTTTAGGGAGGGAGTTCCAGGGCTTGGGGCCCAGGCAGCTGAAGGCACGGCCGCCATATTGCTCAGGGCGGTTTCACGCATGTAATTGACTTGTGTCAGGGCATGGCTGGGCGCTATTCTCCGCCTGGGAGCACGGTCAACAAGCAGGATAGGATCAGAAAGCATTCCCGACACCAGCCAACGCCGAGTGAAGTGAAGAAAAAAAAAGAAAAGAAAGGACGTCGATAACGATTCAGTTAAAACCAACCAAAGAATAAAAAGTAATTTCGCCTTTTAGCATTGCCCAGTCACGCTTTTAATTGTTCGAAGCCCTGGTCTGTGCTGCAGAGTCAAATCACAGCGAGCGACAGATGAGGAAATATGCAATTTCCAGCCGCAATGTGCAGTCAGTTGAAAATGAGTGCTCCTCGTACACATCTCACGTCTCGCTGATCATTCCGTATTTATTCACCATGGGCTGAATGTACTGCTCCCCAATGAAAGGAAACGGATACAGACCCTATTAAGGCTTATAAAGCTGGGGTGATTACTTGTCTCTGTGGGGAATCAGAGGCTGCTCTTGGTCACCACTCCAAAGCTGATTAGAGATTAAGCAATACCCTCGTCTACTCATGTCCTAAACCTACCAACATATTCCCTTCCCCATACCCTCGAGATTATCACCAAGGGCCAAGATGTGCTTATTAGGGTCTTCTCCCAATTGCAACGGGGGGGGGGGGGGGGGGGGGGAACAGGTCACGATCAGGAGTCAGGACGGGTCAATTAATTTCGGCTGGAAATGTTATTACAAGTCAGAATTTATTGTCATCAGGCAGTATTAGCACTGGCAAGAGGAACAGCAGGTCACACCCCTGCTGAATAAGTGGATAAATTAGAGACATCTGGAGACAGAATGAAAGCAAGATTATTAATGCAGAAATTTGAAAGCCAAGTTCTCAGCCACACATCCATCAGCAGAGTCAGAGAGAGAGAGAGAGAGAGAGAGAGAGAGAGAGAGAGAGAGAGAGAGAGTGCAGGCTGGTGTGTTAACAACCATGCACACCTCCAAGCTGACAATGCCCTCTGGCATCCATTACCCTCGGGCATTCACCCATGGCCCAGGCTCCATTTTGGAACATACTGCAGCATTGGGAACAGCGCAGCCAGGCTCCGCATTCAAACGGACCTCCACATTCATCACATAGCCCAGCAGGCAGAATTATCAAGAGCAGGTTTGCTTAACTCAAGAACTTGTCAGCTTGCATCTAAACATTAGGGCGCCTTTAAAAAATAAAATGCCTAACAGTGGGTAAGTCTACAATATTACACAGGATTACATAGGATATACAGCACAGAAACAGGCCATTCGGCCCAACCAGTCCATACTGGCGTTTATGCTCCACTCGAGCCTCCTCCCGTCTTTCCTCATTTAAATCTATCAGCATAACCCTCTATTCCCTTCTCCCTCATATGCTTGTCTAGCCTAGGCTCCCCTTAAATAAATCTATACTATTCGCTTCAACCACTCCGTGGTAGTGGGTTCCACATTCTCACCACACTCTGGTTAAAGAAATTTCTTCTGAATTCCCAACTGGATTTCTTGGTGACTATTTTATATTGATGGCCTCTAGTTATGCTAGCAAGAGCTGGTTTACTAATTCAAGACCTTGTCAGCTTATATCAAAACTTTAGGCATTTTTTTTAAAATAAAAGGCACCCCAGGAAAGAGGTCCTAGATTTGATCCGTAGCGAACTAGCCGATCTCAAGCAGGAGACATGATTGCTCAGTCTATTGTACAGAATCACCTTAACATAAGAACTTTAGAACTGAAGAATTAAGAGCAGGAGTCGGCTATACAGCCCCTCGAACCTGCTCCGCCATTCAATAATAAATTGACAACGTTAGTCGGTCCAATGAAACTTCTGTGAGGCACCATCTCCCTCTACAGCCTTCCAAAAGTAGTTAGGAATCATGCTACGTAGCAACAACAGTAGCTCTCTCTCTGTTTGCTTTACTTAAAGAATCAAAGCATTCTCTTTTCTTTATCTTGCTTCTCCAAAACATTGCTTTTTACGAAAGTACAGTCAAGCCCTGGTAATATGACCTCCGTTTTGCCACAGTAAAACATGACCTCAAGAGCAATATAATGTTATCACAGATTGTTAAGTATTACCATTACTAGATTAAGCAATAGCTTGGCACCAGCAAGCATTTAACCAATTACAAATGCACTATCTGGCTTGCAAGGGCTGTCTGAATGCTGCTCTTGTTTCTTCAGCACGGCTATCGATTTAAATGTTCTGGTGGAGAAAAGCACGGTCTTGGTTTAACTCTTGCACAGTCTATTAACTCTGAGGTGTGGCCGTTCTTTACTGCTCTTACAATTCACATTGAAGAACATAAGAATTAGGAGCGGGAGTAGGCCATACGCGAGCCTGCTCCGCCATTCAATAAGATCATGGCTGAACTCGACCACAAAACTTTCCTGCCCTAACCCCATATTCCTTAATTCCTCGAGTCCAAAAATCTCTCAGCCTTGAATGTACCCAACAACTCAGCATCCACAGCACCTTGGGGTAGAGAATTCCAGAGATTCACAACCCTCTGAGTGAAGAAATTGCTCCTCATCTCAGTCTTAAAACAGCTGGTCCCTTATCTTGAGACTATGCCCCGAGTTCTAGACTCTCCCACCAGGGGAAACAAACTCTCAGTATCTCGAAGGCACTGGCGTGAGCTAGCCTTTACCCCAGAGGCACCGAGCACTGTGCATCTCAGCCAAGTGGCCACCCCTCACTTCTGAGCCAATCTAGTGAGTGTTTGTAGGTTATTCGGTCATGGAAAGAGGTGGAGACCAGTCAACTGAGCAGACTGGAAACCACAGCTTACCAGATTAGCCACCAGGGGGAAAAAAAAAACATAAAAATAAAACCAATGACAAAACATGCTCAAATGTGCCTCAGCTTAGTCTATCAAACTAGGAGGGCTTGATTTTTGGGTCTTCTGCACTCAGTTTGTTGCCCTGGAGAAGCAGCAGCGGGCTGTCAGACTCCAGCGCCCTGCCTCCAGCCCCCGCAGCAATCCTCGGGTCCGGTTTTGTGGCGACGCGGAGCAGCACTGTCCGGAAGAGCTGCGCCGGGCGTGTAGCGCCCCTGGTTGCGACACCAGCGTGAGTTTGAACTCCTGCCCGAACCGTACGCCTCGAAGCGTGCCTCGCAATGACCACCTGGGAAATCAGGGCGGTCCAACCACCCTGTCGGAGACGAGGCTAGTAATGGACTCCTAAGGCAAGTGTGATTGCAAAAAAAATTAAAAGAACAATTTGTGTTGTGGTGGCTTGGGCAATGTTTGTGTTTATCTTTTTAAATAGGTCCCCCCCCCCCCACCCCCACCTCCCCCTCAGTCGACTCTGAGTGCTCCCGGCCCGGCTCTTTAAGACCATAAGAAATAGGATCAGGAGTGGGCCAACTGGCCCCTCGAGCCTGCTCTGCCATTCAATAAGATCATGGCTGATCTGATCATGGACTCAGCTCCACTTCCCCACCTGCTCCCCATAACTTTTTACTATGTCGCCTAGTTTTAGTTTCCCCTATGAGTGGAAATATCCTCTCTGCATCCACCTTGTCAAGCCCCCTCATTATCTTATATGTTTCGATAAGATCACCTCTCATTCTTCTGAATTCCAATCAGTATAGGCCCAACCTACTCAACCTATCCTCATAAGTCAACCTCCTCATCTCCAGAATCAACCTAGTGAACCTTCTCTGAACAGCTTCCAATGCAAGTATATCCTTCCTTAAATACGGAGACCAAAACTGTACGCAGTACCCTTGGTGTGGCCTCACCAATACCCTGTACAGTTGTAGCAGGATTTCTCTGCTTTTATACTCCATCCCCCTTGTAATAAAGGCCAACATTCCATTTGTCATCATGATTACTTGCTGTACCTGCATACTAACTTTTTGCGTTTCATGCACAAGGACTCCCAGGTCTCTCCGTACTGCAGCACTTCGCAATTTTTCGCCATTTAAATTATCATGTGTTTTTTTTTCTGCCAAAGTGGGTGAGAAAGTTGGTTCTCAAACCAGTGTCCTCAGCTTAAATAAAGGAGACTACAAAGGTATGAGCGCAGGATTGGCTAAAGTGGACTAGGAAAATAGATTAAAGTATGGGACAGTCGATGAGCAGTGGCAGACATTTAAGGAGATATTTCATAACTCGCAACAAAAATATATCCCAATGAGAAAGAAAGACTAAGAGAAGGGATAACCATCCGTGGCTAACTAAGGGAATAAGGGATGGTATCAAATTGAAAACGAGGGCATCAAGGGAAAACAAGACTAGTGGGAGGCCAGAGGATTGGGAAACTTTTAAAAGCCAGCAAAGAACAACTAAAAAATTATAAAGAGAGGCAAGATAGATTCTGAAAGTAAACTAGTGTGAGATAGTAAGAGTTTCTACAGGTACCAAAAAGGAAAAGAGTGGCTAAAGTAAATGTTGGTCCCCAAGAGGATGAGACTGGGGAATTAATAATAGAGAATGGGAAAATAGCAGAGACGTTGAACAAATATTTTTTTTTTTAAAATCAGTCTTCACGGTAGAAGACACCAAAAACATCCCAGCTCGGGAGTTACCCATCCTAGCACCCAAGGGAGGTATACAAAGCCTCCCTTAGCGCTGTGCCTCCTGACACAGGGGCCAGCTGCCCAAACTATTCCATGGGGCTAACTTTCCCCCCTCTCCGCCATTATCGGCCCTTAGACATAAAAGCTGAAAGTCCAGCCCGATGTGTACAGGGACATTATAATCCCTAAAAATTGCACAATTAAGTTTCAACAAACTGCAAAAAAAACCTGAGATAGTAAGAAGAACTAGTCACAAAACTAAAGCCAATGGCAGCTTCTCACTATAGCATTAATGGCGCTGTAACTGTGAATCTTTCGCCCCAACCCGAAATGGGGTCAAATCGCTCTCGCAGGTACCATATGGTGGAGGAAGATTAGCTCACCGACTTTGTGTAATGAAATTATAAACTCGTTGGTAAAGCACGTATTTATAATTTCACACTTAATAAACCAACTAGTTCTTAAGAATTCATAACAAATTGCTATTAAGCAAAGAACCCATGAAGCAAATACATTATCGTTACAGGGACAAATTTTATGTGCAACAGGTTGTGAGATCCAGGCTGAGTCAACGTACTGCCCAACCCTAGTGCTTAAACACTCTGGATTAGGTGATTTGAATATTGAGTAATTCCATTGGTGCCCATCTCCATCTGGTACCTTGCTCAAATGGTGGGTGGGCACCTTGGCAGTTAGTGTCAGCAGGCTATTCTACCATAGTAGGACGTTAGTCA
This sequence comes from Pristiophorus japonicus, assembly GCF_044704955.1. Classification (NCBI taxonomy): domain Eukaryota; kingdom Metazoa; phylum Chordata; class Chondrichthyes; family Pristiophoridae; genus Pristiophorus; species Pristiophorus japonicus. The sequence goes on from NC_091989.1 coordinate 173,183,982, forward strand.
ATGTCCCCATCCTGTCCTTCAGACGTGTCTACATCTAGCTGAAACTTTGGGTGGAGTAAAACCATACAACCTACCCTTTGATTCCCTTCACATACGGCATATTGAAAACCTCTATCTTTATTCATTATTGATTCGTTTTGTAGATCAGATGGTCCATGAGGCTAATAGAATCATGATTTGCACAATCTTCCAAATATAATTTTTAAACATGGCTAGTGTAAACTAGTAATAAATGGCACTCTTTTGAGAGACAAAGCTGCATCCACTTTTCTGATCTTCACACAAACTCATCGCCCGGCAGAGTTACAAGATAACTTTCTAAATGAATTCATTGCAGGTATCATCTGCTGATAATTTCACTAACCCGTCAGTTCCGATACATGGGGAATTACTCATCAGTTTGATTTTCATGTGTGAAACTGACCTGAAATTGACCCGAGGCCTATTCAAAAGCACTGTTCCTTTAAAAATGTGCTTAAATTCACCCTTTCAGGAGAGTTAGCCAGAGAGCGGTTAGAACATGGAACTTGCGACCACAAGGTGTAGTCGAGGCAATCAGCATAGATGCATTTAAGGGGAAGCTGGATAAACACGAGGGAGGAAGGAATAGAAAGTTAGACTGATCGGGTGAGATGAAGAGAGTGGGAGGAGGTGCGTGTGGAGCATGAATCTGTTGGGGTGAATATAAATTCTATGTCATTCTCGTAGTTTCCAGACAGGCTCAGTTTCAACCACCATCAGCTTTAAGAATCACTGTTCAATTAAATTACCATATTAGCTACCAGAACACACCCCCATTGCAATGGGTACTGGGCCTGATGAATGAAAAACTAAGACACAAATGATTGATTTAGCAGCATTCAAAATACATTTCTGCTTCTTTCAAACCTTGCTGTTCCACAGGCACAAGTGGCCCTGCTTACATTGCCCATGTAGTCTTATTTTCATTTGTCAGCCCAGAGAGAGTGTGACTGGCTATTCGACTGTGAAGGCATCATCTGCCATGTCCAATCTTATTCCCACCCAACAGGTGCCCTTTCCAGCAGGAGCTGCTGGATTTACAGCCAATTAATTACTTTTGGGATGCAATCACCGCTGTAATGAAGCAAAGCCATAAAACCGCCGCTTCTTTCTTCACAGCTGGAGAGTGGCGATTGCAGCACTTACAGGAATTTAGCATGGCCCCCTCTCGTCTCCACTGCTTAGTGATTTAAGGGACGGTGTCTGTACTCACTGGGCCATTGGGGAAGGGTGAAAAAAAAGCTCATCTTCAGATTTTTATATATTTTTTTTTTCAACTGATTATTTTAGTGACCCAACTAGTAATCCAACGCAAACCTACAAACAGCAGTGTAATTGTGAAAAAGTCATTGTGCCTCCCTGTATTTACAAACCCCAGTGTCACCCATGGCTCAGTGGGTAGCACCCTTGCCTCGGAGTCAGAAGGTTGTGGGTTCAAGTCCCACTCCAGAGACTTGAGCACATAAATCTAGGCTGACACTGCAATGAAGTACTGAGGGAGTGCTGCACTGTCAGAGCAAGCACTCATCTTTCGGATGAGACGTTAAACCGAGGCCCCGTCTGCCGTAAAAGATCCCATGGCACTATTCCCATGGCCAATATTTATCGCTAAATCAACATTAGTTTATCTGGTCATTATCACATTGCTGTCTGCGAACAAATTGGCTGCCGCGTTTGCTACATTACAGCAGTGACTACGCTCCAAAAGTAGTTCATTGGCTGTAAAGTGCTTTGGTAAAGTCCGGTGGTCATGAAAGGCGCTATATAAATGCAAGTCTTTCTTTTATTTGAAATTTTCCAAGCTGCCAATGAGCCCTGGTTAAGTAGCACAGGCAGATGTCAGGGAGAGAGACAGGGAGGCAGAATCAGTAAAACAATGAAGATTGTTTTCTACCTGAGGGCTGCACTTTGTTTAACAGTGATTTTTGTTTTTGCTGCCCGCAGGTGGGAGGACCTGCGCTCTCCCTTTTACACAAAGATCTCAAGAGAGAAGGGCGGGGGGGGGGGGGAGATCCCAGAACAGCTGGCCATTCTCCCCAGATGATGGGGTCACCGCACACAGACTGTGCGAGGTCACAGTGTCTGTACCCTGTCTGACCTTGCTCTGACTGACTGCCTAGCCCGGGTTAACCCAGCTCAAATGGGTCAATCAGGCGCCCATAAACACCCACCGTCCATCCAGAATAGCCAGGGAGGGGGGGGGGGGGGGGGGAGAAAGGCAATGGTCATTGACCCATGGACTTGTAATCATGGAAACATCTAGTGACATCCCTCATGCTGTTGCTGGGATATGAATACGGGACATCAGCTGAGAAAACAAAGACGGGCAGTTATTAGCTGCAGGCTTGCCGTTTTCAAATGCTTCATAAAGTTTTCTAAATTAATTAAATAGCCCTTTGTGTTTTACCACCTGAACCACATTAGATGCAGGAAGTGTTGCACTAGCTTTTATTTAACGCAGAAGCTGAAAAGGTACAAGTCTCCAGCATCCAGACCCTCGTCAGTGGGTCAAATATTGAGGCTCAAACTAAACATTGAAACTGCATAACACGTTCTCTTCTTTGGTCAGTGCAGCAATATTTGCTTTGGAAATTAAGTCCCATGGTCATGACGGTCCGTTCTTTAATGCGGTGACAAAATGAATAGGAATGTACCCAGAGAACAGTAATGTAAGGTTACAGAATCAATCCACATTAATCTAACGCTAAAGCGTTCGGCCATATAAACCCCCCGCTCATACCCATGCAAGGCAGCATCTGTAGGTTAGGAGATGTCTGCAGAGATGGTATCACCTTACACTCGGCCATCCCCCAGGATTGTCCTAGTCTCCGGGAATGCAAGGTTAATCTGCAGGACACTGCTGTAGCATCCCGGGAGAAAAATCGTAAGGGCATCCAGCAAATTGTGATTTTTTTTTTTCCATTAACAGTTTTCATTTGTTAGTTAGAAAAATATGAGAGATGGGGAGGGGGAAAAAGAAGGCAGTTTCACCAACAGTCAAGATTAATCCAATTGGATAACAGAATATTACATAAGAAATAGGAGCAGGAGTAGGCCATATGGCCCCTCAAGCCTGCTCCGCCATTTAATACGATCATGGCTGATCCGATCATGGACTCAGCTCCACTTCCCCGCCCGCTCCCCATAACCGCTTATTCCCTTATTCCCTTATGGGTTAACATTGAACCCTTTCCAATTGGCTGTGGGTAGGCCTGGAAGATGGACCAACGATGAGTGTGTACGGGCGAGGTGGTTGACAGCAGGAAATCAGGTGATGGAATTTCCAGGAAAACACCCAGAGTTGGCAACCCTACCCCTCCTCCCAAATAAAATATGGCAGTCCCATTCCGAAGCTTGCATGGTGGTCACTTCCCGGAAACATAAGAGACTAAAAAAGATCCGTGTTCGATCCCCGGCCCGTGCTGAACGAGTTGATCTCAGTTGAAGCAGAAGGTGCGACATGGCAAGGAAGGGGAAAACCTTCCCTGCTTCTGACTGCTATATAGTGATCCGTGCTGTGGATCTCAGCCGTGGACAAGGATCAGGATGAGGTCCGGCCTGACGATAGGTCCCGGGATGACAGGACTGACATATGAAGAAAGACTGGATCGACTAGGCTTATATTCACTGGAATTTAGATAAATGAGAGGGGATCTCATAGAAACATATAAAATTCTGACGGGATTGGACAGGTTAGATGCAGGAAGAATGTTCCCGATGGTGGGGAAGTCCAGAACCAGGGGTCACAGTCTAAGGATAAGGGGTAAGCCATTTAGAACCGAGGTGAGGAGAAACTTCTTCACTCAGAGTTGTTAACCTGTGGAATTCTCTACCATAGAAAGTTGTTAAGGCCAGTGCGTTAGATATATTCAAAAGGGAGTTAGATGTGGCCCTTACGGCTAAAGGGATCAAAGGGTATGGAGAGAAAGCAGGAATGAGGTACTGAAGTGCATGATCAGCCATGCTCATATTGAATGGTGGTGCAGGCTCGAAGGGCCGAATGGCCTACTTCTGCACCTATTTTCTATGTTCCTACAAAGCCTGGGCTTATGTGCAAATCATGGGCACTTCGGGGTCGGGTTCCATGGACAGCAGTTGCTCTCCAGTACCTCATGTGGAAAAAGTCAACACCTTCGGGGAGGGGAGGGGAAGGAAATATAGCAGGCTAAATGGCTCCATGCACTACTTGCAACGGCAACTGAAACTGAGGATAAGGGGTCGGCCATTTAGGACTGAGATGAGGAGAAATTTATTCACTCAGAGGGTGGTGAATCTTTGGAATTCTCTGAGCATCCACAGCCCTCTGGAGTAGTTGTTGAGTATATTCAAGGCAGAGATAGGTAGATTTTTGGACACTAAGGGAATCAAGGGATATGGAGATCAAGCAGGAAAGTGGTGCTGAGGTCAAGGATCAGCCACAATTTTATTGAATGCCGGAGCAGGCTCGAGGGGCCGAATGGCCTACTCCTGCTCCTAATTCCTATGTTCTTTTAATTTGAGACCAAAACCGCTCTCTCGAGTCACTATGTTTATTGGAAAATATTCAACCTCAGCAGACTTTTACGCAATGAGAAAAAAAAGTGGAATATGGCCTACGCTAACTGTCATATCGTCTGACTGACACCCTCATGTCAACTCACCATCTCAGTGCTCCAGTCGATAAGGCCACTGCCCCTTCTGCAACCTGTTACCAGTTCCTTCCCGATACTCTGCTGCTTCCTTCATTCATGTGCTGCCTCTGACATTCGAGCTTCAGTCGAACTGGAATCAGATGCTTACCGACAGTTTGTTTGGAGTCGCTGCGGTTTTATCATATCAAGAGCGCCACACTCTTCATTATACAAGAGACTCACGATCCTACCCAAAATATCCACTCCCTCCACCATCGGCGCACCGTGACTGCAATGTGTACTAACAAATGGTCGTTCCCAGCACAGAGTGGCGCTGGATGGGCGTTCCACCCATTTTTAAGCAGACTCTGTGAGCACCAGGAAAGCCCGATGGAGGTAATGGGTCCTTCTGTCTCCTTGGGTCTAAACTCTAATCTTCTTCAGAGTGCACTCAACGAGACTCCTCGGTGCATCAGAAGGGAAACAAACAGAGCCGCCACACAGCTCCTTCATTAGAACTTTTAAAATGAATTCCTTCCCATCTTCCCAGAGAGTCTAGCATGTTGCATGACCAAAGGATCCGTGATTGACAAACGTTCTTGTGCCGATGACTTAAAGAGGCTTTGTTGTCACGGATACTTGGCTTGCCAGCCGGAAATTCCAGATCGCTAACAATAAACTGCCCCAACCTGGCAGAACTCAGCATAGCAACATGCTGTAAAAGCACCGTCTCTTTTCAGAACTGACCCTTTAATCCGACACATCGCGGGCTCCTGGTAGAACCTTCCAGGTGAAAAGTCCGTGAATAAAACAACTCCCAAAAATTAAAAGATTGCTGGGAGGGAAGGGGCCAGAATCTTCCAGTCCCTCAAATATTTGGAAAACCTCCATCGCAAAATTGGCAAAAAGCTTTGGGAAGTTAGGATAATCATCCCAAAGCTCACCCACCCCTCTTCCCAGTGTGATTAAATAATGTGCCTTTAAAAATGCATCTAGACCAGAGGGATTAATGGTACAGTCAGGGTAGGATTGTAACTAAATGCGACTGTTGTTTCACCAACAGATTCCACACCAGAATCAGAGAAAGGTTACGGCACAGGAGGCCATTCGACCCCTTGAACCCGAGCCAGCTCTCTGCAACAGCACTTCAGTTAGTCCCACTCCCCCGCCCTTTCCCCTCAATCCTGTAATACTTCCCTTCAGGTACTTATCCAACTCCCTTTTGAAAGCCACAATTGAATCTGCTTCCACCACCCTTTCAGGCAGTGAATTCCAGATCCTAACCACTCGCTGTGTAAAAATGTTTTTCCTTATTGGTTCTTCTGCCAATCACCTTAAATCTGTGATCTCTATTATTTGACCCTTTTTCCAACGTGAACAGTTTCTCTCTACTCTACTCTCTTGATTTTGAACACCTCTTATCAAGTATCTCCTCTCAACCTTCTCTGTTCCAAGGAGAACAACCCCAGCTTCTCCAGTCTATCCACGTAACTGAAGTCCCTCATCCCTAGAACCATTCTTGTAATCTGGTCTGCACCCTCTCTAAGGCCTTCACATCCTTCGTAAAGTGCAGTGCCCAGAATTGGACACAATACTCCAGTTGAGGCCAAACCAGTGTTTTGTACAGGTTCATCATAACTTCCTTGCTTTTGTACTCTATGCCTCTATTTATGAAGTTCAGGATCCCATATGCTTTTTTAACTGCTTTCTCAACCTGCCCTGCCACCTAAAGGTGACCCCCCCAGTGCATGCATTCCTTTCCATTAACACACATTGTGACCTAGGTCACAGATGCACGTACCCTCAATTGTGAACCTGTGGAATTCTCTACCACAGAAAGTTGTTGAGGCCAGTTCGTTAGCTATATTCAAGGCGTATGAAAGCATGGGCCTTACGTTAAACAGTAGTAAGACAAAGGTCCGACACCAGCCTGCCCTCGCCGCACAGCACTACCCCCAAACATCAAGATCCACGCGTGGCCCTGGACAACGTTGACCACTTCCCTTATTTCGGAAGCCTCCCATCAACAAGAGCAGGCATCGACATGAGATCCAACACCGTCTCCAGCGCGCAAGTGCAGCCTTTGGCCGCCTGAGGAAAAGAGTGTTTGAAGATCAGTCCCTCAAAACTGTCACCAAGCTCATGGTCTACAGGGCCGTAGTAATTCCCGCCCTCCTGTATGGCTCAGAGACGTGGACTATGTACAGTAGACACCTCAAGTCGCTGGAGAAATACCACCAGCGATGTCTCCGCAAGATCCTGCAAATCCCATGGGAGGACAGACGCACAAACCTTTGCGTCCTTGTCCAGGCCAACATCCCCAGCATTGAAGCACTGACCACACTTGATCAGCTCCGCTGGGCAGGCCACATAGTTCGCATGCCAGGCACGAGATTTCCCAAAGCAAGCGCTCTACTTGGAACTCGTTCACGGCAAATGAGCTAAAGGCGGGCAGAGGAAACGTTACAAGGACATCCTCAAAGCTTCCCTGATAAAGTGCGACATCCCACTGACACCTGGGAGTCCTTGCCCATAGACCGCTCCAAGTGGAGGAAGTGCATTTCTGAGGGCGCTGAGCTCCTTGAGTATCGTCGCCGAGAGCATGCAGAAATCAAGCACAGGCAGTGGAAGGAGCGTGCGGCAAACCAGGCTCCCTGCCCAACCTTTCCCTCAACGACTATCTGTCCCTCCTGTGACAGAAACTGTGGTTCTCATATTGGACTGTACAGGCACCTAAGAACTCATGCTAAGAGTGGAAGCAAGTCTTCCTCGATCCTGAGGGACTGCCTATGATGATTCAAACAGGAGTTAGATGTGGCCGTTAAGGCTAAAGGGATCAAGGGGTATGGAGAGAAAGCAGGAATGGGGTAGTGAGGTTGCATGATCAGCCATGATCATATTGAATGGTGGTGCAGGCTCGAAGGGCCGAATGGCCTACTCCTGCACCTATTTTCTATGTTTCTATGTTTCAAGAGCATTTTATTTTTATTACCCTCTTGTTACAAGTGGCCCATCAGCCAAAAAATGCAAAAGAAATGCACCTCAGCCCCAAACCTTGCTACATCCGCAAAGATTCACTTACATCTTCTCGGGTATTCGGTTGTAGCTAGTGGCCATACCTGTGGCTGTTTCCGCGCAATCACTTGAAACCTGAACGAGCGGCACCGGAAGAACAACACTTGTGACTCCCTCCCCCAAACCAGTCTCTGCTCATCGGGCTTAATGTTGTAACTGAACTGAAGAAAAAAGCAGGACTTGCAAATAAATGTGACCAAACTGAGCATTTGTTACAGGTAGCAAATCGGGAAACGTGTTTTGATTGAATATCCAACTTTGGAATGTCTCAGAACACACCACTATATTAAAACTCAGTGGGCAGCACTCTCGCCTCGGAGTCAGAAGGTTGTGGGTTCAAGTCCCACACCAGAGACTTGAGCACAAAAATCTAGGCTGACACTCCAGTGCAGTACTGAGGGAGCGCTGCACTGTCTGAGGTACCATCTTTCAGATGAGACATTAAACTGAGGCCCCGCCTGCTCTCTCAGGTGGATGTAAAAGATCCCATGGCACTATTTCGAAGAAAACCAGGGAAGTTATCCCCAGTGTCCTGGCTAATATTTATCCCTCATTCAATATAACAAAAAAAAAAGAGATTTTATCTGGTCATTATCACATTGCTGTTTGTGAGAGCGCTTGCTGTATGCAAATTGGCTGCCACGTTTCCACATTACAACAGTGACTACACTTCAAAAGTACTTCATTGGCTGTAAAGCACTTTGGGATGTCCGATGGTCATGAAAGGCACTATATAAATGCAAATCTTTCTGTTACAATAATAATAATAAACAATACTCTGATTTTTGGTTTGAAAGAATCAGATTTTATTTGCATCCCAAGAGTGAGGAGCTCTGACAACTCTCGGCCTCCTGTAGCATTCCCTGCCCTACTCGAGATTACCTTATTCAGCACAGACTGGGGCTGGTACCTGGGACTTTTCTGGTCTGTGTAGCACTGCTAGTCACTGGTTACACTAACCGAATCATCGAAGAGGGCTCTGCCATAGAATTCAAACTTCTTATACATTGTTAATGGTGTGTGTGTAAATATTTACTGGATAATGTGAGTTTTTTTAATTCCCTCTTCAGACCCAGTGAATACGCTCTGCCCCAAGCCCAGCAAAAAAAATGCTGCAATATTTCCTTGGAGCCTGTTACAGCGTTTCACTATCTCAGCAGCTTATACAAACATCATCTCACATCGCTCACATCGGCTAATCCTCTTGAGTAAAGAGCGTAATGGCAATGATGTTTAATCTGTGCCTTTTGCCCTCCTGCACATTGAAGGGGACAACCTGTCCTCGGGCACCCTCAACCCGCCTCACCCTCTTCTCCATTAAGGGACTGCTGAAGCCAGGAAGGGGGGGGGCCTCGTTCCTTTGAATGTATTTTCGATTGACAATGTTTGTTTCCCCCCGCCCAAACCCCATCTTAGCCCCTTAATGCCGTTCCATTCAACAATCTGTATAATCTGACAGCCAGCACAGCAGAGTCACTTAGGCTCTTATTCCTTTTAGAGTCACTTAGGCTCTTATTCCTTTGCCCATTAGGGCTGTTAACATTAAATTTTGATGCCATCTGGAATGTGCAGTCTTTCAAGCCACCAGGAAAAAAATGTCAACAAGCTTTCAGGCAAGCAAATCTAGATGAAAAGTTTTACAGCAGGTAGGGAGGGGAGGGGAGGGGAGGGGAGGGGGAGTATGTCCACAACCCAGAATCACATCGTGTTTAACTTAACAGGATCCAACATCATTGAGTAAATGAGTCGAACGGTAATCTTCCATCAGATGGGGGTCCGAGTGGTTTCCTAAAGGGATTATGGGAGTCAGTACAGACACACAACCCAACAGCTGAACTTGAAAAAAAAAACTTACTGGAGATTTCAACGTCTCAGATTAAAAGGCACTTGCTTAAGACATCTTTCACTATGGCCAGGGTAAAAAATCTCCCAATTTCTCACAGAAAGTGCTCTTTTTATTTTTCCGCCCAACTTCAAACACAACATCTTACATCAGGCCAGCTCCTTCGCTCAAAAGCACTTAACAGGGCAGCATCTTAGGGTCAGGTGCAAAGGTCAAAGGTTCATGTCCTGCCAAGGGCCAGTGTCAGGTATTTTGGTGCAAAAGCTTTTTTGCCGTCTTCGCGGTTTTTTTTAAAAAAAAGGGGAGAGAAAAAATACAAAAAAGTGACACCACATTACGGATTGTAGTAATGTTAAATAGCGTATACATAATTAATGACAGCGGTCCTGCTCTGCAGCGTGATGCTCCACAAACACACATGTGTAATCTTTAAACAGTCTTTTCATCGCAGTGCCGTGCACACTGGGTATGAAATCCATTTGCAGCGGCATTACCTCAGCCGGATAAAAAAACAGAACAAAGAAGGAGAGGGGGGTGGGGGGGTGGTGAAAGCATTTGAATACTCCGAGGAGTCCCCTAACAATTCATTAAAGCGCTCTGCCGCTCCTGTGGTACTTACTGAGATTCTGGAGCAGGGACGACCAGCTCTTCATCTCGATCATATTGTCTCGGCTCTGACAAAGAGAAACCATGAGAGTCTGGCAGAGGACCCCAACATTACTCTTCTTCAGTCAAGTCTGGTGCTGCCCAAAGCACGAGTCTCTCTTCCAGCTGCAGTCCTCGCCTCCCACAGAGCTTGATAACTTCACTCACACAACATTAGCTTTCTGACAGGCGCGACTCTCTCGCTTTCTCTCTCTTATAGGTCTTGTGTGCGCTCCCTTTGGGAGAGTTAGCTGCAACACAGAAGCGTGCAGCTTTTTTTTTTCCAGGGGGTAGAGCTGACTGCAAGTTCACTCAAAGCCAATCTGTTGTGCTTTCAACACCCAACGCAATGATCGCACAAACTGCACTCAGTGCCTTCCAACAGATACCGTGCCTTTCCCCTACTGGGCCAGTCCTGAATTATGGAAGCTCTCTTTCTCTCTCTTCCCTCCTCCTCCTCCTCTTCTGTTACCCAGGAACCAACTCCCTCTCTCCCTCTCTGCACTTGATAGGAGAGCTGTCAAGTCTGCTGAGCTGCCGCTGACCTCTCACCCACAGCTTCTAATTAAGGCTCAACAATGATGGTTCAAGCACCTCGCATGAAGTTTGCAGCAACCAACGCATCTAATTGGTACTCCTTCTCATTTCGCCACACATTCCCCAGAAAAACAGGCTGGTTTTTTTTCATTTAACAAAAAAAAAATCACTGCCTCTTCACTTCACTCTGCCAAATCCTACTACATCCCACCCCTTCAAAACACAAACAGAAAAATGCACCCAGCAGATTGACTAACACCTACAAACTAAAGAGCTCCCTAAAGCGACTGACATATTGCCGAAAAACAAACCTACACATTCAGGTCATCGGTCCTCATTTGAATAAATGCAAGATACTGTCTGCCATCGCTGGCACGCTTTTTAGATTCAATATAAAAAAATCCGTGCATCATATGATCAATCTCTTCATAGTCGGCTATGTAGCGCTGTGCTAAACTACTTAACACATTGACAAATGCTGACAGAATAATGTGTTTGCTTGTGGGTTTTTACTTAAGAAGCCAAGTCACCTGGTGACGAATTGGGAAGAAGAAAAATTGTCATTTTACCACAGGAATGTTTAACTGATAACATTTAAAGCAACACCCCGTCAAAAATGAATGCTTTCTTTATCTTCTCTTGCTCTCGCTCTCTGCCAAAAAAAACTTGATCAATGTATTGTGCCCTTCTCCCAGGCCAGGTTTTATCACTGTGAGCGAGACAGCGAGGGCTGTCCTGACCCCCTAATCAGTCTGAGGAGAAACAGAAGAGGACTTGTATCATCCTCGCAGGTCAAAGGTTGGGAGGAGTCAACCATTACCCGCACTCTCTGCCAAATTCCTGGGATTTCAAATCCAGACAGGCAGCTGCTGTTAGCAGCGCTCCGCGGAGGCAGAGTCATCAAACATAAAGCACCCTGCCTCCCCTCCGTCCGGCTCCCTCCTTTCAAAATGAGACACTTTCTGATTGCAGAGACAAATATTTGACTGCCCCTGCTATGCTTTCGGGAAGCGTTTCCTTATAACGCACATGATCTGGGACTGGGGCTCTTCTGAGGGTCAAGCCACCGTGCCTTCCCCACGTCCTGTTACAGTATACTGGTACTGTCAGTGACATGGTTTGCAAGCACGACCCACACTCAGCAGAACACATAGAATCAAGACACTTTCCTTGTTTATTAGCCTGTTGAATATCTCTTAAAAATCTGTCTCGTCTCCACCCAAGCCTCGGGGGTGCTGAAGCTAAGCACGGTACTGTGCTGCCCAGCTGAAAACAGGGGCAGGGGCACACGCACAAACACACACGCACAGAGGCATACACTAGCGCACATGTACACTAACACACACAGGCATACACCAGCACACATGTACACTAACACACACACACACACAGGCATACACCAGCACACATGTACACTAACACACACAGGCATACACCAGCACACATGTACACTAACACACACACACAGGCATACACCAGCACACATGTATACTAACACACACAGGCATACACTAGCGCACATGTACACTAACACACCCCCAGATGCATATACTAACACACGGCCTGCGTAGGTTGCTCACCGGCTTTTACAGGGAAGCAACCGCGCATGCGAGGAAATTTGAATGGGCCACGCAGCCCGTTAAAGGAGCCCCGTACGGAAAATAATTAGAGGGAACATTGACGCACAAATACATACACTGACACACACTCCTACTAACACACACGCACAAATACATACATTGACATGCACACCAACACATTAACACAATCTAGAACTAGGGGGCATAGTTTCAGAATAAGGGGTCATCGATTTAAGGCAGAGATGAGGAGCAATTTCTTCTCTGAGGGTCATGAATCTTTGAAATTCTCTACCCCAGAGAGCTGTGGAGGCTGGGTCATTGAAAATATTCAAGGCTGAGATAGACAGATTCTTGAATTACAGGGGAGTCGAGGGTTATGGGGAACAGGCAGGAAAGTGGAGCTGTGGCCAAGATCAGATCAGCCATGATCTTATTGAATGGCGGAGCAGGCTGGAGGAGACATATGGCCTACGCCTGCTCCTATTTTTTATGTTCTTATTAGCAAACCTCCCATGGAGATGCTCATGGCAAGTCAGTGGATATGCTGTTTTAGTAGGACAGGAACATAAAACCGTGCAAAATACAACAAGGATGATTCTGTAGTTGCAGTGGGGCCGCTGCGCTTGCGGGTCAGAGAAGCAGGGCTACCGTGCTGTGTGGCTTCCCTGGTGGGATGCACGGGATTTAGAATCGCCCCTAGTGTGTCATTCATCTGCTGAAGCGTGTATTTCTTTAAGGTTACTAAAGTCTAACTGCCGTCAAGCAAACGCTGGGCGAGTTCATATTTCTATCAATTAAGAAGCTGCAGACATCCTGGCTCCTATATTTTGAATTCTTGGAGGGTTCCTTTCCTAGGCACAAGTCCCAGGCAACTTGAAGAGGAGGCAAGTCTCTAGAAGGAAGTGTTATTGGAGAGATCTCAAAACACAGAAAAAGTAACTGTTGGCCAAGTTGAATCATTTTGTTGTGAAATGTGTCAATTTTAATACGTTTATGTTAAAAGCTTTAAATCTAATACTATGTCCACCAATTGAGCTAACAGATGGCAGCCAAAAGCATTTTCACTTGGATTTATATAGCGCCTTTCACGACCACCGGACGTCTCAAAGTACTTCACAGCCAATGAAGTACTTTTGAAGTGTTGTCACTGCTGTAATGTGGGAAACCCGGCAGCCAATTTGCATAGAGCAAGCTCCCACAAACAGCAATGTGATAATGACCAGATAATCTGTTTTCGTTATGTTGATTAAGGGATAAATATTGGCCAGGACACCGGGGATAACTCCCCTGCTCTTCTTCAAAATAGTGCCATGGGATCTTTTACGTCCACCTGAGAGCAGACGGGGCCTCGTTTTAACATCTCATCCAAAAGGTGGTATCTCCAACAGTGCAGCGCTCCCTCAGCACTGTACTGTAGTGTCAGCCTACATTTATCTTAGAAAAATTACGACACGGATGGAGGCTATTCGGCCCATTTTGTACGTGCCAGTTTATGTGCGCAAGTCCCTCATTGAGAAGGCCATTCGACCGTTTGAAAGGATCGACTCTTCCCCTCTGCTCCTGGTGCAGGAGCTGTACTGTGAATGACAGGATAGTGTGCACAAAAAAAAAATGTATGGGATCCGGCGCACTACTTGTCGACGAAGGGAATTCAAGCAAAGGAGGTCTTGCAGTCCTTATAAAACCTCATAAAACCGTGCATCATCTGACTGACTGTGGGCCAGTCGAGCACGCGGGTGTGTACGAACCAACACAGATCAGGTTGAATTAGAAGCACAAAATAGTCTCGCAAAATGATGCGCTCCTCAAGCCGTGGGGACGGGATGATTAGAAGCTTTCTTTTATTTACTCATGGGGTGTGGATGTCGCCCATCTCGAGTTGCCCTCGGGAAAGTGGTGCAGAGCCGCTGCCTTCAATACAACTGAGTGGCTTGCTGGGCCATTTCAGAGGGCAGTTAAGAGTTAACCACATTGCTGTAGGTCAGGAGACACATGTAGGCCAGACCAGGTAAGGACGGCAGATTTCCTTCCCTAAAAGGGGATTAGTGAACCAGATGCATTTTTATGGTCACCATTACTGATATCAGCTTTTTTTTCCATTCCAGCTTTATTTTAAATTCCCCAAGCTGCTGTGGTGGGATTTGAATTCATATTAGGTCAGGTCATTGGATTCCGAGTCCAGTTACATAACCACCATGCTACCGTTCCCACAAGTAACTTGCATACTTAATGTACTGTCGGTAAATGTACAACAGACAGTTTTACAACAGTAGGGGCTTTGTCAACAAAATGTGACAGGGAAAGCGCAACTGTGAAAGTGTGACAGGAAGTAAGTGCAACTGTCAAGGAAGTGTGCGCTATTTGCATCACGTTTGACATATTTAAGTGACAGGTGCCCGTGTACAAGCACACACTCGGGGGGGGGCGCGGACAAATGCACTGAAGGCTGACCAGGGTTTTTTATGATTGTATACAAAAAGAGATTATGGGCAAGAACCAGCATCTGCTTTTCACTTTAAAATGACACGGGTAGATTTTGCAATTGGTGCCACATTTGATAGAATGTATGGAGGCCTGACTAACCAAGCTGGCAGCGCCAGGTTCTTCCTGGGCACAGACGGAATGGGACAGACAACAGGCACAGTGGCATCAGTACATTGCAAGTTTATAGCCAAGCCAAACAACACTTGATAGCACAAGATCACACAAAAAAGGATCAATTGGTAGCCATGTACAAGGCACAAGTCAGCAGTGTGATGGAATACTGTCCACTTGCCTGGATGAGTGCAGCTCCAACAACACAAGAAGCTCAACACCTTTCAGGACAAAGCAGCCCGCTTGCTTGGGACCCCATCCACCATCTTCAATCTTCACTCCCTCCACCACCAGTGCATCGTGGCTGCAGTGTGTACCATCTAAAAGATGCACAGCAGCAACTTACCAAGGCTTCTTCAACAGCACCTCTCACACCCAAGACCTCTACCACCTAGAAAGACAAGGGCAGCAGGCGCTTGAAACCAGCGGCACCTGAAAGTTCCCCTCCAAGTCACAGACATCCTGACTTGGAAATATATCGCCGTTCCTTCATAGTTGTGGAGTCAAAACCTTGGAACTCCCTCCCTAACACACGGACTGCAGCGGTTCAAGGTGGTGGTGAACCACCACCTTCTGGAGGGCAGTTTGGGATGGGGCAATAAATGCTGGTCTTGCCAGCGACTCCTACATCCCAGGAACAGAAATTTTAAAAAACTGAGGGAACAAACCCACATCCAACTCAAATACGGTTGAGGAACAATTAGAACCACAAGGCCTGCATTTCCGCCTCCAAACTCGATAATTTTCCACGCTTCACGGAAAGAGGAAGCTCCTTCAAGGTGCCCACATATCTGATGGAGGGACGCGTGCTTTATTATTCCGACAAACTGACGCCTGTACAGATTTATGCCCCGATTTTAACTGCAGGTGGATTCCCTGCTCAGGCCTGACTGAAATTTACAGTTGGGTCTCAATCATGTCATCAGACCGCAATGTGCATATGTAAAGAAGGACCCTGTTGGCTCCGGGCATGTGTCCCTGCTGCCTGCTCAGGAGAGCGGGTTAAAACTGCAGATGTTGCGATCGTGGCTGCTTTCGGACAGGTTAAGAGCCAGGGTGATTTTAACTGACCACCTGCTAGGTTTCTGCTGAGCAAGTAGGATTAAAACCGCCCCCCCCCCCCCCACCCCGCTCTGGTCAAGTCAGAGACTGATGGAGTCTTTTCCAATCAACTCTTTTACGCAATGGCTTAAGTACATGACTATTTAAGATCAAGAGCAACAAGCCAGAAGACTCCATCTGAAGGATGCACCAGAGCTCAGCGACCTTTTTTCTCGCTATTCTATAAAGCTTCAGACAAGTTAGCAATTCAAGGTGAGTCAAGGTGCTCTGGCCTTTTATCACAGCTCTTTTTTTCACATTTCTACAATGTCTTTGAACTTACCTTTTTACTTTTTCCAACAAACACCAGTGCACATTGATTTGACTTCTGTTCTCATTCATCAAAATAGTTCTTTACTGGGACTTATTAAAATACCTTCTACCCTTTCCGTAGTATATTACATACCGTGCCTTCAGTCATCCAGAATACAAATGGGGATCGACCATTGAAGAAAATAAATAGATTAGGGCTAAATGGGGCACCAAACTAAAAACCAGACTGCAACTGAACTTGGCCAGTTCACTCAATGAGAGCACAACTTTATCCTATTCCAACACCATTCGGCCCATTATGTCCATGCTAGCTCTTTACGAGAGCAGCCTAAAACTAATCCCACTGCCCTGCTCCCTCCCCACAGTTTATGCATCTTCCTCTACTTCAAATAGTTATCCAATTTTCCCTTTAGAAAAAAATGCACTGTTGGCCTCAACTACTCCCCATGGCAAAGCACTCTATGCTCCAAAAACGTTCTGAATCAAGAGATTTCTCCTAACTTTTCTCCTCATTGTCATTTAAATTGATGACCCCTCATCACTGACTCAACCAGAGGAATTAGCCTTTCCCTATTCGCCATATCAAAACCCTTCAGAATTTTTAAAACTTCGATTAAATCTCCTCTCAGCCATCACTGCTCCAATCAACATAACATAAAAATGATTATCTGGTTATGATCACGTTGCTGTTTGTGGGAGCTTGCTGTGCGCAAATTGGCCGTCGCGTTTCCCACATTACAACAGCGACTACATGCCAAAAGTACTTCATTGGCTGTAAAGCGCTTTGAGACGTCTGGTGGTCGTGAAAGGCGCTATATAAATTTAAGTCTTTATTTTTTCTAACCAACCATTCAGTTGAAGAGTGTTCTCTGAACTATAAATATTTCTGCTCTGTAAATACTCTCTCTGCCCGCATTGCAAACTGTGCCACTTTCACAATCCAAACATGCCACATGCTTGCTTTCCACATCATGCCTTCTACAGCTACTATGATCCAGGAAATCGAGCTCCAGATTACACTATGAGCTTAACATTTTTTGATTGCGGTTATAGTGTAGGAATGTGCGGGCTCAAGATACTGGCGGGGGTGGGGGGGTGCATCCAATTCAACCAGGCGGTCAGAACCAAGTGCTTCGTCCCTTATTCACGAGCAGATTCCCAAACTCCAACCAGCATTTGGTGGCTTGGCAGACTGCCCCTTAAAAAGGCACATGCTGGTTAGTGCAGCTTTCAGTATAACATCTTTTTTTCATTGAAGCAAGAGTTCTTGGGGCTGAAATGGTCCCCTTTTATGGTGTCCTGGCAGCGACGTGCCCAGTGATCAACGCCCCGGGCCGGCACGCAACCGGCGAAGACGTTAGCGCCTTGCGCACTGACCCCCTCGCCGTCCTGCGCCGATCCCTTTGCGCCCCGCGGGGGAAATTGCCGTGCAGGTCGCGAAGCTGGCGGACATCCGCCACCGAGGGGCCCCTTAAAGAGGAGGCCCTTAGCTGGATTCAGTGCCGCACCGACGCTCCGGGAGCGCCCCTCTAATGGCGCGGAGCGCGGAGACAGCCTCCGCTTCCCTTGAGGGGCGCACCACCCAATTCTGAAGTCGGGGTGGGACTTCCGGGTCAGGCGCAGGAAGTATCGGCCCTGGAAGCTCAGCGCTCCCAATCGAAGGGCAATTTTCAGCCCCATGGCTTCATTTTTTTCTGCTGTTTTCCCACAGAAAAAAGCAGAACTTGCCTTTAAATAGCGCCTTTCATTGCCCAGGACATCCCAAAGTGCTTTGCAGTGAAGTGCAGTCACTGCTGTAACAAGGTAGGCAATACTACAATGCAAGCAAAATAGTAGATCTTTCTCAAGTACAGTTCTTCACATTTGAACCTAGACTTTGAGTGTTGCCAGGCTATTCGACTCCTAATACCGGTCACGACCCTATCCTACTTTAACACACGGGCGTTTTACAGCAGGTTCACCGGATAGCATTAAAGAACAGGACCAGGCCCTGCCTGATTTGTCCCCTCCATACCCGAAGATCACTGATTCCAATCAGAAGTGTTTCCACTGTTGGCCTGGTTGAGATCAGCAAAGACCAGAGATACTGATGCCACCAAGCAGTATACCAGAGCTCTTAATTCCAAAACCTCTCCCTCCGATTCCCTGTCCCCTCACTCCTTCCCCCTTCCCCTCCCCACACTCCTTCCCCCTCCCCTCCCCCAACCACACTCCTTCCCCCTCCCCTCCCCCACCCACACTCCTTCCCCCTCCCCTCCCCCACCCACACTCCTTCCCCACCACACCCACCCACACTCCTTCCCCCTCCCCCACCACACCCACCCACACCCCTTCCCCCTCCCCCACCACACCCACCCACACTCCTATCCCCTCCCCCATCACACCCACCCACACTCCTTCCCCTTCCCCCACCACACCCACCCACACTCCTTCCCCCTCCCCCACCACACTCCTCCTCCCCTGCCCCTCCCACCCTTCCTCCTGATCCCCAACTCCCACTGCTCCTCCCCTCCCCCCCACACTCCTCCCCCGCGATCACGACCCCACACTCCTCCCCTCCTCCCTGTTGTGTATCTGTAAAGCATGCACTCCCATGTTCCGCCACCAGGGAGTGCATCCCCTGAAGTCCCAAGGGATCCCAGCATCCCTTGGGAGCACTGTATAGAAGCCGGCCACTAAGGCTTGTTCCTTACTCTGGAGTGTCTTAATAAAGACTGAGATCACTGTTACTTTAACCTCCCTGTGTGCTGCCTCATCTGTCTTAACAACACAACACCCCCGATCCCTACCCCCACACTCCTCCTCCCGATCCCTACCCCCACACTCCTCCCCCCGATCCCTACCCCCACACTCCTCCCCCCGATCCCCTGCCCCCACACTCCTCCTCCTTCCCCCCCCACGTCCCCCAATGCTCCTCCTCCCCTCCCCCACCCCACTGAGCCCAGGTACTAATGCTTCCCTTCAAGATGAACTTCCTGTGGGGGTCCTCGGCACAAACGGGTGATCCAGATCACAGGAGTTTGGCGTATTTGGAAAATTCAGGTGAATTCACTTGTTCAGGCTATTAAGTGTCAGTGATTCCGCGCTCTGTTATTATAGTTATTGCCACTGTAATAACATGACACGAACAGAACTGCCTCCTCCACATTCCGGCGCCTGCCTTTGCTGAGAGACAGGCCCAACACTAATTCCAACACTTAGCAACCAGTTGAGAGAAGGAATGTAAACCTCTTCACTGGCGGC
This sequence comes from Pristiophorus japonicus, assembly GCF_044704955.1. Lineage (NCBI taxonomy): Eukaryota > Metazoa > Chordata > Chondrichthyes > Pristiophoridae > Pristiophorus > Pristiophorus japonicus. The sequence continues at coordinate 173,203,505 of NC_091989.1, forward strand.
TGCCTGCGGGGTCAGGAACTCCCAGTGACTTGCATTCATTATCAACTCACTTTTCTTCAGATTACAGGGGCAGAGGAGGGTGAGTGCAGCAGGAATGCCAAACCATTCACACCGAGAGGCACAGAAATGTAACATCCTTTAAGGGAGAGGGATAAGAAAGGATGTTCAAAGTAGCTTTTGTGGTTTATGAAGAATGTCAGTGAATTCAGTCACGGCCTTGTTTTGAATGAGCTATAGGGGAAAAAAAAGGACGTAGACAAAAGGCGGCAGTGGGAGAACAGAATGACTGACACACACACACACACACTATAAGAAATAGCACCTTTAAGCCAATGCACTTTAACGTCGTGTCAATGTCCTTCTTGTGGGTCTCGCACTATCACCTCAGTGTATCCACCACCAATGACAGACCTGTAGCCAGCAGCACTTCATCCCAATATTAAGCAGGTCAAATTCTCTCCAAGTTTGGCAGGGCAAAGGGGGATATTTTCCACTTTATTCACTAATGTTAGAGAAAATGTTGCTACTGAGTATCGCTCAGTCACCAATAAAAAGTCATTTATGTACTTGAACGCATGTGGAGGGAATTAGGGAATGATGAGTGCAGCTCCACCAACACTCGAAGCTCGATACCATCCAGGACAAAGCAGCCTGGTGATTGGCACCCCATCCACCACCTTCAACATTCACTCTCTCCTCCACTGGCACAACGTGGCTACAGTGTGTACCATCTATAAGATGCACTGCAGCAACTCGCCAAGGCTTATTCGGCAGCACCTCCCAAACCCACGACCTCTGCCACCTAGAAGGGCAAGGGCAGCAGGAGCAACAGTGTTGTTGGGGAGGGAGTTCCAGGATTTTGACCTAGCAACAATGAAGGAACGGCGATATATTTCCAAGCCAGGATGGTGTGTAACTTGGAGGGGAACATCACCACCTCCATGTTCCCCTCCAAGTTACACACCATCCTGACTTGGAAATATATCGCCGTTCCTTCATCGTTGCGAGGTCAAAATCCTGGAACTCCCTCCCTAACAACACTGTGGAAGGACTGCAGCAGTTCAAAGCGGCAGCTCACCACCACCTTCGAGGATAATTAGGGACGGCCGATAAATGCTAACCTTGCCAGTGATGCCCACGTCCCAGAGCGAATTAAAAAAAAAGGTTGCTCGGGTAACTTTAGAGAGCCTGGGTTCTGAGCGGGGATCAGTGCCTCGAGGGAGTGCGGTTGGAGAACAGACACTTTGGTGGCTGAGGGCCCGTCTCTGACCCGTGCTCCCTTCGCGCATGACTCCCAGCTGGGCACGTGGGTTCAATGAATTCATCCTCTGAACAACTTGTACTGTCATTGCACGCCAATGGAGGCGTCAAATTTTGGTCAGCTACCTCAAAGAAAGGGTTCACAGAAGGTTGACAAAAATGATTGTCGGCCTTCGTCTTCAGCAACTGAACTTCTTATCGCCAGAGAAAAGATTGAGCAGGACATGATACAGGTCTTTAAAGTAATGAATGGCATAGATAAGGTTGAAGTACGCAAGTTATCTAACTTGGACAGAAAGTACAGGACTTGATGATACAAGCTAAAATTCACAATCCTTGATCGAGGTTAGAGATTAGATAAACATTCCCCTATAGTGGGCACATGGAAGAGACTCCCAGAGATTCAGAGTCAAAGAGACTTCCAGAGAAGGTAAACAATTCAGTTGATACTATTAAAAGAGAGCTGGCCTGATCTTTTTGTGAAGAGGGTTGAGGGCTGTAGAGATATTGATAAGACTGCTCCATTTCTCTCGGAGGAAGTAGGGGAAGGAACTGAAGCGTTCCTTAAAAAGTTTCTCATCAACATATGGTGGTGAAGAGAAGTCAACGCCTAGGAACAAGAGTACAAACCGGAAGCAAGAAAAAAAATCAATCCAAATCCAAAGTGTCAGCTGTGGCTCAGTGGGTAGCATCCTCGCCTCCAAGTCCGAAGGTTGTGGGTTCAAGTCCCACTCCAGGGACTTGAGCACAAAAATTTAGGCTGACACTCCAGCACAGTGCTGAGGGAGCGCTGCACTGTCGGAGGTGCTGTCTTTTGGATGAGACGTTAAACCGAGGCCCCATCTGCTCTCTCAAGTGGACGTAAAAGATCCCATGGCACTATTTTGAAGAAGAGCAGGGGAGTTACCCCCAGTGTCCTGGACAATATTTATCCCTCAATCAACATCACGAAAAACAGATGATCTGGTCATTATCACATTGCTGTTTGTGGGAGCTTACTTGTGCGCAAATTGGCTGCCGCGTTTCCCACATTACAACAGTGACTACACTTCAAAAGTACTTCATTTGCTGTAAAGCGCTTTGGAACGCCCGGTGGCCGTGAAGGCGCTATATAAATCCAAGTCTTTCTTTGAGACAGTGGAGCAGAAGCAGCTCCGAGGAATTTCATGGCTACTGATATAATGATCACACATGAACTGAGCAGGTTCGATGGGCCGAATGGCTTTTGATTTTTTTTTCCTGGTACAACTGCCACTATGTTAAATGTGGGTTTTCTGGCTTTACACTCGCACCGGGTTTGAATTTTGCTGACACCAGCAGACAAAGGAAAATACACCCACAAATCTATTAATTGCACCACTGGATATTTTGGCACAGATCACGCAATCCTGGTACTAAACAAAAAAGTCACCCGCCCACCATTGCAGCTTATTGAATCTGGAGGGTGAAAATCATCAGCACTGTACTTGAAGGGAGCGTGGGTGGGGGAAATCAGGTTGGAGTCCAAATCACCCTTGCTGCCAGTGTGGCTTGGGGCTGGAAGTACAGGGTCAGTGAATCGAATGTTCAATGACAACACTTATCTGTGATTTAAAGACTAACATTTATAGTGTACTTTTTGAAGTGTAGTCGCTGTTGTAATGTGGGAAATGCGGCAGCCAATTTGCGCACAGCAAGCTCCCACAAACAGCAATGCGATAATGACCAGTTAATCATTTTTGTTATGTTGATTGAGGGAGAAATATTGGCCTGGATACCCGGGAGAACTCCCCTGCTCTTCATTGAAATCATGCCCTGGGATCTTTTATGTCCACCGGAGAGAGCAGATGGGACCTCCGACAGTGCAGAGCTCCCTCAGCACTGCAGTGGAGGGCTGAAGGAAAGGACAGCACAGGTGCCAGCTCGCCGGAGGGAGAGGTCGCGCACTAGCTCTGCTGCACAGGACTCAGTTGAGGACTTCAATGGGCCAGGCTACAGAAGACAGCGGATGCGTGCACACACCCAAAGTTGCTTGGTTCACTGGGAAGCCTGACAAAAAGCTGGTATACAATGTCAAGCAGCATGGAGGAATCTGGCACCAACCTGGCATAGGGCTTTGCACAGAACACCCAAAGCACTCTCCCCCAAGATCCCATACCTTCAAAAGAACTTCATTAGCTGTAAAAGCACTTTGGGACATCTGTTGGCCATGAAAGGTGCTATATAAATGCAAATCTTTTTTCAGAATTTACAAAAAAAAATTTTTTTTTTTTTTTTAAAGTTGTGGTGGGGAAGAGGGGGGAGGGTGCAGTTTGAGAGTCAGAAGAGGCTGGTTCAATTTCATTGGCATTGTCATCTGCACCATCAGAAAATCATAGAAATGCATGGCACAGAAGGAGGCCATTCGGCCAGTCGTGTCCGCGCCAGCCGAACAAGAGCTATCCAGCCGAATCCCACTTCCCAGCTCTTGGCCCGTAGCCCTGTAGGTTACGGCACTTCAAATGCGGATCCGAGTACTTTTTAAAATGTGTAAGGGTTTCTGCCTCTACCACCCTTTCAGGCTGGCAGTGAGTTCCAGATCCCCACCACCCTCTGTGCAAAAAAGGTTCTCAACTCCCCTCTAATCCTACCAATTACTTTAAATCTATGTAGTTTGACAAACATTAAGTCATTGTATTGAACGGCTTCAACCAAAAATAGTCACGCCAAGACACTAACTTAGTGTTCAGAATGTGCTCTTCCAATCAAATTATATCCACTCTGAGGCAGGAGAAATCTACAAGAACTGCATCGGGAATAGTACCCTCTCTTTTAAATACCATGGTTGGACCATTCCCACTTGCGCGCACAGATCCCGATCAAACTGCACTGCCCCCGTCCCATTATCAAGGAGCCAGGTTGGAGTTCAGCACTTGTAATTGAAAAGAAAATGACAATGAACAGCATCACATTATATTTGCACAAAGTCAGGCGGAATGATTGTGCAGACATAATCACTTTAATTGCAAACCATCACAAACAACAGACATTGAAATTTTACCCTTGTAATTTTATTAATATCCAATTATTCCATCTTGCCAATGGTCATTTTTCAGTAAACCTGCTATTTACTTTTAACAGCTGCCTCAACAATAAGAGCGAGAGACCACTTGCTAAAAGGTTTTCATTAACGGGGCTGATTTCCCCACCCACTCCCCCTGCCCGCCCCCCACCCTCCATAAAGGCAGCTTAATGCTGATTTAAACTGGGAGCTATGTGTCATCCTTCAACATAAGCCTGTCATTAGCGACACACCAAACCCAAAGTGGCTGCTTCTAAACTGCAATCCAATAAACGTGTTACTTATCTATTTATCATCTTCAAGCCTTTTTATCACTGTGCAGATGGCATCAACCTTTGGAAAGCCCAGCAGTGCTCTGCACAGGAGCCCGGCAATGCCTGGCTCGACAGAATCAGTGCATGCCTACGTGTCTGAATATACCGTGGTTGTCTATAGAATACACAGTGTGTGCATGTCTATAGGTATATACATATTATATAGATCTATCCATCGCTCACTATCTCTATCATTCTTAGCCTTGTAGATTTACGATATATATCAATCTATTTATCTATCTCTCTGTATCTATATAAAGAAATATGTGCTCTTTTCAAACATTCGCCAGTTCTGACGGGGTCATCGACCCCAAACGTTAACGGTTCTTCTCTCCACAGATGCTGCCTGACCTGCTGAGATTTCCAGCATTTTCTGAAAGATTTGCATTTAGATAGCACCTTTCACGTCCATCGGACATCCCAAAGCGCTTTACAGCCAATGAAGTACTTTTGAATTGTTGTCACTGGTGTAATGTGGAAAACGCGGCAAGCTCTCACAAACAATCGATTTGATAATGACCAGATAAATCTGTTTCACTGATGTTGGTTGAGGGATAAATATTGACCAGGACACCGGGGGTAACTCCCCTGCTCCTCTTCGAAATAGTGCAGTGAGATCTTTTACATCCGCAGACGGGACCTCGGTTTAACCTCTCATCTGAAAGACGGATATATATAAGCACCTATGAGGCAATTCATCTGCTGCTCACCTCATCTTGCTCACAGCACTTCCACTGGTTGAGTGACAGTTTATCTTGGAACCGCAAAGCGTGATTTCAAAGTTCCTCCACACAAGGGGGAAACACACAGCCTTCTCGCACTTTCCTCCACCATCTGTCTCGCTGGCTGGTCTAAGAAAACCCAGCACGGAGCAATGCCACATTTTTTTTTTTAAAAAGAGTCAAAAAAGTGAGAGATGTGGCGGACTGACACCCGCCCACTCAGGGGGAGTTGCTGTGGTCAGTCCTGGGCCAGATGGTCTAAAGTGCATGGCCCCTAATCTCGCACTGAACAATAAACAGGGTCAGGCAGGGTCCATTTCTCCCGACCTTCATTCAGCCCGGCATATTAATTATCTTCCTTGTGAACAAACAAGCTTTTCTTGATAATTACACAGCACACCAACAAAGCAATGCTGACTTTTGAACTTCACTGACCCCTTGTCACTCCCCTAACCTCTGGCCCTGCCCTGCATGACCCCTCTTGGCAACCACCCAAAAATTAGTCATTAATCAAGTGCTGCTGACAGAACAAGGCCGGAGGCCATGGTCTGAGTCAGAAAGCAGGCAAGACCTTTCCTCTTTGGCTCCCTGGTCTGTAGACAGCCTTGTACCTCCCCCACTCCCACCCCAGGTCATTGCTGAAAAAAAATGCCATATCATTTCAAATGGGATTTCCACCCCCCCCCCACTATAGAGTTGTTAAGTTTATTTTCTCTGGGAAAGATCAGTCCTGCATTAGCAGGGGAGCGAGCCACAGAGGTGGGAGGATTAGCCTCCGTCATCCTTGCCTGTGGGCCGGAAAGGCAGGGCGGCCGGGAGGGGGCTAAAACCAATTGGGCTCTCCACCCCCCAATTTGTCATCCAGCTGACACCTGCTGGAAAGTGCATTGGGCTGAGCGGTGATTCCTCAACCAGTCCAATAGCCCGCCGACCTCGATCTGACCACCGTTAACATAACAACCTCGATGGCCCACTCTAAATAAATGAGGGCCACCGCTGGTGTTAAAATCACGCTGATCGGTAAATCTAGGCAGCACCCCCCATCCATCCCTCGCCCAGACAAGTTGTCAAGAGCTTGGAGAACCGTGGCCCCAGCCTCAATATTAGGAGAGGAACGGAGAAAAGGTAGAAATAAAATGGGATTCAAAGTCATTCCTCTGGTCAAGGCCCTGGTTATACCTGCTCCAAACTTTCTGATGACCGAGGGGTTAAAATTCCACTGTTTCCCAGGAACTGAACACTGGGAATTTTAGCCTCTAATCTGTACCCTGATAAGTTCAGATCGGGTGAGAATTTACACTTCAGACAATGCTCCATCTGCTAACAGCAGGCTGTGACTGTGTTTTGATTTCCACCCACGTATATAACTACTATCAATATTGTGTTCCTCTATTATAATTCAACACTTCTTACTGTATTCTGAAGCTGTGTGACCCCACTCTCTCGGCTGTGAAAAACTGCGCTCCATGAAAATTTGTCGTTTCAGGAAAAGACAGAATTTTTTAACTATTGGAGGTTCCCCAACCCACAGCCCCGAGATCAAGAAACTTGGAAGCTATGTTGTAGAATTTTCAAAGTGCAGTTGTACTGCCGATTGTGATTGCACCCAGGATAGGGTGAGCATTGATGGGCCGAAGGATCCTTTCCTCATGGCATGCTCATATCGTGCGAAGGCTCACAGACTTGACGTTCTCTGCTCTCCCGAAGCTGCCTCTGAGCCACACGCTTCAGAGGTCGGTGGAGTGAGGCCCTCCTGTTTGCCCGTGTACGCATGTGTGTACAGTCGAGGACACACAACCTCAAAGGCGCAGCGTGTCCAGCATACGTCCTGCCGTATACCCAAACCGGACCGGAGACCGGATTCTAAAATCTGGCCTGAAAGTCTCAGTGGGCAGTAGGTTCTGTCCTTGTTCTGAAGTACGGAAACCACCTCACAACAACAAAAAAAAGTGACAGAGTAACTACTTACCCACATTACAACAGTGACTACATTCTAAAAGTACTTTACTGGCTATAAAGGGCTTTGGGCCGTCCGGTGGTCGTGAAAGGCGCTATATAAATCCAAGTCTTTCTTTATAATGCTGGGACACAGTTCCACTGACTCGTAATACCTCGGCTGAGGGGGGGGGTCATTTGTCATCCATACATTTTGGAAGAAGCGATCAAAGGTCATTGTGAGAAGGTTGGTTGATGGGCCCGATCTATGAAAAGGGGATGGGCTTGTTTGGCCTAATGGGCTTTTGCTGTCCCTTCTGCTCTTAACAAAAAAAAACAATGGGATTATCAGTGTGCTAAGTGACAAACAGAATTTCCTGGCCCACATGTCCAATGCAGATAAGGTGAAGTACATTATGTTAATGCATAGCCCCGTTAGGCTCATCTGCTGACTTCACGATGGATGCCATTCTCCTCCTCATTTTGCTAGGAATTTGCTTTGATACTCAGTTGTCAATTGGTGATGCACCAGACACAAAGCAACACCTGTCATAAGGGGTTGTTTGTGTCTCACAGCCACCTGCCATTACCAGACCGCCCTTTGACCCCCCCCCCGCGCTGACACTTGCCTCCAGTGTCAGGGTATTAATGCAGTTCGGATTCAGTGTGGACTGTCAACGGCCATATGTCGGCTGGTCACTCGTTAGGAAGCTTCTGTTGCGGGGTGTCAAATAAAGAGAAAAATGGAGCTTTTCCTACCGGTTGTGCACCAATAACCCGTCCAGTGAGCAGACTGCGGCAGAGACAAACAAGAATCCTTCAGAGAACCTGAGGAACCGCATCTCGCCCGTCACAAAATTCCTCAGGAGGAAAAAGGGGAGACAATTGCACGGAGCAGAGATGCAAGTGTTTCATTTTCAAAACGATGGCACATTACTGCACCAAGAGTGGCCGAGAGCCAAAACCACAAAACCAGAAGATGCATATTATGGTGTCAAGTCACCAGCCAACATCACTATTACATGGCACAAGATTGAAGCTCTTGCTATTGGCCACCCCAAGGGTGGGGTCCTGCCCCTTTACGCACATTTGTTTTTTGCCCTTCTGTTTTTTCAACATTTTTGATGGAACCGCAAGTGTCAATTATTGAGGGGGAAGCAACTGGGAGGAGTTCGAAAGTCCAGTAATGTGATGGAACAGGACTATCAAAAAGAGAAAGACTTGGATTTTTATAGCGCCTTTCATGACCACCAGACATCTCAAAGCACTTTACAGCCAACGAATCACTTTTGGAGTGTAGTCACTGTTGCAATGATGCAGCTGCAGTCTTTGACCTCGGGCACTTCAATGGTCGTCAGTGCGGTTGTGTGTCAAGTCTGCTCTTTCAGTAATACCCCCTTTTCCGATTCCAATGAAGTCATTCAACACTCTATATTGATAATATATTGAAAGTTTTGCATGTAGAATACATCTCCTGTAACACTTTCCCGGCACAAGCTACTAAAAAGTGTATCCTCCAAATCTCCAAGAGTTCTGCTGGTGAGCCATTTTGGGCTAGAAATTGCGTGGCGCCCTGTTTGGGGCGATTACTTTGGCGGGACATGTGAATCTGCCAGGAACTTCCGCTTTAGCGCTCCAAGCGGAAAGCGGAATGCTAAATCTAGCGCCATCACCTCCCTCAGAGCGCGAAAGGGAGCTGTAGCAGCAGAGCGCTGAGCAATGCTCAGTGCAGCGCTGCCGTCTGTAGAGTCTTCTTCCCTCCCAAAGGCTGTATATGTTCAGCGACGGCACCTGCGATACTCGCATCTCAGCCCCAAGCACTCAAAGAGTCCAGGGCTGAGCAATTGCAGGGACATAAATAAAATGTGGCCTACCTGACCACCACTGCCTTTAATTAGCACCCCCAAAGCGGCCAGCCGAGGTGACAACGCCTCCTGCAGCTGCCGTTGTTGGCGCCGGGCGATGCTGCAAGGGGCGAATATTACATCCGGTGTGGTAATGGGGCACAGGAGATCCAGGCGGTAAGTTTTAGCGGCAGTGCAAACCTGCCAGGGCGTTTGCGGGCATCGGTGATTTTGCCATGCCCGGTCGGTAACCCCTTAGTGCCCGGTTACCGCCCCCTGGAGGCACTAACGGGAGACGCAAAGGAGGCCAATTTCTCCCCCGAAAAGTCCTGCCCTTCAGACTCTTCTTATAAAGTGCAAGACTTTTCTCGCACTTTTCATTCACCTCAGTCAAATATTTTTCACTTACCCCTATATTTATTCTAATCTACCCACATTTATTTAATTTACCTCTGATTGCCCAACAGCCCTGAACTGCAGCAGATCAAGTCAGTTAAAACAAACTAAAAACAACTGATAGCTCCAAGCCAGTCACACGTACGGGAACATTAAAATTTTTCAAAACAACGATTCCGAGAATAGTTCACAGTTTTGACCCCCTTCCCTTGGCTTACTTTCTTAGATACAAAATAGTCTTAAAATGGTGTGTGTTTCAGCTCCTTTTCACCAATCTACACAAGGTCAACCATCTCCAATGTGTTAATCACTTGATCAGCTCCGCTGGGCAGACCACACTGTCCGCAAGCCAGACACGAGACTCCCAAAGCAAGCGCTCTACTCAGAACTCCTTCGCGGCAAACGAGCCAAAGGTGGGCAGAGGAAACGTTTCAAGGACACCCTCAAAGCCTCCCTGATAAAGTACAACATCCCCACTGAAACCTGGGAGCCCCTGGCCAAAGACCGCCCTAAGTGGAGGAAGTGCATCCGGGAGGGCGCTGAGCACCTCGAGTCTCATCGCTAAGAGCATGCAGAAACCAAGGCAGAACTTTCACACAAGCACCAAGATGTAGCTTGGTTGGCGGTGAGGAGGGCCCTACCCGTCAGATCCTTCATGCACAGCCGGAGTTTCAGAGACACGGCACTCTGCCCCCGTGTTGGCTGTGGTGTGGACGAGACTGTCATCCATCTCTTTTGGGACTGCCCCTTTGCAAGGCAGGTTTGGAAGGAGATGCAGTGGTTGCTGTCGAGGTTCATCCCAAGCAGCTCCGTCACACAGGACTCTGTGCTCTACGGACTGTTCCCAGAGACACACGCCGAGACAGACATCACCTGCTGCTGGAGGGCCATCAACTCGGTGAAAGACGCACTTTGGTCTTGCCGAAATTTGCTGGTCTTCCAGAGCAAGGAGACATCCACGTCTGCGTGTTGCAGACTGGCGCAATCCAAGATCCAGGAGTACGTGCTGTGGGACGCACTAAAAATTGGTTCAGTCGCCGCAAAGGCACGGTGGGGAAAAGCCGCAGTTTAAGGCCCTTCCGCCACGGTAAAGCCAGGGGATGGAATCAGTATAAAACTCCTCTCGGGCTGTACTTGTAAACCTTTGTATACATGGAGCACCATGATCTGAAAACACCTATGCAGTGCCATGTATAATGCAAGTTCAGCAACTGTTTAGTAATGTATGCTGTAAAGTAATGTAACTGTTCCCTCACCCGTTCTGTGTACTGTATAGTGCCACATGTAACATAATTTGATGACTGTATCACAATGTATCCTGGATTGTACTGAATTGTACCCTGAAATGTAAAGCAAGCAAATGTACTGAACGGAACTGCCGTCAGCATCCAAATGTATTGAATGGAATTGCTGACCGCATCCAAACGTACTGAACTGCCTTCCAATGTATCGTGCAAATTTTTATATGAATAAAGTATATATTTAGAAAATTTTTTAAAAATGCAGAAATCAAGCGCAGACAGCGGAACGAGCGTGTGGCAAACCAGTCCCACCCTTCCTTACCCTCAACGACTATCTGTCCCACCTGTGACAGGTACTGTGGTTCTCATATTGGACTATTCAGCCACCTAAGGACTCATTTTAAAAGAATAGAAGCAAGTCTTCCTCGATTCTGAGGGACTGCCCATCATGATGATGATGAATTCACCTGAGATTTAAACACAACACTGACCTGCAGCCTCATCTACAGCTGACTCCAGTATTCCTTCCAAAAATGCAGGGGCTTAAAGGGACACCTACATTTTATTTCACATGATTCAATATTCCTTCCATAACAACACAGCACCATCATCTTGCTTTTACCACAAAGAACCACAGGAATCCATTAGCATGTGTAAAAGTATTGACATACCTTACACTTCAGTATTCACAATTACAAATCTCTGGCACATTGTTAAATTAAATTATAAACAACTTACATTTATATACCACCTTTAATGTAATAAACGGTCCCAAAGTGCTTCACAGGGGCGTGATCAAGCAAAATTTGACACCAAGCCACATCAGGAGATGTTAGGACAGGTGATCAAAAGCTTGGTACAAAGAAGTTGGTTTTAAGGAGCATCTTAAAGGAGGAGAGGTAGAGAGGTGGCGAGGGTTAGGGAGGGAATTCTAAATGTTAGGGCTGAGGCAGCTGAAGGTGGGGGGGGGGGGGAGGCCATGGAGTGATTTGTAAATAAAGATGAGAATTTTAAAATTGAGGCGTCATCGGACCAAAAGCTAATGTAGGTCAGCGAGCACAGGGGTGATGAGTGAATGGGACTTGGTGTGCGTTAGGATTATGGGCAGCAGAGTTTTGGATGAGTTCAAGTTTATGGAGGGTGGAAGATTGTGGGCCAGCCAGGAGAACATTGGAATAGTCATGTCTAGAGATAACAAAGGCATGGATGGGAGGAAGAAAGTCAGTCACTTCCTGATCATTTCCCTGGTATTGGTGAGGAGCAAGGTCCTTACAAGAGTCTGCCATTCTACAGAGAAAATTTTCCCCAGCAAGCAGAAAGTACACTCTAATTCACTTCAGATCTATCCAAGAGCAATTAGCCTTTAATTAACCTTACAGAGTGCCCCTGGGTTACATAATTAGACCCCATGACCTCAAGGGAGCACAGCTCCAGTGTAATGATCAAATAATACGTTATTTGTTACACAGTATAATGCTCCTTCCTTATAAACAGCGCATCATCCACTCCTAGCTGGCCTCCCACGTTCTGCCCTACATAAACCGGAGGTCATCCAAAACCCAGCTGCCCGTGTCCTAACTCGCACCAAGTCCCGTTCACCCATTATCCCTGCGTTCACTGACCTACATTGGCTCGCGGTTAAGCAACGCGGCGGGCAGGAAAGTGGAGCCGAGTCCATGATCAGATCAGCCATGATCTTATTGAATGGCGGAGCAGGCTCAAGGGACCCAAATGGCCTACTCCTGCTCCAATTTCTTCTGTTCTTATTTCAAAATTCTCATCTTTGTCGCCCCTCCCTATCTCTGTAATCTCCTCCAGCCCCACAATCCCCCGAGATATCTGCGCTCTTCTAATTCTGCCCTCTTGAGCATCCCTGATTTAAATCATAGGATTACATTGAATATACAGCACAGAAACAGGCCATTCGGCCCAACCAGTCTATGCTGGCATTTATGTTCGACTCGAACCTCCTCCAGCTCTATCAGCATAACCCTCTATTCCTTTCGCCCTCATATGCTTGTCTAACCTCCCCTTGAATGCATCTATACCATTCGCTTCAACCACTCCCTGTGGAAGCGAGTTCCACATTCTTGTCACTCTTTGGGTAAAGAAGTTTCTTCTGAATTCCCTACCAATATTTATCCCTCAACCAACATCACAAACAGATGATCTGGTCATGATCACACTGCTGTTTGTGGGAGCTTGCTATGTACAGATTGGCGGCCGGGCTTCCTACATTATAATAGTGACTACACTTCAGAAAGCTGTAAAGCGCTTCGGGACCTCTGGAGGTCATGATAGGCGCTATATAAATATAAGTTCTTTCCTTTCTGACTGCGGCGGAGGGAATGGTGGGAACTGCTTTTATTTTCATTTTAAAAATAGAGACACTTCCTTTCTGGACATGACTGTATTGGCACATTATAATATTGTGACATTCCTATTTATAGCCTTCCTGATTGCATTCTTCTGAGTACATCTTTGCCATCCTAATATTACTGAGCTGTTATATAACAGAAGCATGTGTCAGGCAAAAAAAAAGTCAGAATTCAGGAGGAGTGGCGTGCACAGCATAAATTGCAGAGTTATGCAATGGTCTAAAGGCAGTGAGTCCCCCGGTGCTTATATATATATATTTTTTTTTAAATCTCCTGAAAGCGTCACAATAGGAATCTGGGCTGTTTCAGCTGTTCCCTCGGGCCATCTTCCAGTGAGCCAGAAACTCTGGAGTGCCACTATTTTCTGTCCCAATGACCTGGCAATTTATTAGTGAAAAGAATGAAAAAAAAATACACCAGATGTCCCTCATGGAAAAAAAAACCGCAATGCTTATTTTCCCCATCTTGCTGCCCATCCACAAAAGGGAGGGAGGAGGCTTCATTTTGACACTGTGATTCTGCGAGGGCGAGAGTGAGGGGAGTGGGGGAGGGAGAAGAGAGCCCTCGATATTAGCTGCTGCCGGCACTCCACCTACAGCACACCCCGGCTTCAAAACAAAATTGCCGAAGAGGTCCCTCTGACAACTGCCTCATCTCATTAATCTTGATGAGTTTCTGCTGAACGCTCTTCCACGGGCTTTCAAACAGTTCACTAATTGCAATTAATCACTTGCCGAAACAGATGTCAGGAACAATGGAATTTGGACGACTGGAGGCTTGATAAAGCTGTCAGCCCAGAGTTCTGGTGTGTGTGTGTGTGTGTGTGTGTGTGTGTGTGTGTGTGTGTGTGTGTGTGTGTGTGTGTGTCTCTCTCCCCCTGCCATGGGGGCACCACAACACCTTCTCTATTCCATTTGTTCGGAATATGAGTTTGACCCCTTTCCGGCAAGTGATAGCAGCTGTCAGGCTCGCAACTCTCAAAGTGGATCAAATTAGGAAGAAATGCGCATCATCAAATATTTAAGAACACGCTTGCTCTTAACCACTTTACAGCTCTCTCTCTCTCTCTCTCGATTTACTAAAATGCTCCTTCAAGGCATAAGAAACACAACACAATATACACAAGAGTAGATCTTTCCGCCCCCACCCCTAACAACCTTTAATACCTTAAAAGTCTTTTGAACTTCCTATACTTTGGTTGGTCCTGGGAGCTGAAATATTTATGGAGCGTGGATATTCAGTAACTGGGATATTGTTTGGGTTCTGTGCATGGCTGGAGTGTGGTGGTGATTTTCTGTTGATCACCTGTACTGACAGCTGCTGGAGAAGAGAATTTGTTTTTTCTCTCCAAACAATTAAAATAAGGAAGGAATGGGATTAAAAGAGCTTACCCTTCGTACTTTGGTTAAAAAGTCATGAGATTGCCAGTCTTTCCTGCATCGACTGGAAATAAAATGCATATTTGTTTTCTATTTAAACATATAAAACAAAAAGGCACAGTTTATGCTTAAATGAAGCAGGTGTTCACAAACGGTTTGTTGGCAGTAATTACTCCTAGATTAGATGGTGCTATCTTTTTAAGAGAGGAGTGTGAATTATGTAATCTTAAAGAATTGATTCGACAGTGTCATGACTAAAGATTTTGGGGTAGATTTTGACATTTGCTACCACCCATCGCACAGTCAACAGCTCATTTTAAACCTCTCCCCATTTCTTTTTAATTTCTATTGTGAAGCGTGTATAAACTACATTTTAAAGCAGCACTAACTTCTATTTACACTGAAGTGATCCCCACACCCATTCGCTGACCTTCTGATTAAATTACAATGCGCCATCACTGAAAAACAGATTATCTGGTCATTAACTCATAGTGGGAGCTTGCTGTGCGCAGATTGGCTGCCGCATTTCCCACATTGAAACAGTGACTACACTTTGAAAAGGGAGTTAAGGGATTTAGAGAGCGGGCAGGGAAGTGGAGTTGAGGCCAAGATCAGATCAGCCATGATCTTATTGAATGGCGGAGCAGGCTCAAGCAGATAAATTGCCTACTCCTGCTCCTATTTCTTATGATGTACTTCATTGGCTGTAAAGCACTTTGGGGCATCTGGTGGTCGTGAAAGGTCACTATATGAATGCAAGAATTTCTCCGACAGCTCAGCTAGAAAATGCACTGCATTGTGTGGAAAGGAGCCATACCTTCACCTTCCAGGTCGCTTGTCCTGGTTCGATCCTTGATCTGTGTCCAGTTAGCGGAGCTGAACTGGACCCCTGGCCGATCTCACACAACAACAACAACCTGTCTTTATATAGCTCCTTTAACGTAGTGAAATGTTCCCAAGGTGCTTCACAGGAGTATTATGAGATTAAAAAATTTGACACTGAGCCGCATAAGTAGAAATTAGCGCAGGTGACCAAAAGCTTGGTCAAAGAGGTATGTTTTAAGAAGTGGCTTGAAGGAGGAAAGAGGCGGAGAGGTTTCGGCAGGGAATTCCAGAGCTTGGTATCTAGGCAACAGAAGGCATGGCCACCAATGGTTCAGCGATTCTAATCAGGGATGCTCAAGAGGGCAGAATTAGAGGCAGACATCGCGGGGTGCCGGGCTGGGGGGGGAGGGGGTGGAGGGGGGCGGTTGGAGGAGCTTACGGCGATAGGGAGGGGCAAGGCCATGGATGGACAAGTTGGCAGCAGGGGTGCAACAAGAGGAGGATAATTAGCAACGGTTCTTGTTCTAATGACCAGTGCTAGAGGCATTGGCATGTAGAAGTCAGACGATGCTTTGGCCTGCAAGACAAATAGCCTGCAGACGCTCACGGTCAATGCTTCTCACGTGGTGAATGGCCACTTGGGCAAGATAATGTTGGGCAATCAGCATCTGTGCAACTCAACAAGACGCAACACCCTCAGGAGAGGGGACGGGAAATGGCCCAATAACAATACAAAGAATATATATTTAGCAAGTCACAAAAATGGCCTTTTGTGTATTCCAATCTTCGTCCGTAAATTAGGTGACGCTACAAAGCTCCAATTTAAAAGCAGGTTTCTATTTTTTTTTTTACTCATGTGAAGTAATAGTTAATCATCATCGCCCACTCAGCTGGCAGTATGAACAATTTCAGTGCAACTCTGTGGGGAATTTTAGTCCCAATTCACAAGCCTCATGCAACTAAATATTACAATTATCCACAGAAAGAAATGACATGCTCCATCAAAAACATATAAAGGAACTCTGTCGCACAGCTTATGCTCATAAGAATGATAATTAAACTACCCGCACGTTAATGTGCTTCAGTATAAATTGTTTTATAGAATATATAAAATAATATATAAATATATTCTATATACATACTGTATATAAAATCTAATAATCCAGATGCCTTTAAGGTTTAACCTGGCTCAGGAGTTCCTTTGGGGTTAGTGGGAATACAGGGTTATGTTACTGCACAGCTGTGTCCCTGGCCCCCAAGTGTATTTTACCGCCCTCATGTACCAGTTTGTGATCACAGAGTGACTACACAGATGTCTTCTCCTGGCCCACTGGGGACATTTTTGGAGTATTAGTACATGGGAAATTCCTTTTTATTAGATTGACTAAATTAAAAATAAAAATACAGGCAATTAGGAGTCACACAGACTTCGTTGGGTCCTCTTCCACTGAGCAGGTGCCCATTTATCACACCCTTGGACTGAAAATTGATAGGCTAAAAGAGTCGTCTCATGCGAGACAATCATTTCCACTATTGACTACTGACCACAGTGAGCCATTGACAGAAGAACATCCAACCCAGCCTCATTTCAAAACGGACAAACCCATCCCTGAACAAGTATCCACTTTTTCTTGAAATAGGCAATGTTATTTAATGTCTCAAGGCACCCAAATGATTGTGCGTCAAACAGAATAAAAGGTTTACAAAAAAAAACGACTCAAGAGCCTACTCCAGGGACTTGAGCACAAAAAAATCTCGGCTGACACTCCAGTGCAGCGCTGAGGGAGTGCCACACCGTCAGAGGTGCCTTCTTTTGGATGAGACGTTAAACCAAGGTATCGTCTGCCCAAGTGGACGTAAAAGATCCCATGGCACTATTTCGAAGAGCAGGGGAGTTATCCCTGATGTCCTGGCCAATATTTATCCCTCAGTCAACATAACAAAAAAAAAAACAGATTATCTGGTCATTATCACATTGCTGTTTATGGGAGTGCACAAATTGGCAGCTGCGGTTTTCACATTTCACATTTCAACAGTGACTACACTCCAAAAGTACTTCATTGGCTATAAAGCTCTTTGAGACGTTCGGTGGTCTTGAAAGGGGCTATATAAATGCAAGTCTTTCTTTAGTTTTGAAGCAAATGAAAACCTAGCCAATGTGGCTGCGCACACATGTGGCAGAGTCTTTACCAATGTTCCCTCATTATTTTTTGGGTGCGCGGTCCCTTCACATTGAAAAAGCTGGACCCCGGGCTGCACAGGACCGACAGAGAGCAGCTTATAGGGAACATTGGTCTTCCTCGTCGTCGAAAATAGGGAGAGACTCTTTCTGCTGGTGGGAGGGGCGGGAACCAGAGGACACAGATTGAAGGTGATTGGCAAAAGAACCAGAGGCGAGATGAGGAGAATTCATTTTTACACAGCGAGTTATGATGATCTGGAACCCACTGCCCAAAAGGGTGCCGAGAGCAGATTCAGCGATGACTTTCAAAAAGGAGTTCGATATGTACTTGGAAAGGATAAAATTCACCGGGCTGTGGGGAAAGAACAGGGAAGTTGGACCAATTGGATAGCTCGTTCAAAGAGCTGGCATTCAGGCACGATGGGCGGAATGGCCTGCATGATTCTATGTTAGATATCGTACGTAAGCAGGGATTCTTTGGTAACAGTAAGGAGCACTGTAGAAATACGCGGTGAAGAAGAAAAAGGTACGAGTTGGGTTAATATATTGGGCTTGTTCTCGCTATAAACCTCTAGCCTGATGGAACAGTCTATTTATTTGATGATTGCAGGAAATTTTATTCAGAACTTTGTATCTTGCACATGCAGCCGTTTAGGAATTATGAATTATTTAAATATCTGAGAGTTTTGGGTTTGCTGAGAAAGTGTCTTATTTTCCAACAGTCTGTTTCTTTGATACACTCACTGCAGCCCAATCTGTATGATAGCATTTCTCTGGCGTCTAAATGCTGTTTTTAGGCGGAGGAGACAGAGTCCAGTGTCTAACTCAGATTGAGAGAGGCAAGTGCAGCTTAAAAAAAACTGATAAAAAGAAATACAAAAAGACAAAGTAGAATATCCTGTGGAACCAGTCAAGTTCACAGCAGAAAGTATATTGGCAGTTTCCCACCTATATAGAGGTAGTCACTAACAGTAAACATGCAAGTAACTTCACTGGGTTTTCAATCCAAATCGGTTTGCAGTTTAACAGTGGATTCATCTTAAAGCCACAACTGGCTTGTTCCAATCTTGCCCAGTTCAGAAAGGTTATCTCCTTCTTCTTGGGCAGTCCCTTGGAGTCAAGGATGCTTGCTTCCACACTAATACGTGTTCTAAGGTGACTGATGAGTCCTACGCGGGATCTACAGACTCTGCCATAGGTGGGGCAGAAGATATTTGAGGGATGGGTGGGTGGGGTGCTTGGTTTGTCCCTCCTTGTACTGTTTGTACATGGCTTCCGCGTGCTCCCAATGAAGAGACTCAGTATTCAACGCCTTCTCAAATGCTTCCCCTCCACTTTGAGCAGTCTTGGGTATTTTTGTACTTTGCATTTTATTTTATCAGCTTGTTTTTTTAGGCAGACCCTCGAATCGAGGATGACTTGCTTCCACACCAAAAAGGGATGAGTTCACAGGTGATTCAATGAAGGATCTAATATTCTGGATCCTGAACTACATCCTGAAGGGTGGAAGATAGCTGAGCGTGCATTTTTTTTTTAAACGCATGGTGGCCGTTGCACACCAGCCACCACACGGGCTTGACAGAGCTAGGTTTTGGTCCAAACATAGAAACATAGAAAATAGGTGGAGTAGGCCATTCGGCCCTTCGAGCCTGCACCACGATTCAATAAGATCATGGCTGATCATGCAACTTCAGTACCCCATATCCCTTTAGCTGTAAGAACCACATCTAACTCGCTTTTGAATATATCGAACGAACTGGCCTCATCAACTTTCTGTGGTAGAGAGTTGCACAGGTTCACAACTCAGTGAAGAAGTTTCTCCTCACCTCGGTCCTAAATGGCTTACCCCTTATCCTTAGACTGTGACCCCTGGTTCTGGACTTCCCCAACATCGGGAACGTTCTTCCTGCATCTAACCTGTCCAATTCTGTAAGAATTTTATATATTTCTATGAGATCCCCTCTCATTCTTCTAAATTCCAGTGAATATAAGCCTAGATGATCTAGTCTTTCTTCATATGTCAGTCCTGCCATCGCAGGAATCAGTCTGGTGAACCTTCGCTGCACTCCCTCACTAGCAAGAATGTCTTTCCTCAGATTAGGAGACCAAAACTGTACAAAATATTCAAGATGTGGCCTCACCAAGGCCCTGTACAACAGCAATAAGACCTCCCTACTCCTATACTCAAATCCTCTCACTATGAAGGCCAATATGCCATTTGCCTTCTTCACCGCCTGTTGTAACTGCATGCCAACCTTCAATGACTGATGTACCATGACACCCAAGTCTCGTTGCACCTCCCCTTTTCCTAATCTGTCACCATTCAGATAATCTTCTGCCTTCCTGTTTTCGCCACCAAAGTGGATAACCTCACATTTATCCACATTATACTGCATCTGCCATGCATTTGCCCACTCACCTAACCTGTCCAAGTCACCCTGCAGCCTCTTCGCATCCTCCTCACAGCTCACACCGCCACCCAGCTTAGTTTCATCTGCAAACTTGGAGATGTTACATTTAATTCCTTCGTCTAAATCATTAATGTATATTGTAAATAGCTGGGATCCCAGCACTGAACCCCACTAGTCACTGCCTGCAATTCTGAAAAGGACCTGTTTATTCCAACTCTTTGCTTCCTGTCTGCCAACCAGTTCTCTATCCACGTCAATACATTACCCCCAATACCATGTACTTTAATTTTGCACACTAATCTCTTGCGTGGGACCTTGTCAAAAGGATTAAGTGGCAAGGATTAAGAACCAAGATGGATCTAGTGCACACACATATCGCAGTGTGGGCTGGCCCGTGCTGCCCCTGGGTCCTCGCCTCTCCTGGGCCCCAATCACAGCGCTCTACAATCTCTGATAATGCGTAGATAGCATCAGACGTGAGCTGAATGATGCGCCACTCTGGTTATACAGTATGTCCAGAGGGTGTCAGAGAGGCACGCCGTGCTCCCGATGATGCTCTGCGGTTCTAGACTTGCAGAATCAGAAAGACACCTGTAACCTGAGCTGAGATAACTTGATTACTAAAGGAGGGCGCCAAGTTCAACACATGCTGACTAGCTGCTGAACATAATGAATCTGTAATGTTACTGTACAAGTAGAGCAAGTAATGTGAGGCAATGACAGCTACTCCTACATCGACACGGATCACTTCAGACATTTCTTGCATAGGAAAAGAACGAGTTTAAAAAGGCCGCACTACGAATTGGCAACTTTAATTCAGAAGTGCCAAATTGTTTCCAGTCCAAAAATTGAAACTTTAAATGCAGACAGCAAAACCACAAGCCCCTCCTGCCCCCAACTTAAAGACGCATTACCTAATAGAGCTTACGTGCTCAAATGTCATGCTGCTAAATTTTTTTTTTTTAAAAAAGGCCGAGGCCAACACTGTAGGACCTGGTTTTCAAAAATTTCCATATGGCAATTAGATCTACACAAGAATTAGGAGCAGGAGTAAGCCATTCAGCCCCTCGAGCCTGCTCCGCCATTCAATAAGATCATGGCTGATCTTCTACACGCTGGCGCTGTCTTACTTTCAACTCTCAAAATGTCTGTCACAAAATTGGGAGGGCTGTGAACACACTCCTGCTAAGCTGCAGCGCCAAGCAGGCCGCTCACTGGCTTATAAATGGAAGAAACTGCGCATGCGCGAAGATTTGAGGGGGCCACGCAGCCAGTTAAAGGGACGGCGCAACAAAACAAATTAGAGGGAGCATTGGCTGTGAATTGGGCGCGTATACATCCGCTGTCCAGGAAACCTGTGCGACTGACAAAGCCTCGCTAAATTTACCCCGGACACCCAAAGTCACAAATAACAGGCGATAAAAAGGAGAAAAAATAAATAAGGCTCACATTATCTCAACGCGCCACCTCCAGTAGCACCCCCCTCAGGCAGACAGACCATCATACGGTGGCAAGAAAATGACTTCTAGTTTAATTTGTACCCATAAATTATCAATTAAAAGCTGCAAACATCAAGGACAAGAACGTCAAAACCTTTCAGGTAGACTACAACCTTACATAAACCATAAGAAATAGGAAGAGTAGGCCATTTGGCCCCTCGAGCCAGCTCCACCATTTAATAAGATCACGGCTGATCTGATCTTGGCCTCAACTGCACTTCCCTTCCCACTCCCCACAACCCTTAAATCCCTTATCATTCAAAAATATGTCTATCTCCACCTTAAATATATTCAATGGCTCAGCCTCTACAGCTCTCAGGAGGTAGAGAATTCCAAAGATTCATGATCCTCGCAGAAGAATTTCCTCCTCATTTCCGTTTTAAATGGGCGACCCCTTATTCTGAAGCTATGCTCCCTAGTTCTAGATTCCCCTCTGCATCTACCCTGTCAAGCCCCTTCAGAATCTTATACATTTCAATAAGATCACCTCTCATTCTTCTAAACTCCAATGAGTATAGGCCCAACCTGATCAACCTTTCTTCATAAAACCTCTTGTTCTCAGGAATCAGGCCCTGTAGCTGGAGCTCAGGTATTGATTATTTGCATTGCCTAAAATGTTCCCTATTAGTTACATTGACGCAATGTTTACCCGTTCCTGTCCGCGAAAAACTTAATTGTCACAATTTCCTTCAGCTGTGACCTATTGTGCCTGAGGTAGCAGGTACATTAATCCTGTCCCTCCTCTCCCACACTTGAGGTAGAGAGCAACACGCAAATCTTGGTTTGAAAGCCACATTCTGATTGGACGCTTGCTTGCACTGACAGATTGGCTATCAGCTGTCCCTTTAGGTCAGTGCAGAAGGCAGGTGCCCCGTAAGAATGTGTTCCTTTTTACTAATATTTGCCCGAGATACAGATCTACAGGAAATATGCAAACCTGTTCCACAGGATGAACACAACTGGCATTCATAGCAAGACCCAACCTACGGGATCGAAAGGAGAGACCCTTAGAGCCACGAAAAGGCCCGTCGGTCCTTTGGGTGTTTGTCCTCAATGGCGATTTATCCAAGGGCGTGCCACACAAGGGGAAATTGCTTTTGTTTATCTTTCCCAGTCCCAGTCTGTCCTTGGCCCATAGGCTGGGGTGTGCAGACAGGCAATCTGCCACCAAACCTTTGCCAATCCCTCGCTGTGGCAGATATTCCCTTCTTTGCAGAAGGGTCCTGGCCTCTGCCCAGCGCCACCTGACGATGGCGAGGCCTGGGGATTCAGCAGAGTGGGCACAAACCAAGCCTCCGTGCTTCAGTCCCGTGACAGCTGCAGCAACGCACCCGACACACTGAGCCTCCCCGCAACTCCACAACAAACTATCAGATCAGAACAGTGCAGGAATGCACTAGTATACCCCAGGGAGCAGGAATCAATCAGCTCCAAAATTAATCTCTGGAGGAAAACAAGGAAAAAACGTGTTCCTCTTGGCAACTGCTCGCGAACAAAAATTATAGGAACGATGGCTCTGAGACGTGTGATCTCCCAGAATCGTCTGCTGGCTGGCCGTTCCCTCAAGTGTTACCAGTTATTGCACCTCACCGCTTGTGAAGCCATTTGAGACGTTTGAGAGAAATGATACGGTGGTGTAGGAACAGGAGAAGGCCATTCAGCCCTTCGAGCCTGTTCTGCCATTCAATATCATGGTTGATCCATCCACCCATCTTGGCTCCATATCCCTTAATACTCTGGGCTAGCAGAAATATACCGATCTCAGATGTAAAATGATTTGTACATAAATGCAAATCTTTCTTGCACTAATTATAGGGAAACCAAGGATTTTGCTCTTGGTTAAAAGATTTCACCCCCATTCCTACACTGTATGTACTAAACCGAGAGAGACCCGATCCTTCTTATTTGGAAAAACTCCATTCACGCTGCACACTATGTGAAGAACAACAAGAAGAATTTATACAGTGCCTTTAATGTAGTAAAACATCCCAAGACACTTCACAGGAGCGTTATAAAACAAAATTTGACACCGAGTCACAGCAGGAGAAATTAGGGCAGAAAGGAGGTGGGTTTTAAGGAGTGCCTTAAAAGAGGAAAAAGAGAGGTAGAGAGGTTTAGTGAGCTTACCGCCTAGGCAGTTCAAGGGACGGCTACCATTGGTGGAGCGATGAAATCGGAAATGTGAAAGACGACAGAATAGGAGGAATGCAGAGATCTCAGAGGGTTGTGGGGCCGGACAAGGTCACAGAGATAGGGAGGGGCGAGGTCATGGAGGGATTTGAAAACAAGGATGAGAATTTTTAAATCGAGGCGTTGCTTAAGCGGGAGTCAATGTTGGTCAGCGAGCACAGGGACGATGGGTGAATGGGATTTGGTGCGAGTTAGGGCACAGGCAGCTCAGGGAGAAATTGGGAGTGCTTTTGTCCGCCCCCCTCCACGTGTCCCCCGGCCCCCCCCCACCCACAGTCAATAGGTGAGGGACTGGAGTACTTGTGAACTGGCGTCCAACATTGCCCTGTAGTGATGCTGTCGAGCACTCTCGAGCTTGGATATATCATAGGTCATCGGGGGGCACAGGGGCCCACCGCACTGACTAGCCTCTCTCATCTTGTGTTATTGCCTCCTAACCTTGAAAGTTCCTCCACTGCATCCAGCTGAACACCTCTTGCAGGTTCTTCTGTGGCACATCAACGCACTCCGTGCACTCACAGCCAAATGCCCAAATCTAATTTTACTTGGGCTCCTCAGAGACTATCAAGCAGTCCGGACTAGAATCACCGTGGCAAATAAAACGTCACCCAATCTGCCTGGGTGCCACACAGTCTGCACAATCCATTACAGATTTGCATGTTTTAGGTCCTGATGAATCTAGAATGTAAACCTTAAACTGCAAATAAAACATTACGTGGCAGGACAAGGAACCACTTGTGCTTTTTAAAAAAATCTCTCTAATCTAAAGTGAATACAAACAGCATTAACTGCATCGCAGGGACAGGTTAAGGGCACGTGCACTTCCATTGACCTAATGTGTACTGATGTGAAATGGTGAACTCAGGTACATGGTGGCACATGAGTTACAGAGGGTGCGTTATTTGTGGGCAATCAGCGTGGAAACAGAGCCAAGGCGGTGGCAAAATGGGGAAAAAAAACAACCAACTTTCATCTCCAACAACAAGAGCTCTATAGACACAATGTATTTGATGGTGCTGGGCAGAGCAAGGAACAGTATCCTATTTCATGGCATTTTAACAGTCTCTCGCCACGAGTTCACTGAACTGATAACTGATCCTTCTTGTGGATTTATGTTAACTGTCTCTCTCTTTTTTTCTTTTGGGCAAGTCACGGTCCCAGTTCAGTAAATAACACGCAATGCTTCCAGTGTGGCTGGCCTGCCGATAAACCTGTCACCGTGAAGCTTGGAGCAAAGCGCCTTAAGCAGGCTGATACAACCCATTAAACTATCGGCTTTCAGCCTGGATTTGTCTCCCTCTCTTTAGCTTGCTGGCATTTTTATTTTGTTGCTGCGGTTAAGGAAAGCGAGATATATATACACACTATACACACACACACACACACACACACACAAACGCCAGCATCCGCTCAGCTCTTTACTCCCCAATTCACTTTGCCATCAATGAGGCATTGTTCCGAGGCGTTATCTCACAAACGAGGGCTTTGACAGATGATGGCTGGGCTGCAGTTTGCGGGATCAAGAAACAGGGCAAGGTCTGCACCACATTAACTGGAGATAACCCGACTCCCTCCCCCAGCTCCCAGCCCCACACATGCTCAGCACATCCCTAGCCCCCAGCCCCACACGCTCAGCACATCCCCAGTCCCCAGCCATTAATCAGCAGCACTGCACCGCTCTGTGACAATACATACACAGTTTTACATTTCTCTTCACAGCTCACCTCTGACCTCGGCAGGGTCACCCCGTCATATAATGCCAATGTCGGGAGAGAAAAAAAACCCCAGCCTTGCCTTTGAACTAGTTAAGGTCGCGCAGTTCAGCGCATTAGAGCTCTAAAGACAGGACTTTATCACACACGCTGTCGAGTTAGCAGATTTCATGTTGAATAGTAGAGGGTGACATTAGCTGTCCCAGGCCAAAACTGAATATATTCTGGTGAACAGCTTACACCAAAGACATGCAAATGACTCAATAGTAAAGTGTGCATTTATTATCGATCTAACTCGTCACTAGCTGGTACTGAGTAATGAGAAACACTGCTCCAGTATCAAATGGACCTGAGCGGATAGGGGTGTGGGGGTTGAGAGTTGGGGGTTGGGGGGAGCCGCTGCATGGGTCCTTGCAGGGTACAAGCTTCCAATTTGCAAAAATGGATTTAAAAAAAAAAATGCTCTGACTAACACAACTTGAATTTACACAGCACCTTTAACATAGTAACGCATCCCAAGGTGCTTCACAGGTATGTTATAAGACCAAAAAATAAATGTGACACCGAGTCACATAAGGAGAAATTAGGGCAGGTAACCAAAAGCTTGGTCAAAGATGTAGGTTTTAAGAAGCGTCTTAAAGGAGGAACGAGAGGCGGAGAGGTTTAGGGAGGGAATTCCAGAGCTTAGGGCCCAGGCAGTTGAAGGCACGGCCTTCATTGACATTGTTAACGGTTCACTCTGTGAAAGGTCCCAGAGGCTGAAACAAATGGAGGGTGGGACTGGTGGGATAGTCACCTGCGATGATGGTTGGCCCACCAGGACGGTCTCGGTCCCCGGGCCCTGACAAGATTAGGGGAGTATTTCTGCTTCCATGCTCCCAGACAGTGCTCCAGCTAAGTGGCGGTTACTCACTTGTGAGCTCGGCGACAAATGCTGAGCTGGCAATTCGACAACAGGGGACATCACAGCCAAACCAGTGCTGTCCTTGCCCAACATCCACGCAAGGGGTTACTGGACAGCGAACCCTGGCTGATTTTCCGATCCCATGCCTAGGGGTTCCGAGGCCAATTGAGGGAGCTCTATCCCGTGGAGGGTAAGCTGTGGCTGAGTGGGTGTCATCTTTCAGATGAGATGTTAAACCGAGGCCCCGTTTGCACTTTCAAGTGAACGTAAAAGATCCCATGGCACTCTTCGACAAAGACCAGGGGAGTTATCCCCGGTGTCCTGGCCAATATTTAGCCCTCAAATCAACATAACAAAAACAGATTATCTGGTCATTATCTCATTGTTGTTTGTGGGAGCTGGCTGTGCACAAGTTATCCGCCCCATTTCCTGTATTAGAGCAGTGACTACACTTCAAAAAAAGTACTTCATAGGACGTCCCAAAGCGCTACACAGCCAGAGGTCACGAAAGACGCTATATAAATGCAAGTCTTTTTCTTTCTACTCAAGATCAGCTAGCTCAGTGAATTGATATTTTTGTGGGTTATTCACACACACACTCTTGCCGATTACAGGAAGACAGGGAAATCGAAGCTGGGAATTCCCAGTGGCTCACCTCCACACTGGGCAGTGCACTTTGCAACTGAACCATCAGGGGAGCCCGGGACTAAATATGTAAACAGTATCTAGAATCTCAGGTGTAAATCTATAGGCAAATTCAACTTAGGCATGACATTACATCGCTGGAGGTGTTATAACAGTAACATGTGGAATGCAGTCACACCAGCCTCTTTTCTATTATGTTGATGCTGCCAATGTCCTAACTCGCACCAAGTCCCACTCACCCATCTCCCCTGTGCTCGCTGACCGACATAAGCAACACCTCGATTATAAAATTCTCATCCTTGTTTTCAAATCCCTCCATGGGCTCACCCCTCCTTAGCTCTGTAATCCCCTCCAGCCTTACAACAACCCCCCCCTCCCCCCTCCTTAGCTCTGTAATCGCCTCCAGCCTTACAACAACCCCCCCCCTCCCCCCTCCTTAGCTCTGTAATCTCCTCCAGCCTTACAACCCACCCCCGCCCCCGAGATATTTGCGCTCCTCTAATTCTGACCTCACTGATTTTAAATCGCTGCACCATTGGTGGCCATGCCTTCTGTTGCCTGGGTCCCAAGCTCTGGAATTCCCTGCCTAAACCTCTCTATCTCTCTTAACTCCTGTAAGATGCTGCTTAAAACTTACCTCTTTGACTCAGCTTTTGGTCATCTGCCCGAATTTCGCCTTATCTGGTTTGGTGTCAAATTTTGTTTTATAACGCTCCTGTGAGGCGCTTTGGGACATTTTAATATGTTAAAGGCGCTTTATAAATACAAGCTGTTGGTGTTATTTTAGTTCAGATTCTGGGGCCCGATGCCCTTGAGGCGACTCCAGGTTTTATGCTGCTATGTCTGGCGCCCATTTTCCGGAGCCAGAAGCCTCGTTATCAAGGGTCTACGATTCTGCCACTGAGATCAGGGAACTGGAGTTCGTCGCATAAAAACAAGGATGAGGTTACGATAAAGGTAGTGGTTATGTTACAGAAGGCATGCACTAATAATGTAGAGAATACGAGTTCCACCCCACCACCAGAAATCTGGGCAACACAAAGCTGGAATCAGTAAAAGTGACCAAGAAGCGGTCGGAAAAGCCCAACTGGTTCACTCGCATCCTTTAAGGAAGATTCTTCTTACCCGGTTCTGCCTGCACGTGACTCCAGTCCCCACACCAACGTGATTGACTCTTAACTGCCTTCCGCCGTGGCCTAGGCAAGTCACTCAGTTGTATCAAATCATCTTCAAGAAGAGGGCCCACCACCACCTTCTCAGGGCAATAAATGCCAGTCTTGCCAACGATGCCCACATCCCGAAAAATAAAAGCCAAGAGCCGGCTCAGAGACCCTAGTGTCCTGGAATGGTCAGTCCTCGCCAACCTCCGCTGATTCTGTACCTTCCAACAACATCGGCCTTCGGGCCCTAGGTCCCACTTCCCATCCTCCACCCCACCCTGGCCGACCGTGGGTCTCGCCTTCCCTCCACTCAGTGACAGAGCCTTCAGCCATCACAGCCCTGCTTTCTGCAATCCTCTTCAGAAACCCCTCCGGGCCTCGCTACATCTCGCCCCACCTCCTCAGAACACGCATCTCCCACCACTTCCCCCATCTCCTGCTCAGTGCTCACTCACTCCTCCCCTCGGTGAAGAACAGTGGGATCTACGGCCACATAAAAAGGCAATTGTCGGTTGCAAATACGAAAAACAAATGAATGCCCTTTAACGTTCCTGAAGGCAGGAAAATTGATTGAACACAGGAATGTTTTACAACAGTGACTATATTTCAAATGGCTGCAAAGCGCTTTGAACACAAGAACACAATAAATAGGAGCAGGAATAGCCATACAGCCCTTCGGCAACAATGTCTACACTTCAAAAGTACTTCTTCATTGGCTGTAAAGCACTTTGAGACATCCGGTGGTCGTGAAAGGCGCTATATAAATGCAAGTCTTTCTTTTTCGAGCCTGCTCCGCTATTCAACAAGACAGATCATTGACCTCAACTCCACCTTCCCGCCCAATCCCTATATCCCTTGACTTCCCCTAGAGTCCAAAAATCTACCGATCTCAGCCTTGAATATACTCAATGACTGAGCATCCACAGCCCGCTGGGGTAGAGAAATCTACAGGTTCACAACCCTGAGTGAAGAAATTCCTCTTCATCTCAAGTTCTAAATGGCCGACCCCTTATCCTGAGACTGTGAGCCCTGGTTCTAGACTCTCCAGCCAAGGATGACTAGTCTCTCAGCATCCAACCTGTCAAACCCTCTCAGAATCTTTGGGGCGTCCTGAGGTTGGGAGAGGCACTACATAAACGCAAGGTTTTTTTTTTTAAACACGCATTTGAACCCATTAATTTCCAATTTAACCAGCTTTGCGAGTGTGCACTTGTGACCCGTGAGCCATAAATGTGAAAATTCTTTCAACGTCCAGAGCTATCTCCCCACTCCATACAGGTCTACGTCAACTGATATGCAAAAGCCAGGTATGGAAATCTGGCTATTTACATACACACTGTGCAGGATGCTATTTTACAGACAAATATTTGGGCCATGTCAGAACCAGGTGCAGGTTTGGTGCTCAGAGTGGACTGGTTACAGATCACGTCTTCTCCAACTTGGCGACCCTGTTCACAAGAAACTACGAACCTGCCCAACATGCGGAGCACTGGAGAGACAGTTAAAAGAGCAGTTATAAAAGTGCCGAGGTTATTCGAGAAAACAGCAGCAGAGCTGGAAGAGATGTTTACTCTGCAAGGTTTTTCACTGCATAAAGAAAGAATTTGCATTTATATAGCGCCTTTCACGACCTCAGGACATCCCAAAGCCCTTTCCAGCCAATGAAGTATTTTTTGAAGCAAAGACTCTCGCCTCTGGGTCAGAAGGTTACGGATTTAAGTCCCACTCCAGGGACTTGAGCACAAAAATCTAGGCTGACCCTCCAGTGCAGTACTGCACTGTCGGATGTGCCGTCTTTTGGATGAGATGTTAAACTGAGGCCCAGTGTCTGCCACTCAAATGGAAATGAAAGGTCCCACGGCACTACTTCGAAGAGGAGCAGGGGAGTTCTGCCCGGTAACCTGGCCAATATTAATCCCTCAACCAACATCACTAAAAAACAGATTCTCTGGTCATTATCACATTGCTGTTTGTGAGAGCTTGCTGTGTGCAAATTAGCTGCCGCGTTTCCTGCATTACAACAGCGACTACACTCCAAAAAAGGACTTCATTGACTGTAAAGGGCTTTGGGATGTTCTGAGGCCATGAAAGGTGCTAGATAAATGCAAGACTTTCTTTGGGACGTTCTGAGAATAGGATAAGTTGTTGTGTAAATGAAGACGGGGCCTCAGTTTAATGTTGCATCTGAAAGATGGCACCTCCGACAGTGCAGCACTCCCTCAGTACCGCACTGGGAGTGTCAGCCTAGATTGTGTGCTCAAGTCTCTGCAGTCGGACTCAAACCCGCCTCTGACTTGAGAGGCGGGAACACCAGCACTGAGCCGCGGATGACACCAGGGACCGGGGGTGGGGAGGGGGGAACATGCAGAGGCAGAGTCAAACCGTGCAGGCTCTAAACTACTCTCAACCAGCTCACAAGTTGCTTTGGCAGAGGGCTGGATGTCCTACACTTGGTGGTGCAAGGAGAAAAGTAGAAGCAAAAGTGCACTTGGAACAAAAGAAATGAAATCACTTTCGAAAAGATGGTGCTCATTTTACTCAAAACCCCTGCCCCCGCTTCATACCGCAGCATTAATCTGCTGATCGGTGACGGAGGAGACAGCCAAGGATTACCACTTATCTTACATCTTCAAATCATTAAACAGATTGCTCGGAGCGAGCAGTGGGCGTGGAAGCGATTGCCGCGAGTTGACGCTGGAAATGTTTTATTATTATGGGTTGGGTCAAAAGGCCTTTTAGTGTACAGCAAACATCTGACACTGTGGGAATGAGCAGAAGGATCACAAGGCTGGCATTCGGTGGCGTGTCGCATGAGAGAGGGGCTCTCAAAATTCATTAGTAACAGTCAGGTTTTTCCTGACACGCTGCGAAAGCCACCCCTCTTTCAGGTAACGCGATAAAAGCATGTCCCCAGCTACAACAATTATTTAATCATTCTCCCTTAACACCCGTCAAATTAAACCGAGGCCCAGACCTGCCAGGAGTGGCATTGATAGGTATTAAACTTTAATGAGATCAAATGGTCGTGGCCTACTCTTTAAAGCGTTCAGGCCTCCATTTATGAACGTTTAATTTCCTAGGCCCTGACCTTTTGCTCGTAGATGAATGCCTGCTTCTCTTTGCCCGGAGAGGCTCCTGTCTCGGCAGCTGGTTTATATTAGAATTAACGGAGCCAGAAAGGCTGAGAGAGCTAAGTGGCGGCTTGAAATAATGTCAGAAACAATCCAGAGTGATCCTCCGCAGGGTTTTTCGAGCATTAGTCTATCTGGTACTTAGGAGGTAGGAATGCTGATAGCATCAAACACATCGGAGACAATAAGCAAGGATCAAGCAAGCCCGCATAAAATGAAATCTGGTCGCAGGCTACGGGAACCATGTACACAACGTTGATTTAAGTAATTTGCTTTAGATTTTGCACTAAACTGCAGGTCAGAGCTGATGCCCACGCAGAATGTCAGAACAAAAAGGAAAAGGAGGTCAGTGCGTGCGTGGTGACAGTATTTGGTGATTAGCTCCAGAGTGTCACGGGAAGGACTGGCGCTGGGAATCAGAGTGAGGCAATCAGCCCGGCCTGTTGCTCTCGGACAAGCCAGAACAAGACACGACCTTCCTTCAACCCGAGATGCTGCTGCTCCACAAAATAGGACAGCACGACGCCCTGCTAACCAGTGACGCTCCCCCGACCTCTCCACCCCCGGCACCTGCAAAGTGCTTGCCTGTCGAGGTGATGACAACAATAACGACTTGTATTTCTATAGCGCCTTTAACGTAGTGAAACATCCCAAGGCGCTTCACAGGAGTATTATGGAGATAAAAAAATTTGACACCGAGCCGCACAAGTAAAAATTAGGGCAGTTGACCAAAAGAGGTAGGTTTTAAGGAGCGTCTTGAAGGAGGAAAGAGAGGTAGAGAGGCGGAGAGGTTTAGACAGGGAGTCCCAGAGCTTGGGGCCTAGGCAACAGAAGGCACAGCCACCAATGGTTGAGCGATTATAATCAGGGATGCTCAAGAGGGCAGAATTAGAGGAGCGCAGACATCTCGGTGGGGTTGTGGGGCTGGAGGAGATTAGAGATAGGGAGAGGCAAGGCCATGGAGGGATTTGTAAACAAGGTTGAGAATTTTGAAATCAAGGCGTTGCTTAACTGGGAGCCAATGTAGGCACAGGGGGGATGGGTGAGCGGAACCTGGTGCAAGTGAGCACACGGGAGGCCGAGTTTTGGATCACTTCTAGTTTACGTCCTTCCAGGACTTGACTCAGCGGCATTGCCTCCCATAGTTGAACAGCCTTCCAACACTCCTGGCTCATGCACGCAGAACAGCATCAGAGCGTGGCTGGCAGCTGTGGAAGTGTATCCCAGCAAACATCAGGAGAGAAACTGGTGTGGCAGCCCCAATTCACTCCTGTACTCGTTGACCTACTTTGGCTACATGTCCGGCAACGCCTCGATTTTAAAATTCTCATCCTTGTTTTCGCATCCCGCTGTGGCCTTGATCCTCCTTATCTCTGTGACCTCCTCCAGCTCTGCAACTCTCCGAAATATTCCTCCAATTCTGGCCTCTTGCGTATCCGCAATTTTAATCGCTCCGCCATTGGCGGCCGTGCCTTCAGCTGCCAAGGCCCTAAGCTCTGGAATTCCCTCCTTAAACCTCTCCACCTCCCTCTCTTCTTTTAAGATGCGCCTTAAAACCTGCCTCTTTTGATCTCTTGGGTTCGACAGCATCTCCCAAACCCGCAACCTCTACCACCGAGAAGGACACGGGCAGCAGGCGCATGGAAACACCATCACCTCCACTCTCCCCCTCCAAATCACACATCATGCCGACTTGGAAATATATCGCTGTTCGTTCAGCTGCAGCTCACCAACCTGATTTACCACACTTCGTGCAGTCACATACATGCACTGCAAACCGATCGTAGACCTTATTGTATTCGCTCTTAGTCTGACCCCCAACTAATGCTGTAACTCTTTGACCAAGCTTTTGGTCACCGGCCCCAATATCCCCTGACATGGTTCAGTGTCAAATTGTGTTGGTTGCTCCTGTGAAGCGCCTTGGGCGTTTTTATTACGTTAAAGGCACTATATAAATGTAAGTATTTGTTGTAGATCGGAGCAGGACTGCAGCAGTCTGACTCGGGCACCTCCCCAGAATGAAGGGAGGGCAACTCAACACACACTTAAGACACCTTCCAGAATGGCATTGGCACCACCTGAGCTACAGCTCCGCCCGCCCTCCCTCCCTGCCAGGAAGCACCGCGGGCAGAGGGGCAACTTGGTGCTGGGAAGGGAAACGCAAAAGTCAAAGTAAAAATAAATTACACAAACGCAAAAGGAGATTAGCATAATGAGACAATAGTTATTAGAAATTATATAAAGAATGATGGATACCCTGGAGTGACTGCATGGCTTTAATCTATTTAAGGGGTTCAGACGCATTAAATAAAGAATTATGGACACCCGGGAGTGATTGCAAGTCTGGGATCTAATTAAGGAGCTGGGTTGGAGCTGTATTCGTCTATTTTATGACATTATCAAAAGCCTAAAATGAGGTTACAGTCTTGAAAATCACTCCTGTGCATCGGTTACAATGCTTTGGTTTGATGGGGAGGCTGGCCCTGTTGTGGGTTTAGCCCCTGCTCAGAGCCACGCTGAGGAATTAACAATAGCAACTAGAAGTTGCTCCAAGGGATCATCGGCAGTTGATTACTAGGAAAGCGACAGTGTGTCGATTTTGTACTTTTTCCTTTCCCTCCACAGTTAACTCCACTCTACGCCCCACCCCTCCAACACAATCACGCTCCGAGTGTGCAGCATCAATCTCAATAACAACCTTTAGTGTAGTGAGACATCCCAAGGTGCTTCACAGGGGTATTTACAAGATGAAAAAAATGACACCGCTGAAGAAGAAATCAGGGCAGGTGACCAAAAGCTTGGTCAAAGAGGGAGGTTTTAAAGAGCGTCCTAAAAGGAGTTATAGAGAGGCGGAGAGGCCCAGGCAACAGAAGCCACAGCCACCAATGGTTACATAAGAACATAAGAATTAGGAACAGGAGTAGGCCATCTAGCCCCTCGAGCCTGCTCCGCCATTCAATAAGATTATGGCTGATCTGGCCGTGGACTCAGCTCCATTTACCCGCCCTCTCCCCGTAACCCTTAATTCCCTTATTGGTTAAAAATCTATCTATCTGTGACTTGAATACATTCAATGAGCTAGCCTCAACTGCTTCCTTGGGCAGAGAATTCCAGAGATTCACAACCCTCTGGGAGAAGAAATTCCTTCTCAACTCGGTTTTAAATTGGCTCCCCCGTATTTTGAGGCTGTGCCCCCGAGCTCTAGCCTCCCCTACCATTGGAAACAACCTCTCTGCCTCTATCTTATCTATCCCTTTCATGATTTTAAATGTTTCTATAAGATTACCCCTCATCCTTCTGAACTCCAACGAGTAAAGACCCAGTCTACTCAATCTATCATCATAAGGTAACCCCCTCATCTCCGGAATCAGCCGAGTGAATCGTCTCTGTACCCCCTCCAAAGCTAGTATATCCTTCCTTAAGTAAGGTGACCAAAACTGCACGCAGTACTCCAGGTGCGACCTTACCAATACCCTGTACAGTTGCAGCAGGACCTCCCTGCTTTTGTACTCCATCCCTCTCGCAATAAAGGCCAACATTCCATTCGCCTTCCTGATTACCTGCTGCACCTGCAAACTAACTTTTTGGGATTCATGCACAAGGACGGTCCAGGGTGTCCTTGGAGATGGAGCACGCGGTGTCCACCGGTACGCTCGCGGCCTTCCGCGAGAGGTGGGCTCCGGAGGGACTGGAGTGCATCATCACGCCCGGCAACCAAATTTTAATTTGATTTTACGTTTTTAAGTTTAATTTGTTTTAATTGCCGGTGCTTTTAGTGTCCCCCTTCCCTTTTATAGGGGGCACTGGGGAAAATTGTGATTTTAGTGCCCAAAAAAAAACCAAAAAAAGAAAAACACAAAAAAAAAACAAAAAAAAAAAGGGGAAAAAAAAAAGGGCCTTGTAAATGGAAGGTGTGTCACCCAGGTCGGGTGGCACCGTTTAATGTTTTTTGTTTTGCAGATGAACTCCAAAAGGAATTTCATGCACAAGGATTCCCAGGTCCCTCAGCATCTCAGCATGTTGTAATTTCTCCCCATTCAAATAATATTCCCTTTTACTGTTTTTTTTTCCCCCAAGGTGGATGACCTCACACTTTCCGACATTGTATTCCATCTGCCAAACCTTCGCCCATTCGCTTAACCTATCCAAATCTCTTTGCACACCACTAACCACCGATTTCCAACCCGAAAAGGACCCATTTATCCCGACTCTCTGCTTTCTGTTCGCCAGCCAATTCTCTATCCATGCTAATACATTTCCTCTGACTCCGCGTACCTCTATCTTCTGCAGTAACCTTTTGTGTGGCACCTTATCGAATGCCTTTTGGAAATCTAAATACACCACATCCATCGGTACACCTCTATCCACCATGCTCGTTATATCCTCAAAGAATTCCAGTAAATTAGTTAAACATGATTTCCCCTTCATGAATCCATGTTGTGTCTGCTTGATTGCACTATACCTATCTAGATGTCCCGCTATTTCTTCCTTAATGATAGCTTCAAGCATTTTCCCCACTACAGATGTTAAACTAACCGGCCTAGTTACCTGCCTTTTGTCTGCCCCCTTTTTTTAAACAGAGGCGTTACATTAGCTGTTTTGCAAGCCGCTGGTACCTCCCCAGAGTCCAGAGAATTTTGGTAGATTATAACCAATGCATCTGCTATAACTTCCGCCATCTCTTAATACCCTGGGATGCATTTCATCAGGACCAGGGGACTTGTCTACCTCGAGTCCCATTAGCCTGTCCAGCACTACCCCTCTAGTGATAGTGATTGTCTCAAGATCCTCCCTTCCCACATTCCCGTGACCAGCAATTTTTGGCATGGTTTTTGTGTCTTCCACTGTGAAGACCGAAGCAAAATAATTGTTTTAGGTCTCAGCCATTTCCACATTTCCCATTATTAAATCCCCCTTCTCATCTTCTAAGGGACCAACATTTACTTGTCACTCTTTTCCGTTTTATATATGGTTGAGCGATTATAATCAGAAGTGCTCAAGAGGGCAGAATTAGAGGAGCGCAGACATCTTGGAGGGTTTGGGGGAGGGGGGGGGTGGGGTGGGGAGGAGATTACAGAGATAGGGAGGGGCGAGGCTATGGAGGGATTTGAAAACAAGGGTGAGAGTTTTGAAGTCAAGGCATGGCTTAACCAGGAGCCAATGTAGGTCAGCGAGTACAGGAGTGATGGTTGAGCGGGACTTGGTGCAGATTAGGACATGGTGACCCAAAGATTGGGTGCCCTCGAGTTTACGTAGGGTAGAATGTGGGAGGCCAGCCAGCAGTGCATTGGAGAAGTCAATTCTAGGGTTACAAAGGCATGGATGAGGGCTTCAGCAGCGGATGAGCTGAGCTAAGGGTGGAGACGGGCAATGTTACAGGGGTGGAAATAGGCAGTCTTAGTCATGCTACAGTAGTCCCAAGGAGAGAGTGAAGACTTGTTGGGAGGGATGGGCATTGTGTTATGCCATAACTATTGAACTCAAATTCCTCTGTCAAATAGGCAAGGTGGACACAACCCACCGGCATCCCATGTTGGAGAGAGGAGGTACTGAGGTATACTGGTCACCTCCAGGGGCTTGTTGGACCAGCTCCAAGAACCAGTTTATTTCTCTGGGATGGAGGCACCACATTTAACTCACTTATTTCAGATGGAGCCAAGCTGTGCATCAGTTCTAGCACTCGATCTTTGCCTGGTACAACAGTGATCCAAAACCGCCCGCCCCCTCCCCTCCTCCTGTGTGAAGACATTTTTTTCCTAACCTCCCCTTTAAGTCTGCCTTCTTCAGCAGCACCTCCCAAACCCGTGACCTCTACCACCTAGAAGGACAAGGGCAGCAGACGCATGGGAACACCACCACCTCCACGTTCCCCTCCAAGTCACACACCATCCTGACTTGGAAATATATTGTCATTCCTTCATCGTCGCTGGGTCAAAATCCTAGAACTCCCTCCCCAACAGCACTGTAGGAGCACCTTCACCACACGGACTGCAGTGGTTCAAGAAGGCGACTCACCACCACCTTCTCAAGGGCAGTTAGGGATGGGCAATAAATGCCGGCCTTGCTAGTGACGCCCACTTCCCAGGAACGAATATAAAAAATTTCCCCTTATGTGGTTCAGTGTCAAATTGTGTTTGATTAATTGCTCTTGTGAAGCATCTTAGGACATTATTACTACATTAACGGAACTATTTAAATGCAAGCAGGTGTGTAGATCCGAGCAGGACTGCAGCAGTCTGACTCGGGCACCTCCCCACAATGAAGGGAGGGCAACTCAACACACACTTAAGACACCTCCCAGAATGGCATTGGCACCGGCTGAGCTACAGGTCCCCCCACTCACTCGCCCGTCCTCCCAGATTACCTTAAATTCTTTGCGCCCTCATTACAGTTTCACTAACTGATGGAATCAAGTCATAAATTCTGACTCTGGCGCCATTTGACATCATTTTGGGGCAGTTCAGATGGCAAGCGCCTCATTGGCCCATTGCTACACACGCCCCGCGATTGAGAGGGCGTTTAGAACGAGGCCGATTTTATATATCCATTTGAAAACGGGCAAAAGGCGCAAGCTGTCTGACCCATCACTGAACGCCGGCAGCAGCGTGTGTATGAATCATCGCTTCCTGCAGGAGCTTGAGGGAACTAATTGCTTACTGTCAGCTGAGGCTCAGTGGGTAGCATTCTCGCCTCGGAGTCAGACTTGTGCACTAAATCCAGGCTGACGCTCCAGTGCAGTGCTGAGGGAGTGCCGCACTATCAGAGGTGCCGTCTTTCAGATGAGACGTTAAAACAAAGCCCCTGCTGCTCTCTCAGGTGGACACAAAAGATCCCATGGCATTATTTCAAAGAAGAGCAGGGGAGTTATCCCCAGTATCCGGGCTAATATTTATCCATCAACATCTAAAAACAGATTATCTGGTCATCGTCACATTGCTGTTTGTGGGAGCTTGCTGTGCGCAAATTGGCTGCAGCGTTTCCCACATTACAACAGTGACTACACTTCAAAAAGTACGTCATTGGCTGTAAAGCACTTTGGAGCGTCGGATGGTCATGAAAGGCGCTATATAAATGCAAGTCTCTCTTTCCTTACCCCACACAACCCTTAAATACGAAATGTTACAGGACACTCAGCAAAACAGAAATAACTTGGATCAGCTTGAAGTCGATTCTGTGTTCCGATGCCTCTCGGAGTGGTGTAGAGAAGCAGAGCAGGCTCAGAATTCTCTGTTCAAGTGTCCCCTTCGCTTCCAAAAAGCTGAGCTCTTCTCTGAACTGGATACTCTGGCCCATTCCTGCCCTCTGCTGTTTAAAAGCTGCTAAGAGCCTCCCTCGCCACAGTTCAAATAATCGGCCAGGGCACCTCCACATTTGTTTATTCCCCCTTCTCTGTGGGAGCAAGGTTTCCCTCAATTTCAGGAGGTAGGACAGCCCGAGCCACAAAATCCTCCCCGCCCAGGGCCCTTGGGTTAGGGAGCAGGTAAATTAGGCCAAAGTTCACAGTCCCCATTGCTCTCCTGTCATGCCTGCTGGGGAAGTGCCCGTGTACCCCAGGTCAGGGTGAGCACAAGATCAGGGTCGGCTGTTATACCCGCTCCTGCTCAGGTGTCAGCCGTGGCCCAGTGGGGACCTCTCGCCTCCGCGTCAGAAGCTTTGGGCTCAAGTCCCCCTCCAGAGACTTGAACACATAATCGCGACTGACACTCCAGTGAAGAACTGAGCAAGTGCTGCACTGTCGGAGGTGCCGTCTTTCTGATGAGACGTTAAAGCGAGGTCCCGTCTGCTCTCTCAGGTGGATATAAAAGATCTCATGGCACTATGTCGTAAAAGAGGGGAGTTATCCCCAGTGTTCTGGCCAACATTTATCCCTCAACCAGCATCATAAAACAGATTACCTGATCATTTATCTCATTGCTGTTTGTGGGACCTTGCTGTGCACAGATTGGCTGCCGTGTTTCCGAAATTACAACACTTCAAAAGTATTTAACTGGCTGACAAGAGTTTTGGGACTTCCTACGGTCGTGAAAGGTGTAAGCTCTTTCTTTTCCCCCACAGTCTAATTGGCCGACGGCGCTGTCACTTTAGGTTCATACTCGCAAAATGGCCGCCCACGATTGCCACCGTCTGCTAATTCTCACCAGCTCATTTTCTCGGGTTTTTCAATCCGCTTATACATTTGAAGTTATTTACCTCACTGTTTACATACTGAAGACATACTTATTTAAATACGTAGATCGTCAGGTAAATGACTTCATGCGTATAAGCGGATTTGTAAAATAACCCGAGACAAACAACCGGTGAGAATTAGCAGAAGGTGAAAACAGAAATTAAAAGGTCTGCTCAGCACCGAAGTACTGTACTCACTGGCAATTGGTTCCTTTGTGGGGGTGGGGGCGGGGACCGAGATAGCCTAAGTACATAAATGCTGCACCTCACAAACATACAGCAAAAATATTATAAAACAACGGTACTGCCTTTCAATTTATTGGGTCGGTAAATGCAGAGAGAAAGACTGCTGAGTTTTGATTGAACTTTTGTATCTGTGCCCTCCGAATGTTAGAACCCCCCCCCCCCCCCCAGGGTACACAGGAGAGAGGTATCACAGGGGAGAAGGGGGAATGGGTATTCATTCCCCCAGGATTCCAGAACGTGCGGTTCTTAGCAAAAGGGGCTTGGTGGTTCTTCAAAGCAAAATGACAAAATAAGAAAAAGAAAATCCAGAATAGCTTTTCCCCTTCGAGTGTCCCTGCACCACAACCGTATGTAAAAGCATTTAAACGAGAGAGAGAGAGAGAGAGAGAGAAAGAGAGAGGTCATTATTCCTGCCTGTTAAGAAAAGCTGAGGGGATTTGTGTAATTGAAGTTTGGGTAATTTGTATTTTTGATTAAACGTACTCAAGTGTACAAACGACATTCAAGCAGAAGCAGAGCGCACTGGGAAAACCTGGTCACAGGTGGGGATGAATTCACAGGTGACTGCAACTGTTAACAACTTAGCTGTCGGTTCATTAGATTGTGTGTGATGATGGAGCGTGGGGGGGGGGGGGGTGCGCGAGGGGAGGATGCTTCAAAGACCCAATTACACAGCCAGATGGGGGAAATTGTTGAGAAATTCCTCGTGAAGGAAACAAGATCAACCCCACCAATGGCTCGCACGGCACCGAAGAACCGCACTCGGTGGCAATTGGCTCCTTTGTGGGGGGGGGGGGGGGGGGGGGGGGGGAGGGGGGGCAAGGGGAGGCAGAGAGATGGGACGGACCGATATAGCCCAAGTACATAAATACTGCACCTCACAAACATACGGCAAAAATATTATAAAGCAACGGTATTGTCTTTCAATTTATTGAGTCGGTCGGGCTCGGAATTGGCCTGTGTGGATCAGTATGGTTCACGTTCAATGGCTGCTCTGTGCCCAGTTAGCTCGGCCTCTCCAATTGGTCTTGGCGCTCCTGAACTGCGGAGGGGCTGAGAATCGCAAAGGGTCCTGATTGAGGTTGCCATCAGCCATCCCACAGTGACCCCTGCTGGGTGTGGGCAGGAGGGGGAGCGATGGGGTGGGGGAGGGGGTGGAGTATGGTTGCAGGAAGCTGCTGTCTGGGACATAAATAAATAAACGGCCACTCTACTAAGATATCCAAGGGTACGTTCCCCCTTAGATCTTAGCGAGAGAGCGAGTGCTTTCGGATGAGACGATAAACCGAGGCCCCGTCTGCTCTCTCAGGCGGACACAAAAAATCCCGCTGCACTATTCTGAAGAAGAGCAGGGGAGTTATCCCTGGTGTCCTGGCTGATATTTATCCCTCAATCAACATCAGATTTATCTAGTCATTATCACACTGCTGTTTGTGGGAGCTTGCTGTGCACAAATTGGGTGCCGCGTTTCCCACATTACAACAGTGACGACATTTCCAAAAGTACTTCATTGGCTGTAAAGCACTTTGGGATGTCCTGAGGTCATGAAAGGCGCTATATAAATGAAAGTCTTTAGGAGTGTGAGAGAGAGAGGGGAGAGGGGAGAGGGGAGAGGGGAGAGGGGAGAGGGGAGAGGGGAGAGGGGAGAGGGGAGAGGGGAGAGGGGAGAGGGGAGAGGGGAGAGGGATAAAAGGTAAAGTACCTATTTTTTTAAAATTCATTCCTGGGATGTGGGCGTCGCAACCGAAGCTGGCATTTATTGCCCATCGCTAATTGCCCTTGAGAAGGTGGTGGTGAGCCGCCTTCTTGAGCCGCTGCAGTCCGTGTGGTGAAGGTGCTCCCACAGTGCTGTTAGGGAGGGAGTTCCAGGATTGCAACCCGTGCGCTCCTCTCCCGCTCTCTCAAGAACTGACCAACGTGAGCGCGAAACCAAAACTGCATTTTGGACAAGGCCACAGGCCCGTGTAAAACCGCGCACCGTGGGCATCACACGACGCACCGTGCGCAACAACAAAAACGCTATTCTTGTCGGCATGCCTGTCGACACCCGGCACCGAGCCAGAGCACTGCTGCAGCTGCTCTCACAGTATAATGAGGGAGAACAACCGTCTGCAAGCAGCTCGCGGCCAAGCCCGCAGTGTACTGATCCCACTCAGCAGACTGGCAAAGCCCAGCCGCAGGCGAGCGGCTACACATTCACGGAGACACTTTAAAAAGGTTGCTTGTTGATACTAGCAAATATGCTTCGGGTAGCTCAGCCAGTTCTTGTCCTGTCAAGTTTTTACCCCACCTCCCCTCCTGTCACCTTTCACCTGATCTTATTTCGTCTCCAGAACTGTTGCCACAGCCCCGATATTTTACGAGTCAGTTCTGGCGTCATTCAGCCCCGGAGAACTTCCTCCTCCGTACCCGCCCCCACCCAACCACTGTAATGTATGCACCTGTAAGCATACTCATCAACTTAGGCAGTCCCTCGAACGAGGATGACTTGTTTCCACAAGAGTTCACAGATGTTTCAATGAAGGACCCGATGTCCCAGTCCTGAACGCCAATTGAAGGGGTGGAAGATGCCTGTGTGTGGATTTTTTTTTTTTTTTAAAAACGTGTGGTGACCATTGCACATCAGCCACCACACGGGCTCGACAGAGCTAGGCCTATATCCAGTGGCAAGGACTAACCAGGACGACTGGAGACCTGCTCTGCTGCACGGACCTGGCACGCACACATATCGCAGTGTGGGCTGGGCCCGTGCTGACCCTGGGCCCTCGGCTCTGCTCTCGCACTGTTCCACGAGTGGTGGCACCGGAGGGACAGGAGTGCATCATCACCCCCGACAACCAAATTTTAATTTGATTGATTCACTATAAATTTTTATTTGGAGATTTGTAGGTTCTGGTGCCCTTGTCAAAAGGGGGTGCTTGATTTTATGTTCTACTTAAAATAGTTGTAGAGCTGTTGCATTGTGAGTGGCTTAGCCAGTCACGTGATGTGATGTGATGTGAACAAGACTCAATAAAACCCCAGTCAGTTGGGTCTGGGTCATCCACGATGAGGTATGCAGTGGTGAGCCTAGTGGATGAACTGGCAATGTGTAGTGTGATTCTTAAACCTTTGTTAATAAACCAACTAGTTCTGCTATGAATGCGTAGGCAAAGGACCCATGAAGCTATTAGACGACACCGAGCCGCCACCACCACCACCCCACAACTTGCAGCGTCACAGGACGGCAGTGAGCAATAAATTAAAGTTTCAGTTCCGAGGTGGTGCGTGTCTCAAAACTCTGTGGTCGTGGTTTCCAGTCAAGGAGTGAAAAGGTCAGGACAGCAGTGTGAACCGGCCGCTGCTATCTATAAAACAAAAAAGTGAGGCATTGCGGCCTTCCCCTTGGCTGGGCCACGTTTCCTGCCATTGCTCGGGGTTGGCGTTGAAGCTCCAGGGCCCCTCGTCTTTGACCAAGCTTCTGGTCACCTGTCCCAATACCTTCTCACGCGGCCGAGTGTCAGCAATTGTGTCTGGTAATCGCTCCCGCGCGAGCGCCTGGGGGAGTCTCATTACGTTAAAAGCGGCGCTGTGTAAGTGCGAGTTGTTGCGGTGTGAAACCCGCTGAGAATTAAAGGCGTCGCAGGGGAACGAGCGAATCTGCTGCCGCTCTTCAGCCCGCAGTCCAGCCCACATTCCTCTTCTTTTTGAACCCACACCCTTCCCCTACAGTGTCAGCCATGGCTTTGGGGCTAGCAACCTCGTCTGAGTCAGAAGGTTGTGGGTTCAAGTCCCAATCCAGAGATTTAAGCACAAAATCTAGGCTGACGTTCCAATGCAGTACTGAGGGAGTGCTGCATTGTCAGAGGTGCCATCTTTCGGATAAGACGTTAAAGCGAGGCCAGTCTGCCCTCTCAAGTGATTGTAAAAGATCCCATGGCACTATTTTGAAGTGTCCTGGCCAATATTTATCCCTCAATCAACAGAACAAAAACAGATTATTTGGTCATTATCATATTGCTGTTTTGTGGGAGCTTTCGGTGCGCAAATTGGCTGCCGGGTTTCTCACATTGCAACAACGACTACACTCCAGCCTTCAATCGCCTGAAGAAGAGTGCGCTTGAAGACCAGGACCTCAAATCTGGCACCAAGCCTACGGTCTACAGGGCAGCAGTGATACCCGTCCTCCTATATGGCTCAAGAGACGTGGACCAGTAACAGTAGACACCTCAAAGCGCTGG
This sequence comes from Pristiophorus japonicus, assembly GCF_044704955.1. NCBI lineage: Eukaryota > Metazoa > Chordata > Chondrichthyes > Pristiophoridae > Pristiophorus > Pristiophorus japonicus. The sequence continues at coordinate 173,247,305 of NC_091989.1, forward strand.
AGAAGTACCATCAGCTCTGCCTCCGCAAGATCCTACAAATCCACTGGGAGGACAGACTCACCAACATCTGTTCTCGATCAGGCCATCATTCCCAGCATCGAGGCACTGACCACACTCGACCAGCTGCGTTGGGCGGACCACATCGTCCGCATGCCTGACACAAGGCTCCCAAAGCAAGCACGCCACTCTGAATTCCTGAACACGGCAAGTGAGCCCCAGGTGGGCAGAGGAAGCATTTCAAGGACACCCTCAAAGCCTCAGTGATAAAATGCAACGGCACCCGGGAATCCCTAGCCCAAGATCGCACAAAGTGGAGGAAAAGCACCCGGGAGGGCGCTGAGCACCTCGAGTCTCGTCGCCGAGAGCACGCAGAAATCAAGCGCAGACAGCGGAAGGAGCGTGCGGCAAACCAGACTCCCCACCCACCCTTTCCTTCAACCACCGTCTGTTCCACCTGTGACAGAGACTGTGATTTCTGTATTGGACAGCAGTCACCTGAGAAGCCACTTTGAGTGGAAGCAAGTCTTCCTCGATTTCGAGGGACTGCCTCTGATGATGACACCCCAAAAGTACTTCATTGGCTGTAAAGCACTTTGAGCTGTCCGGTGGTCGTGAAAGGTGCTATATAAATCCAAGTCTTTCTTTTTTCTAAGCTCCGTGTGCCAAATGACCTTGGGTGACCCAATCAAGAGGCCATTATTAACGCGACATATCCCAGCAGGGGGGGAGGGAGAGGTGCGAGGACATCTCAACTGGGCCTGATCAGGTCCAGTCCTCTCCAGGTGCATACACACACACACTTTCCAGCAGGATATGGACCAGGACGTTTTACTCTTGTTAAAAGATGCTATATAAATGCAAGTTGTTGTTGCTTTATCTTCTATCTCCCCTGCCCTCCCGGACCACACACCGAATTTCTGGCCCGCTATCTTAATGCTTCCCGAAGTGGTTTTTCCAGAACCTGTTGTAAAGTGAGCAGCTCCTCAATTAGTTTAAAAAACAAACCCTGGGCAGGAGCAGCTCCTGTAGACACCGGCATTGTTCTACCGTCCACAGGCACCTGCTGAGGTCGGGCACGAGGCAACTGTTGAGGGTCACGTGGGCTCCGGTCGGGGAGCACACAAAGGCCGCTCCCCCGCCATTAGCAGCGCACGGTAGGTCTGCACGACAGACAGACACACAGATGACAGGCTGTGTTGGGAGATGGTGCCGCCTCTCAGGGGTCCGGGGTAACAAGCGTCCTGCAGCAACCTCCTCTCTCCAACAATGCCACCCGAGCAGAACTCAGTCGCGCTCTCCGAACTACCTCCATCTCTCGAACACCCAGGGGTGACCAAACAAGGACTCTCCTTGGTACAGAGAGCGTGAACCCTCTCAGTCGCTGATCCTCTGCACATTCCTGCTCCTCTTAAGCTCCACTTATCCCATTCTACACATGCTGCCTCCTTATTGTGTTACATAAAGACTCACTGCCATCTCCTCCTCCAACTCATCCTTTTCCAGAAACTATAAACAACTTGCATTTATAAAAAAGAATTGCATTTATAAAGCGTTGTTCACCACCTCAGGATGTCCCAAAAAGCTTTACAGCTGCTAAATCACTTTTGAAGTGTCGTCACTGTTGCAATGTAAGGAACACGACAGCCAATTTTCGCACAGCAAGGCCACACACACAGCGTTGAGGTAAATGACAAGATAATCAGTTTATCATCATCGTCATCATAGGCGGTCCCTCATATCGAGGATAACTTGCTTACACGCCAAAAAAGGATGAGTTCACAGGTGTTTCAATGAAGGACCTAATATTCCAGGTCCTGAACTACATCCTGAAGGGTGGAAGATGCCTGCGCGTGGATTTTTTTTTTTAAAACCTGGAGTGGCCATTGCACACCAGCCACCACACAGGCTTGGTCCAGTGGCAAGGGTTAACCAAGACGACTGAAGACCAGCTCTGCTGCACGGACATAGTACGCACACATATCGCCGTGTGGGCTGGCCCGTGCTGCCCCTGGGCCCGAACTCGCGCCTCTCCTGGGCCCCAATCACGTCCCTCTACAGTCTCTCGCCGCTCCTTCGCCCCGACCTCGCGGCTTCCGCTGTACCTGCCCGCGCTCCAATCACCGACCTGGACCTTGATGACGTCACTCTTCGCTGCCGTTGCCCTCCTGCACCAGCTCGCACTGTTGCTTGCAATGGCCTCCACACTGCCCATGGCCACCGCTCACGTGCGAGAGACCATCAGCGGCAGGTCGGGGCCAGAAAAGGAGCGGTGAGCAGCGGCCATCAGTTTTAGGTGTTGACTGAGGGACAATTGTTGGCCAGCACACCGGGAGAACTCCTGTGAGCTGCGTCATAGAACGAGGTGGGATCTTTTACGTCCAATCGAGAGCGGAGACGGGGCCTCAGTTTAATGTTTCATCTGAAAGACGGCACCTCTAACAGTGCAGTACTTGATTATGTGCTTGTATCTGGGGTGGGGACTTGAAATATGACACCTTTAACATAGGAAAACATCCCAAGGCACTACACAGGAGCCTAATCAAACAAAATTGACAGAGCCAAAGGTTAGGGCAGGTGACTAAAATGGTGGCCAAATAGGTAGGTTTTAACAAGAGTTTTAAAAGGAAGAGAGAGAGGGAGAGACGCAGAGCGGTTTAGGGAGGGAATTCTAGAGGTTAGGGCCCAGACGAATGGAAACACTATGGTATGGAACTTTTTACCTCAATAAGTGCTTCTTTCCTCCGACAATCTCCAAAACCCTAAGCTTGACATCACCCAACTCCTACTTCTAAATTGATCTCATCTTCCCTCCTACACATTTCAAACCTGGTACCGTCCTGTACAGGAGGCTGGGTGCCGTCACCCCAGTTACCTCTATATATATTAGCCAACACTGCTCAGGACGGAATGGAAGCATGTGGCCCGAGTTGGCCCATGCTCTCCGGCATCTCTTCCCGCCTCCCGACTTCCTGGCAAGAGAATGCTAACGCACAGTGTTGGGAGCCAGCTCTGCCCTGCAGCCATAGCTCAGTGGGCAGCACTCTTGCCCGAGTCAGAAGGTCGTGGGTTCAAGTCCCACTCCAGGGACTTGAGCACAAACATCTAGGCTGACACTCCACTGCAGTGCTGAGGGAGCGCCGTCTTTCGGATGAGACAATAAACTAAGGCCCCATCTGCTCTCTCAAGTGGACGTAAAAGATCCCATGGCACTATTTCGATACAAGAGCAGGGGAGTTATTCCCTGTGTCCTGGGGCCAATATTTATCCCTCAATCAACATAACAAAAACAGATTATCTGGTCATTATCACATTGCTGTTTGTGGGAGCTTGCTGTGCACAAATAGGCTACCGCGTTTCCCACATTACAACAGTGACTACACTCCAAAAGTACTTCATTGGCTATAAAGCGCTTTGAGACGTCTGGTGGTCATGAAAGGCGCTATATAAATCCAAGTCTGTCTTTCTTTCTGGGCAGCTTCACAGTTGAAGTTGAAAACCCATATATTTACCAACATCATATAAAATCCACAATTATCCTGCCAGGGCAGTGGTTGGAATGGGGTGGGGTAGCAACACTAGCATTGGGGTCTGCACTCCTGGGCTGGAAGATGATCAGCTCCTGATCAATGTACAGGAAAGATGCGTGCCTATGGACGTTGGGCAAGGACATGGTCCAGTTTTAATGTGATGCTCTCCATTTTGACTTTGACACCCAGTCTCTAGCCTCACATATGAAGCATTTCTACTTGGGGCAGGTTATTGGCAGGCTGTCGATCCCTGTGCAATTGTAATCCAAGCTCAAGTGAATTCAGGAGTGATTATTGGGATTAAAAAGAGATAGGCAGGTTTACAATCATATATTAGAAAATTGACTATCATTTTCTATGTACATTGACTGGTGAACACAGAATGCCAGGTCCCAGATTCTTTCTCCACTTAGAGAACCCTGTGAATGAAGCTGGACCCGGCAATCCTGACATCTTATTGATTTTGTTAGTGCCTCCCCAGACAGTTAACCCCTATCAAGAGCTCCAAACACTTAGAAAACAAATGGCGAGACTAAAACCTTCAGGTTTACCCTGGTTACTTGGAAAGACTTGCGCGCACCCACATAACTTTTCCAGTGAGAGTAATTTATCGCCTCACATATTTACAGAGATCAAGATCAAATGAGGACACAGCATTTCTGGAAAATAGCTTCAGCCAAAAAAATAGCTTCAGCCAATCTAGTTCAACCACAGAATAACAATGGAACAACCCACTTATCATTCACACTACTGTACGGTACTCCTGATCCACTCAGCAACATCAACGTGGAATTAAATAGCGCCTTTGAATAGAAAAATATCCCCAGGCGCTTCATAGACCGAATCAAAAAAGCACTCGCACAATTTCAGCGCATTACATCGAATTACATCGGATATACAGCACAGAAACAGGCCATTCGGCCCAACCAGTCCATGCCAGCATTTATAATCCACTCCAGCCTCCTCCAGTCTTTCCTCAACTAAATCTATCAGCATAACCCTCTATTCCCTTCGCCCTCATATGCTGGTCTAGTCTCCTCTTAAATGCATCTATACTATTCACTTCAACCACTCTCTGTGGTAGCAAGTTCCACATTCTCATCACTCTCTGGGTAAAGAAGTTTCTTCTGAATTTCCTATTGAATTTCTCGGAGACTATTTTACATTGATGGTCTCTAGTTATGCTCTTCCTCACAAGTGGAAACACTCTCTCTGTATCCACTCTGTCAAAACCTTTCATAATTTTAAAGACCTCTATTAGGTCACCCCTCGGCCATTTTTCAATAGAAAAGAGACCCAGCCTGTTCATCCTTTCCCATGAGCACGGTACAGTTCATCAACTACTGAGCCCAGATGTCTATCAACAGTTTGGTTCGCCCAACTCTCCACCCTTTCTCCTACACCTTACACCACCTGCAGCAAACAGCATGTTATGTTATACTCGCAGAGTCACTTATCTGTGCAGTTTATTTCTGATTAATATTCATTTCAGAGTACAAAGAGGGTGTGGAGAAAGATTTGGCATAGGCTATTTTTATCCGCGCTGCTTGATAACCAGAGTCCGTGCGATGTCTGTTTCTCAGAAAACGATTGCCAAATCCAACCTACACACAGTAGCAGAGTAAAGTGATCGACACGCGGTGAAAATATGTCCCATTTTTTATCTTGGGTTTTCCGTCAGAAATGTATTTGCTTCTTGGCTTCTTTGCCAAAGAATTCATAACAACACATTCCTATCAGGAACTAAATTGGTTTATTAGCAATGGTTTAACAATCACACTACACATTACCAGTTCATCCACCAGGCTCACAACCACCTGCCTCATCGTGTATCCCCCTGGCTGGGGTTTTATTGAGTCTTGTGAACATTATGTGAGTGGCGTAGCCCTGTGAGCATACTCACAGGTGCAGACATTGCACTGTCCTTTGTTTGGGTTCAATTGCTGAACTAACAGCTCAGCTGGGCCTGAAGCAAAGATATGCAAACTCACAGCTTGCTTTCTCTCTCTCTATCTCTCTCTCTCTCTCTCTCTCTCTCTCTCTCTCTCTATCTCTATCTCTATCTCTATCTCTATCTCTATCTCTATCTCTATCTCCCACCCCCCATGAATGTTCTCCTTAAGACATTGTTGGGCCAGTGTACTCAAGGCGATAATGCTCTTATCCAAGCCGCCATTCTTTATGAGGGAGCTTCGACAGCATATGCTATACTATTCGACCATGGGTGCTGCACAGCACTCCGAGCCCGTCTTTGCGTGACGGCCACGTGGAGTAAGAGCGACACTTGTGGAATGGATGGTAGAACCATTTTGGAGAGATAGTGGCTATGATCTGGCTGCCAAGGTGGTGGAAGCAAGATTCAACAGGAACTTTCAGAAAGGGAATTGGATAGGTACTTGAATAAGGAAACATTTACAAGGTTATGGGGGGGGGGGGAAAGACAGGACAGGGGGAGAAAGGCTAATTGGACAAAGCCAGCACAGGCAAGATGGGCTGAACGGCCTCCTTCTGTGCTGTAAGATTCGATGAGTGGCTTCTAGTTCAGTCTGACCTCACACTCGATACTTTCACTTTCCTCGGCTCAAATTTATCAGCAGTGGAACCTTCCCCGGCCCACAGAATTATCTTGAAACTGTGTGACAGTGTATCTTCCCCCCGCCCCATCCCCGCCAAGCGTCATTTCACTGGCCTGCGTGACAGATCACTTTACTCTGGAGCTTTTCGACGCAAAATGAATACAGTTTGATCCACCGTGTATTTTTGCAACCAGTTTCCTGCCACAATAATAAGGCTAACACCAGGGGAAGCGGCCAGCAGACGTGCTGTTTTCCCCCTGTGTTTCCTCAGTCACACAAGCCCCTGGAAGCGATGGGTGCGGGCACACACTGAATCTATTGAACTTATTTTTAAATGTAAAAGTATGTATGAATCTTATCAAATTTAGGGTTTATAAAATATGTATGACTATAATATAAGCTGAGGATTGTACCTGTAAATGTTGTAATAATTTAACAATTTAAAACCTTTTGACGTTTATTTTTTTTGAATCACAAACATGTATTTACTTACACACACACACACACACACACACAGAGGCAGAGTGTAATCCGAGCCTTGGCTGTCCTGTGCTTACAGCGCGGCCAAGCCATCCAGCCCTTCCCCCGACAGCAGAGTCTCTTACCTTGGCAGACCTTCATGTCAGGAATAGTTTCCCCTCAAAGGAAAGAAGTCTCACTCTCGCAGGTGAACGGGTCAACTTGTGACACCAGAAATGGAGGATCGGGGGGGGGGGGGAAAGAAACCACCAACTTTGGCATTTGCAAAAACAAAAAGATAAGGTCCTGCCTCCTCCTAGTGCATGCCGGCTGATGGTATGTTTTGTGCGGTGTGAAGCACTGTTCAAACTTGTCACGGGGAGAACAGCAATGACTCAAGTTTCTGACTCACCGCTGCCTGTGACAGCCAGTCACACACAGGAGAAACCCGGCAGCCACGGTCAACAGTGGTTACTGCAGCTAAAGGCTCCCGTCACAGGGGCTCAATCAACACTGCAGCTTTTCATTTTGCTGCTTTTTGAAATAACATTTTTTTTTTTGCACAGTCGACGCGACTTTATGCAAAAGCTAGCCAAGAGCTGCCGACTGAAATGTTTGCATTTCCTCATTGGACGCGTTCCTTTATCAGCTGCACAAGCTTCTGAGTCAGACGCGTGGAATTGGCACAGACGTCTTAAAGGTGCACTGCTGTCCCACAGGCCAGAGAGCAAACTGTCCCAACTTACTGTCAGACACAACAAGAAGTATTTATAGAGCGCCTTTATCGTAGTGAAACGTCCCAAGGCGCTTCACAGGAGCGCTTTAAGACAAATTTTGACACTGAGGCACATGAGAAGTGATCACGGCAGGTGGCCAAAAGCTTGGTTTTAAAGAGCGTCTTAAAGGAGGAAAGAGAGGTAGAGAGGTTTAGGGAGTGAGTTCCAGAGTTTATGGCCGACACAGCTGAAGGCACGGCCACGATGGTTGAGTGATTATAATCAGGGATGCTCAAGAGGGCAGAATTTGAGGAGCGCCGATATCTCGAGCGAGGGGGGGGGAGGTTGTGAGGCTGATGGAGATTACAGAGATAGGGAGGGGCGAGGCCATGGAGGGATTTGCAAACAAGGATGAGAATTTTGAAATCGAGGCGTTGCTGAACCGGAAGCGAGCACAGGGGGTGATGGGTGAGCGGGACTTGGTGCGAGTTAGAACACGGGCAGCCAAGTTTTGGATGACCTCAACTTTACATAGGGTGAAATGTGGAAGGCCAGCCAGGAGTGCGTTGGAATAGTCAAGTCTAGAGGTAGTAAAGACATGGATGAGGGCTTCAGCAATAACAACAAAAAAGTCTCACAGCAGAGCTGAGGAAATTCAAGTACCTGAACTCAATTGTGGCTTTCAAAAGTGAGTTGGATAAGTACCTGAAAGAAAATATTTTGCAAGGCGACAAGGAAAGGGCATGGGAGTGGGACTAGCTGAGGTGCTCTTGCACAGAGTCGGCACGGGCTCGATGGGCCGAATGGCCTCCTTCCGTGCTGAAACCATTCTATGAATAAAAAAAAAAGTCACTTTTTAACCAATAAGGGAATTAAGGGTTATGGGGAGCGGGCGGGTAAGTGGAGCTGAGTCCACGGCCAGATTATCCATGATCTTTTTGAATGGCGGAACAGGCTCGAGGGGCTAGATGGCCTACTCCTGTTCCTAATTCTTATGAAAGTTTCCAACAGCAGTATAGCACCCTCGTCAGCTAGCTAACACTAGATTTTAGCTCCAACAATGAAGTCTCAGCGGGGCCAGCATTTGACGGCTCCGCAATTGGCCTAGACTAGGGAGACAAAAGTTCCTGCTTCTGAACATTATCCAATGGCCACTCCCACCGCACCACTGCCTTGATGCCCACCACAGTCAAATAGCCAGCCAATCCTAACCATCTCAACTGACACTTTGAGGAACAGCCAGTGGGGGCGAGATACTGGAGATCTGCCAGCACGCGTGGAATTGTAGCCCAGTGAGAGTCAGCATCTTCAGGAAAGGAGGTAGAACACGGGTGGGGGCCCAGGGGGGAAAATATCTTTAAACCAGCCTGTTGACAGGAATTTGAGAATTTTCAATTTTCGGCAAATATTAAAGTTGAAATTTATGGAAGCAAGAACGACAGATTGCAAAACCATTTAACCATTTGGCTCCTGGTCCTTCAATGCCACGATTTAAAATTTCTCATCCTTATTTTCAAATCCCTCCATGGTCTCACCCCTCCCTATCTCTGTAACCTCCTCCATACCTCTACCCTCCGAGATATCTGCGCTCCTCCAACTTTATCGTCTTGCGCATCCCCCATTTTCTTCGTCCCACCATCGGTGGCCGTGCCTTCAACTGCCAAGGCCCTAAGCTCCGGAACCCTCCCTGAACCACACTTCTTCGCTACCGCTCTCTCCTCCTTTCAGTTGCTCCTTAAAACCTACATCTTTGACCAAGCTTTAGGTCATCTAGTATTTCCTTCTGTCTGGCGCCGGAGCTATGGGGCTGTTTGGACAGATGTTGATACTCGGGTTCCTGTGCCATATCTCGGTGTGTGGAATATTTGAGAATTTTCCCACCACCGAGGTTAGGCTGACTGGCCTATAATTGCCATCAGCAGGCCGGAGCCATTAGAGGGGGCCGCGTGTGGCGGCATACCACTGCAGGGAGCAGCGCGTGCTGCTGCAGGAGGGCGATGGCTGACTGCAGCGCAGGCAGGTACAGCAGGAGCGGCGAAGTCGGGGTGAAGGAGCGGCAAGAGTTCTTAGAGGGATGTGATCGGGGCCCAGGAGAGGCGAGAGTTCGGGGCCCAGAAGAGGGCCCAGGGGCAGCACGGGCCAGCCCACACTGCGATATGTGTGCGCACTCAGTCCGTGCAGCAGAGCAGGTTTCCAGTCGTCTTGGTTAATCCTTGCCATTGGACCAAGACCCAGCTCTGTCAAGCCCATGTGGTGGCTGCGTGCAACGGCCACCACATGTTAAAAAAATCCACGCACAGGCATCTTCCACCCTTCAACATATAGTTCGGGATCTGGAATATTAGGTCCTTCATTGAAACATCTGTGAACTCATCCCTTTTCGGCGTGGAAGCAAGTCAGCCTCGTTTCGAGGGACTGCCTATTATGATGATGTGGCACATAGTCAAATTTTGTTTGGTAATGCTCCTGTGAAGCACCTTGGTACATTTCACAAGGTTAAAGATACTGCATAATGCAAGTTGTCATTATTCTGTGTTGAGGTTTAAGACTGCCTTACTTAAAATGGGTTATGTCTTCACACCAAAGTGGAGAGGACACTGACATAGAAAAAAAAATGCCGGGAAAGTGCCCTGGAGTAAAGTTCATCAATGTCCTGTGAAAAACACTATCGTAACTGGAGAGCACTGGAGGAATCCACCAGGAACGCAAACCTTGAAATAGAGAGAAGGTGGTTTGGGAGAGTGTGGAATGCTGTGCAGCAGAAGCATTTGTAGCCACGCTTAGAGAAAAACTTGCATTTATATAGCACCTTTCACAACCACCGGATGTCTCAAAGCACTTTACAGCCAATTAAATACTTTTTGAAGCGTAGTCACTGTTGTGCGGCAGTCAATTTGCACACAGCAAGCTCCCACAAACAGCGATGTGATAATGACTAGATAATCTGTTTTTGTTATGTTGATTGAGGGATATATATTGATCAGGACACCAGGGATAGTGCCATGGGATCTTTTATGGCCACCTGAGAGAGCAGACAGGGCCTCATTTTAACATCTCATCTAAAAGACAGCACCTCTGACACTGCAGCACTTCCTCAGTGCTGCACTGGAGTATCAGACTAGATTTATGTGCTCAAGTCTCTGGAGTGGGACTGGAACCCACAACCTTCTGACTCAGGTGCAAGGGTGCTGCCTACTGAGCCACAGCGTGTTGTCAGAAGGGTTATAATCGAATGAGACCTGTCTGTCTAACAACCTCTCACAGAGACTGTCTCTGGAGTGCCTTAACCTCTGATAAAACGCACATTGATTGTGGCTTCCTGTATTAAAAAAAAGCTGCTTACAAAAGCTCCTTCTTTGTAATGGGCTCCTCGCTATAAGATTCTTTTTACACCGCTCTCCAAGACAGCACAAGAGAGTGGGGCCCATTGTGTCTAGTTTTGAATAAAACTCCTTCTGCACAGAATAAATTTATAGGTTTGAATCCTGATAAATGCACAATTAGTTAGCCGAGTAAAATTGGATTCAGCTGTCCATTGACAGTGCATTAAAAAAAACGCCAATACACATTAATACCTCAGCACTGTCAGTAATTCATTCAGTCATAAATCATTAACTCCTTCCTGCCTGAAAATTTCTGTGGAAAGTGAAGTGAAGCAGCTTTTATCTTTTTTATAATGGGGTTCTCAAGAAAGTTATTTTTATTGAAGCTGTCGCAACAACTCGCATTTATATAGCGCCTTCAACATAGCAAAATGTCCCAAGGTGATTTTACGGGAGCTTGTTCGCACAAACATCGGCACCGAGCCAAAGAAGGAGACGTTTGGACGGGTGACCGAACGCTTGGTCACAGAGACAGGTTTTTAAGCAGCGCCTTAAGGGAGGAGAGAGAGGCGGAGAGGTTCAGGGAAGGATGCCCAGAGCTTGGGGCCTCGGCAGCTGAAGGCACGGCCGGCAACGGTGTGGTGAAGTAAGTGGGGGCTGCACAAGTTGTGGAGGAACGTAGAGTTTTCAGAGGTTCATGGGGGTGGAGATGGTAAGAGGTGGAGACCATGGTGGGATTTGAAAACGCAGATGAACATTTTAAAATGAACATTATATTTAATGAAGCTCTCATATATTTAAGTGTACCTTCCCACATATATATTTTATGACGCTATTATGGAATTGATAAGCTGCTTTGAATTGTTGACCTTTTTATAAAAGTCGAATCCAGGGAGTTGAACACCCGTGAGCAGACTCCCGACAGGTCTGGTATTAAATGCAGTTTATGTCGGCGGGCAGAGGAAACTCTGCCACTGGTCTATGGAAATTAGTTTGTAAAAACACAAGTGTTGGGTAGCCGGCTCCCAGAGTCCGACTTAACAAGACGACCAATCTAAAAGACTGTCTTTTTAGCGTCCGCTGTGGCTCAGTCTGTAGCCCCTGGGCAGCCCATTCAGAGTTTCCCGTTTATAAGCTGCTGAGCCGACTGCATAGGAGCTCCACAGCGCTGCACAGCCGTGCTGCTTCCAGGAAACACTGGTGGTAACTGCATCAAATTAAAGCATTACATATCTATTATACATCACATTCGGTACATAGGACCCCCATTTTCATTGAAAGCTGTGATACCTGAACATGACGCTGCGCGAGGTATTTTCAATGTTCAATGTGTCACACGGCAGCTGCTACTTTATACTTGGATTATGTTACCCTGAGATTGCACATCACCCCCAACAGGTTCCTGTAAAATCGCTCAAAATGCTTTCCGAAAACTTAACACCATTTTTATCCCCGCAATAACCGAAAGTTCTAATATCTAGTGTCAAGAATCTGGAACCCTCGGGACCAAGGCCATTCCGGATTCCGGGCTTTCGATCATTGATCTGATGTCACGACCCCTGAAACACCTGAGCCCAGGTCCGGGTATTTCCGGATTTCGGAACGTCAGAAAGGGGCGGGGGCCCGCCGAGGAGGTGTTCCGGCCGGCCAGCCCCGTTGAGTAGGTCGTCAAGTGGGGCTCTGCCGTGGAGGAGCTGTTCAGACGAGGAGGCCCTGAGGTAATCGCAGCCGCGACACATGGGGTGAGGCGAGTGGCGGCGAGGCCCAAGGTCGGGCAGCGGTGAGGCCCAAGGTCGGGCAGCAGCGAGGCCCAAGGTCGGGCAGCGGCGAGGCCCCGAGGTCGGGCAGCGGCGAGGCCCAGGGTCGGGCAGCGGTGAGGCCCAGGGTCGGGCAGCGGTGAGGCCCAGGGTCGGGCAGCGGTGAGGCCCCGAGGTCGGGCAGCGGCGAGGCCCAAGGTCGGGCAGCGGCGAGGCCCAGGGTCGGGCAGCGGCGAGGCCCCAAAGTCGGGCAGCGGCGAGGCCCCGAGGTCGGGCAGCGGCGAGGCCCAAGGTCGGGCAGCGGCGAGGCCCAAGGTCGGGCAGCGGCGAGGCCCCAAGGTCGGGCAGTGGCGAGGCCCAGGGTCGGGCAGCGGCGAGGCCCCGAGGTCGGGCAGCGGCGAGGCCCCGAGGTCGGGCAGCGGAGAGGCCCCGAGGTTGGCAGGTCCGGATTCCATAACATTTTACAGATTACGGACGACCTTGCCACCGATCAGTCCGGAGTCCAGAGTCTGGATTCTCGACGCTGCACCGGTATCTCCACTTGACAGTTAGGAAAGATCAATGCTGCTCATGCGCACCTTCCAACACCCGACACAGAGGGAGAGCAGGAGCAAAAAGTAGATTTTTCACTGCGTGCTACTGGAGAACGGAAAAAGAAAGATTTAGATTTATATAGCATCGTTCATGACCACCAGACGTCTCGAAATGCTTTACAGACAATGAAGTACTTTTGGGGTGTAGTCGCTTTTGTAATGTGAGAAACGCGACAGCCAATTTGCGCACAGCAAGCTCCCACAAACAGCAATGTGATAATGACCTGATATTCTGTTTTTTTGTTATGTTGATTGAGGGATAAATATTGGCCCTAGGACACTGGGGAGAACTCTCCTGCTCTTCTTTAAAATAGTGCCACGGAATCTTTAACGTCCATTTGAGAGAGCAGACCGGGTCTCGGTTTAACGTCTCATCTAAAAGACAGCACCTCCGACAGTGCAGCACTCCCTCAGCACTGCACTGGAGTGTCAGCCTAGATTTTTTTGTGCTCAAGTGGGACTTGAACCCACAACCTTCTGACTCAGAGGCAAGAGGGCTGCCTGTTGAGCCATGGCTAACAACTACAAACATAGCACACTACGAGCCTTGGTGCGAGTTTACTTCCCACTGTTGCCAATGTTTCCAACAAGTGGATTGCTGTTTTATTTTGAGATGGGTGAAAAAAGGAAGAGGGAAGAGGCTAAACACGTGTCTGACTGCATTAGCCCACCTACTGAAAGCGAAACACCACACAGCCGACAAACCCGACAGCCGGCTCGTTACTTCAAACACTACCTCAGCAAACCCACACAGCACCAGTCTAAGCAAAGAGGTTTTCCCTCGGTGCATGATAAAGGATGTCCCCCTGTGCATGTACTAAACGAAGCAATCCATCTTCCAGCCCACAGCTCAGTGCCGGAGGTCTGATGGGTTCAGTTAAAGAGTCCGCCTTACTACTGTAACATAGGCAGGATTCACAATTGGAGGTGGAGGTGCAGAGGGAGAAGACTAGAAAGGAAACCACTTCTCTGACATGACCAAAACACAGGCTTGTTACACATTCCCCTCAGTAATATCACCTCCCCATCCACCCGCCCACCCGCAACCTCGCCTCCCTGCCCCCCAACCCCGCCTCTCCCCCCCACCCCACCTCCCGCCCCCCCTACCCATCAACCCCGCCTCCCCGCCTCCCCGCCCCCCCTCACCAACCCCTCCTCCCCGCCCCACCAACCCCTCCTCCCCGCCTCCCCCCCCACCAACCCGCCTCCCCCCCCACCCACCCGCCAACCCCGTCTCCCCCCCACCCCACCTCCCCGCCCCCCCCACCCACCATCCCCGCCTCCCCGCCCCCCCACCAACCCCGCCTCCCCACCAACCCTGCCTCCCCCCCACCCACCAACCCCGCCCCCCCACCAACCCCGCCTCCCCCCACCCACCAACCCCGCCTCCCCCCACCCACCAACCCCTCCTCCCCGCCCCCCCACCAACCCTGCCTCCCCGCCCCCCCACCAACCCCGCCTCCCCCCCCCCCCCAATCTCCCCAAGAGAAGGCAACCTGGCTTTCGGCCACAGCCACAGTCTTCTCCCCAACTGTTCTTTCCCGAAGCCATGACTCTCCAGTTGACTCCTAAACAGGAATGTTGGTAAAAAGAAATGGCTTTATCAAGAATTCCTGCAGGCCTCATCAAACACAAATGCTCACAGCACAGACCAGGATAGATTTTAACGGAGGAATGGGAGTACAGCACTCTTACTGCCAACATTCTCCCAGAAACAGAGATACAGACATTCCTGACACTTCCCTGTGGGATTGTCTGAACTCCCTCTCCTCCCAAATTCCATTTGAACTACCCGTTCCTTTATTTTTCCGATTTCTGTTCAATTGCATCAGCTGCATTTACAGGTCTACCTCACCAAGTCTCCGGTTCAGTGATACCAACTGGCCTGAGGGAAGGGTCATTTTCTTGAAACGCTGCTTCACGTCACACATAGAGAATTATCCGTCAAGTTTCTTTAAATCTGGCAGACCCGCTGAGCATTGTAGTGGCTCAGTCCCGGAGTCAGAAGGTTGTGGGTTCCAATCCCATCCAGAGACTTGAGCACAAAAATCTAGGTCAACACTCCAGGGAGTGCAGCACTGTCGGAGGTGCCGTCTTTTGTATGAGATGTTAAACTGATGTCCTCTCAGGTGGATGTAAAAGATCCCATGGCACTATTTTGAAAAAGAGCAGGGAAGATATTTATCCCTTAACCAACATCACTAAAAAAAAATTATCTGGTCAATATCTCATGTTTGTGGAAGCTTGCTGTGCAAATTGTCTGCCACTTTTCTCACATTACATCAGTGACTACACTTCAAAAGCATGACATTGGTTGTAAAGCGCTTTGGGACGTCCAGAGGTTGCAAAAGTTCTAGGGATTGCTGGAAACTTATTACCTCAATTTTCTTTAGGCAAGACCCATTTTGTCTTCAAACGGAATCCCTATCCTCTGTCCCAATTGCTTTGCTATAGTACCAGGTTTTCATTCTGGCTGTTATTTTATGTTACATCTCTCCTCTGCTAAACACATGAATATAAGAAATAGGAGCAGGAGTAGGCCAAAGGCCCCTCGAGCCTGCTCCACCATTCAATTAAGATAACGGCTGATCTGATCCTGGCCTCAACTCCACTTCCCTGCCCGCTCGCCATAACCCTTCACTCCCTTATCATACAAAAATCTGTCTATCTCCACCTTAAATATATTCAATGACCCAGCCTCCACAGCTCTCTGGGGTAGAGAATTCCAAAGATTCATGACCCTCAGAGAAGAAATTACTCCTCATCTCCATTTTAAATGGGCGATCCCTTATTCTGAAACTATGCCCCCTAGTTCTAGATTCCCCCACGAGGGGAAACATCCTCTCAGCATCTACCCTGTCCCCTCAGAATCTTAGCTATTTCAATAAGATCACCTCTCATTCTTCTAAAGGCCAATGAATATAGGCCCAACCTTTCTTCATATGACAACCCTTTCCTCTCAGGAATCAACCTCGTCGCTGAACTGCCTCCAATGCAAGTATATCCCTCCTTAAATAAGGAGACCAAAACTGTACGCAGTACTCCAGGCACAGGTCGGTCCCGGAGTAATTACACTGGCATCAGAAACCTTCTGATTCAAGATGCTTCTGTAGACAGGGAGCTTTGCGAAGCTATAAAAGAAAATGTCATTCATGCGAGGTGAGCGTTGCTGGCAAGGCCAGCATTTATTGCCCGTCCCTAATTGCCCTTGGGAAGGTGGTGGTGAGCTGCCATTTCAGAGTCAACCACGTTGCTGTGGGTCTGGAGTCACATACAGGCCAGACCGGGTAAGGACGGCAGATTTCCTTCCCTCAAGACATTAATGAACCAGATGGGTTTTTACGATAATCTGGTCGTACCATTACTGACACTAGCTTTTTATTCCAGATCTTTATTTAATTAACTGAATTTAAATGACCCAGCTGCCGTGGTGGGATTTGAACTTGCACCTCTGGATCATTAGTCCAGTAACATAAACACGATGCTACCATAGCCCTATTGCCAGGCACTTTGTGGGGCCGGGGAGAACAATGAACAGCAATCTGTGGGGTGTATATAGTTTCACCGGTCACAGTTGCTGCACAAAAGCCCCCTGGAGTCTCGTCGGCCGAGAGCATGCAGAAACCAAGCGCAGACAGCGGAAGGAGCGTGCGGCAAACCAGTCCCACCCACCCTTTCCTTCAACCACTGTCTGTCCCACCTGTGACAGAGACTGTGGTTCCCGTATTGGACTGTACAGTCACCTAAGAACTCACTTTTTAGAGTGGAAGCAAGTCTTCCTCGATTTTGAGGGACTGCCTATGATGATGACAAAAGCCCCCCCCCGCCCCCAACCCTGAGGGTCAATAGGGTTGGGGAGCCCACGAAAATTGGCAGTGTCTCCGACCATGTGTAAAACACTGAGACTTATGTTCAATTTCGCAGGGTCTGTCCCCCCACCCTCCCCAAACCAACTTTGTGGACTCTGCACAAGAAATGCGGCCCACAAAAAACACAAAGCCCCAGGAAAGGAGCGGGAAACCGCCCTGATTTTAACCCTCTCTGCCTCAGGACGGTGCTGCTAGTGGGCATACCCGGGTTGAGACATAGCAACGTAAGATCAGACTGGAACCTACCTGCTCCGTATGGGTCTGTTCCATATCAGCTGGTGCATTTACCAAAGCAGCCATCATTAATGGTCACAGTGGTGCAATTCTGTGCTCACTGCTTTATCTCGACCCTCCGAGATCTCTGCATTTCTCCAATTCTGGCCTCTTGCACATCCCCCATTTTCTTCGTTCCATCACTGGGGGCCTTGCCATCAGCTGCCTGGGCCCAAACCTCTGAAGTTACCTTCCTAAACCTCTCCGCCTCTGTACCTCTCTTTCCTCCTTTAAGACGTCCCTTAAAACCTACCGCCTTTGACCAAGCCCTGTCTGAATATCTCACGTGGCTCAGTGTCAAATTCTGTTCAATACCGCACCTGTGAAGCGCCTTGGGACATTTTACTATGTTAAAGATGCTATATAAATACAAGTTGTTGTTGCTTGTGCAGTTCAGTGTGTTGCATGCCGTGCTGATGATGTGTTGCATGATAATTCACTTCCGAGAACCCGAACATTCTCTGCCGAGTTAATCAGGTCAGTGATCACTGCTCTTTCACCAGTCCTCTGACTGGAATGCAGCGAGTGAGACCTGAGCTTAATGGCCACGTTATAGCTGTCAATGCACTGATGCATCTTCACAGTACAGGTTTCCGCACTGGATGGAAATTCATGGTGAAGAAATGAGACCCGTGCATTAACTGCTCATACGACCACAATGTCCGATTCAATCTGGAGTCAGATCATCCCAGGCCATGATTATGATTTGACTGGGCGATTGTACAAATTCTGCCAGTGCTCACACATAGCTATCACGGTTTACAGTTCATAAACCCTGCCTGGAGCAGGCCACTGAAATGTGACCACACTTGTACTGTGACCAGTCTGGAAAGTGAACTCCTCCTTTCACAAATCTATCACTGCCATCATAATCGCCGTGATTCGAATTGTCTCATCAACAACAACTTGTATTTATATAGCGCCTTTAACATAGTGAAACGTCCCCAGGTGCTTCACAGGAGTATTATGAGATAAAAATTTGACACGAGCTGCAGAAGTAGAAATTACGGAAGGCCTGGCCAAAGAGGTAGGTTTTAAGGAGCGTCTTGAAGGAGGAAAGAGGGGTAGAGAGGCGCAGAGGTTTAGACAGGGAGTTCCAGAGCTTAGGGCCTAGGCAACAGAAGGCACGGCCGTTAATGGTTGAGCGATTATAATCAGGGATGCTCAAGAGGACAGAATTAGAGGAGCACAGATATTTCGGGGTGTTGTAGGGCTGGAGGAGATTACAGAGATAGGGAGGGGTGAGGCCATGGAGGGATTTGTAAACAAGGATGAGAATAATAGGGGGAAAATGATGAAACAGATGGATATTTCAGCATGCATGGTAAAGCTATATATAAAGGAACACTTCATTCCTCCATTTCCCCTGATCCTCTCTCCATCAGCTCACTGCTGCCCGGCACTTTGGTCAAAAGGAACATACCCTCAAAAATGACAGAGCTGCAAGGATGAATGGGACTGGGCTCTAACCCACAGCTGGTCTGATTGGTGGATCTGACGCTTTCTTCAGTTCAGCAGCTATCTGCAGTCGCACCCGGAGCAGCTACGCTTTGGCCCATCCCCGGCGGCAGCCTGTGCTGGGAACCAGTGCGGACGCTGGTTATCTACCCTGTGCAGCTTCGACAGAGACATGTGCGATGCCAGGGTAGCTCAGCCACAGTGGCAGTGCCAGCGCGGCCAAGTCGAATGCCACACGTCACCTCTCGCCCATCCGCATCTTTGTCGCTGCGCAGGACTCGATGGGACAGGGACGGCAAAGTGACTATCATTTATTTCACTGAGAATGCTAGGTGAAGTGCTGGCGTCCATAAAGAAGGAAAGACTTGCATTTATATAGCACCTTTCACAACCTCAGGACGTCCCAAAGTGCTTTACAGCCAATTCAGTATTTTTGGAGTGTAGTCACTGTTGTAATGTAGGAAACGCGGCAGCCAATTTGCGCACAGCAAGCTCCCACAAACAGCAATGTGACAACGACCAGATAATCTGCGCTTTTTTTTAAGGTTTTGATTGAATCATAAATAATGACTGGGACACACCCCTGAACTCCTCTGCTCTTCTACAAATAGTGCCATGGGATCTTTTACTTCCATTTGACAGTGCCTCGGTTTAAAGCCTCATCCAAAAGACGGCAGTGCAGCACTCCCTCAGCACTGCACTGGAGTGTCAGCCTAGATTATGCGCTCAATCACGCACTGACCCCACAACCTTCTGACTCGGAGGTGAGAGTGGCAACCCCGATTTGCGAGGGAACATCAGCGGCAGGTCGGGGCCATAAAAGGAGCGGCAAGCGGCGGCCATGGGCAGCGTGGCGGCGTACCACGGCAAGGTACAGCGCGAGCTGGTGCAGGAGGGCGACGGCAGCGAAGAGGGACGTCATCAAGGTCCAGGTCAGTGATTGGAGCATGGGCAGGTACAGCAGGAGCAGCGAGGTCCAGGTCACTGATTGGAGCATGGGCAGGTACAGCAGGAGTGGCGAGGTCCAGGTCACTGATTGGAGCGTGGGCAGGTACAGCAGGAGTGGCGAGGTCCAGGTCACTGATTGGAGCATGGGCAGGTACAGCAGGAGTGGCGAGGTCCAGGTCACTGATTGGAGCGTGGGCAGGTACAGCAGGAGCAGTGAGGTCCAGGTCAGTGATTGGAGCGTGGGCAGGTACAGCAGGAGCAGCGAGGTCCAGGTCAGTGATTGGAGTGTGGGCAGATACAGCAGGAATGGCGAGGTCCAGGTCACTGATTGGAGCATGGGCAGGTACAGCAGGAGTGGCGAGGTCCAGGTCAGTGATTGGAGCGTGGGCAGGTACAGCAGGAGCAGCGAGGTCCAGGTCACTGATTGGAGTGTGGGCAGATACAGCAGGAATGACGAAGGAGCAGCGAGAGATTGTAGAGGGACGTGATCGGGACCCAGGAGAGGCGTGAGATCGGGGCCAAAAGAAGCGAGGGCGATATGTGTGTGCAACTAGGCCCGTGCAGCAGAGCTGGTCTTCAGTCGTCTTGGTTAATCCTTGCCACTGGACCAAGACCTAGCTCTGTCAAGCCCGTGTGGTGGCTGGTGTGCAACGGCCACCACACGTTAAAAAAATCCACGCACAGGCATCTTCCACCCTTCAGGATTTAGCTCAGGACCTGGAATATTAGGTCCTTCATTGAAACACCTGTAAACTCATCCTTTTTGGCGTGGAAGCAAGTCATCCTCGTTTCGTGGGGGCTGCCTATGATGACTCCCTCAGTACTGCACTGGAGTGTCAGCCTCGATCACGCGTTCAATCACGCACTTGACCGCACAACCTTCTGACTCAGAGACAAGAGTGCTACCCACTGAGCCATTGGCTGAAACTGTAGTGCAGGTACCCAATGAGGCTGAAAAGAGTAGGAAAGAAAGATAAGTTAAATCAAAAAGTAGTGCTTAAGCCACACCAAACCTGGGGTTTTAAAGTCTGTAGGTTACAGGAGAAAGGGAGACTGAGGGAGATGGCAGAAAGAATCTTGTTTTGAACACAGTGAGGAAGCAGAGAGGGGGTTGACCATGTAGAATGATCAACTCAGAGCTTAGAAGAGAGGAAAGTTCTGAGGAGTGCGAACATATCGTAGTATCAATACAACAGAAAAGGCAAGACAAGTTGCAAAGAGAGGACCATGCTCGGTTTCTAGACTTATGCCCAAAATTCCTCCTCACCTTTTAGGACTGAGATGAGGAGAAATGTCATCACTCAGACGGTTGTGGACCTTTGGAATTCACTACCCCAGGGGACTGTGTGTACTCAGTCGTTGAATATATTCAAGGCTGGGATTGATAAGATTTTTGGACCCTAGGGGAAATCAAGGGATATGAGGATTGGGCGGGAAAGTGGAGTTGAGGTCGATGATCAGTCATGATCTCATTGAATGGCGGAGCAAGTTTGAGGGGCCGAATGGCCGACTGCTGCTCCTAGTTTTTATGTTCTGAAAGGGGTGAGTGAGGTGTGCTGCAGTTTGATTTGGGGCAGTTCATATTCTGTCAGGTAGCAGAGGAACTGAAAACTTCCACAGTTCTGAAATCTAGAGGCCAGTGTTGGATTCTATAAGTTGTAGTCGCCAACAACAACAACCTGCATTAATATAGTGTCTTTAACATAGTAAAATGTCCCAAGTGTTATCAAACAAAATTTGGTACAGTAGCGTAGTGGTTATGTGACAGGACTAGTAATGCAGAGGCCTGGACTAATGATCCAGAGACATGGGTTCAAATCCCACCATGGCAGCTGGAGGAATCTAAATTCAGTTAATTAATTAAACTTCTTTCTTTTTCTATGTTTCTATTACTAGGGGGATCAAGGGGTATGGCGAAAAAGCAGGAATGGGGTACTAAAGTTGCATGTTCAGCCATGAACTCATTGAATGGCAGTGCAGGCTCGAAGGGCCAAATGGCCTACTCCTGCACCTATTTTCTATGTTTCTATACCATTCGTGGCATCACCAGCCAGTCAGCCATGAGTGTGTGTGTTTATGTCGGCGCATTGTTTAGCTTCATTACTTATGATGGGTTGCAGTCCCAGAGGCCGAGACCAGGAAGGATTGTGATGTCACCACACAATGGCCCTGTAAACAATCCCAGCTGCAGAGACACTATGCTAGAAATACACCACAGGCGTCTCTCCATGCCTGTGCTATCCATTACAACTCACTGCGGATTTAACAGGGCAATAAATCTCATCATGGCATTTACTCACCTTCCTGCTTTCAGTGTTGCACCTTCACATAGCAGGACAATGAGACACAAGGTGCCATTTCCAGCCAACGCTGGTCGGGAAGATCAGCCGAGATTAAGAAGAAAAAAAATCACAAGCATCTGCTTTTATAGACTGTGCCAGACCAAAAGTAATAACTCCCAAACCTCGAGGAGTCTGGATACCACACCACACAGTAGGGTCAGCTGTAATTTCCACTAAGTACAGTACATAAAATGACTTGTAGTTTACTCAGGCATGCAGACAAATTGACGCTATGGCATTCAGTGCCACAGGAAGGCGGCCGACTGGTGGCTTGGAGCGAGGAAGGCAAAACTGCGGCTGTTCGCATACACCCAACAAAGCCGGCACCTACTCCTCTGCTCTCCCTGATGGTGTCTTTCACAATCTCAGGGCACAAGTGAAGTACTTTTGGAGTGTAGTCGCTGTTGTGATGTAGGAAACGCGACAGCCGTTTTTGTGCACAGCAAGCTCCTACAAACAGCAACGTGATAATGACCAGATTTTTTTTTTTAACAAGTTATGTTAGTTGAGGGATAAATATTGGCCCAGGACACCAGGGAGAACTCCCCTGCTCTTCTTTGAAATAGTGCCATGGGATCTTTTATGTTCACCCAAGAGAGCAGACGGGGCCTCAGTTTAACGTCTCATTTGAAAGACGGCACCTTCGACAGTGCAGCGCTCCCTCAGCACTGCACTGGAGTGTCAGCGTAGATTTTTGTGCTCAAGTCTCTGGAGTGGGACTTGAACCCACAACCTTCTGACTCAGAGGCGAGGGTGCCGCCCACTGAGGATACGACTGACATCTAACTCCAACTCCGATCAGCAAGCAAATCGCAGAACCTGGGAGCACCCTGGGCTGTGTTGTTCAGTTCCACTCTACCATCAAGCTGCAGTATGAATCGCGCTGCTGGCAGCAAGCGAGGTGCTCCATCTGTGCAAACTGGCACTGGAGATAAAAGCACAGACAATAAATACCAGGACAACCTACAGTGTGATACCATAAAGAAAATGAGCGGGTAAGTGCACAAATTCTAATATACTGCTGCAATTTATTGGCATCTGGATATGGTTGATAGTGAACTGCAAGACTATAATTCAATGGAACAGTTCTGACGATGTCCCACTCACAGCACTAATAGGAAACAGACACGTTGGGAGGCAATTCTCTTCCCATAAGTCACCTCGGTATTTTGTTTAACAAATGGTGTCTTGCTTATACTTTTCTCCCTTCACTTGTCCGTTTCACATCTCAAACATGAGGCTAAAGTCCCTGATAAAGTGCAACATCCCCACTGACACCTGGGAGTCCCTGACCAAAGACCGCCCTAAGTGGAGGAAGTGCATCCGGGAGGGCGCTGAGCACCTCGAGTCTCATCGCCGAGAGCATGCAGAAATCAAACGCAGACAGTGGATTGAGTGTGCGGCAAACCAGTCCCACCCTCCCCTTCCCTCAACGACTATCTGTCCCACCTGTGACAGGGACTGTGGTTCTTGTATTGGACTGTTCAGCCACCTAAGGACTCATTTTAAGAGTGGAAGCAAGTCTTCCTCGATTCCGAGGGACTGCCTATGATGATGATGCTGTTGAGACTGGCAACCTGCGCATAAGTCTCTGCCAATGCCACTCTCCAGCCAGGTTCCAGAGAGATGGGCGTGAGCAGTCCGAGCTGACTCTCCCTCTGATTCCCGCTCCTCCCCCGGGCGAAGTGCTGGGCCTCAGTCACACTGCTCCGCCGTGACCCCGCAGTCGAGGTTACAAGGGATCACAGGCCCCGAGCCGGATTCCCACTGACATGTGGCAAAGTGCATTCTGCTCCTTCGCGCCACTCGCGATGTTCCCTCTGAGCTGCTTGCGTGTGTAGCCGATCTGCAAGGTGCCGCTCACAAGTTTTTCCATTTTAAATTTAAAGGGACAGCGCATTGTAATAAAGAAACCACGCACAATAAAGACAATTTCCTCCATTACCGCTGCGACTACACTTCAAAAAATACTTCATTGGCTGTAAAGCGCTTCGGGACGTCCTGGGGTCGTGAAAAGGTACTATATAAATGCAAATCTTTTCTTTCTTTTGGAGGGAATATTGACCATTAGATTTTTTTAATTCATTCACGGGATGTGGGCGTCGCTGGCAAGGCCAGCATTTATTGCCCATCCTTAATTGCCCCACTTGGTGAGCCGTCACTTCAGGGGCAGTTAAGAGTCAACCACGTTGCTGTGGGTCTGGAGTCACATATAGGCCAGACTGGGTAAGGACGGCAATTCTTTAAAGGACATTAATGAACCAGATGGGTTTTTATGACAATCATGGTCACCATTACAGATACTAGCTTAGAGTATTAATAATAATGGTAAAGGACAGGTAAGCTCTGACCCACTTAACCTCCTCCTTTAATGGCCGAAACCCTGGACTGCTGGAGAAATCAGAAGCGCCTGCATTACACCAAATGTACACTCACCACTCCTGCACACGCCCATCAAGGATCTGAATCTGCATGAAACCTCCCTCGGTACAGTGCCCCTCTGTACTCGGAATTCTCATTGCTTTGTACAGAGAGGCAGTATCCTGGCATCAAGCAGACTCCCCACAGCCTGCGCCCAAACCTCACTTTAATTTCTGTCATGCCGCCTGTCTGTTAAAGTTGGCAACGGCAACAGATGGCACATCTGCTGTGACACCAGCTACTACAGTACAGTTTCAAATGGGTTTCTTCCTCTCAATTTCATACAAATCCAAAAAGGACTCTCCACCCGCCTACCGCCCTCCCCACCCCCGTCATCCAAAGATTCATTGGTTAATGCAATTTCTAACGAAGCATTGAGTGTTACAAACCAGAGAGGCCCACCTTAGTCGAATAGTTCAGCAATAGTAATTGTCCAAGTCCAAACACGAAGAATGGGCAGGGTGGCAAGGTACTAGGTGCCAGGTGATGCCCGTGGAACCAAATCCCAGTGAGAATTGGCAGGGGGCATTGGCAAACAAATTCAGAGAGCGAGGCATGAATTGGTACGAACAACTTCACCTACTGTAACACCAATTGCGCTGATTTGCAGGCCTTCGAGGAGGCTCTAAAAATTAAGCTAGATCTTTTGTGCACAAGGACAAGAGGCACGTTTCAAAAGCCTTTGAGTGTAACTGTTTATTAATTTACCAAAAAAGCTGACTACTGCACCCCAATACAACTAGTAAATGGTACTGTTATATTTTCTTAAAGTCATTTTCAGTCATTTAAAATCGGGTTCCTCACAGGTGATGGATTGACACTGAGTTAAAACACTTATTTTTTTGTGATAAACCCATTTTTCGGCTGTATTCGTCAAACTGCACCAAGTTAACATTCTTAAATATCAAGGAATATTTTTTTTTAAACAATTTAAAAGAAAAGACATTAAAATTCACCAATGACGCTGGTTCATGGCAGAATTTGCGTTCCGCGATGTGCAAATGAGTTTGAGCGGAAACTTGGGGATGGAGGGGGGCGGGAAGCACCTTTTAAAACTTGCGCCTGTTTTTCCAATTGCGCCCAGAGTGGGAACTCTACCCCAAATTACATAAGGGAACACGAGTGTCCGTGAACTGAAACCTGCACAACTCAGACTGCTTTCCAAACACTAGGCATGTCCCATTCGGCCCGGAACACACCGACAGATACTACACCTCAACACACCACAAATGCCGAGGGATGACCTCATAGAGGGCTTTAAAATTATGAAAGGTTCTGATAGAGTAGACACAGAGAGAGTGTTTCTACTTGTGGGGAAGAGCATAACTAGAAGCCATCAACATAAGATAGTCATCAATAAATTCAATAGCGAATTCAGAAGAAACTTCTTTACCCAGAGAGTGATGAGAATGTGGAACTCGCTGCCACAGGGAGTGGTTGAAGTGGATAGTGTAGATGCATTTAAGGGGAGGCCAGATAAGCATATGAGGGAGAAGGGAATAGAGGGTTATGCTGATAGATTTAGATGAGGAAAGACGGGAGGAGGCTCGAGTGGAGCATAAACGCCGGCATGGACTGGTTGGGCCGAATGGCCTGTTTCTGTGCTGTCTATCCTTACACATTCTTAGCAACAACCAACTCATTTCCGAAGCCCTGGTAGCGACTCATATCCTCCCCTAGCAGGTAGACGGTCTTCCTTCCACCACTCCAGGGACTTCAGCACAAAAACCTAGGCTGACACTCCAGTGCAGCACTGAGGGAATGCTGCACTGTCGGAGGTGCTGTCCTTCGGATGAGACGTTAAACCGAGGCCCCTTCTGCTCTCTCAGGTGGAGGTAAAAGATCCCATGGCACTATTTCAAAGAAGAGCAGGGGAGTTACCCCCAGTGTCCTGCCCAATATTTATCCCTCAATCAACATAACAAAAACAGATTATCTGGTCATTATCACATTGCTGTTTGTGGGAGCTTGCTGTGTGCAAATTGGCTGCCGCGTTTCCCACATTGCAACAGTGATTAGACTTCAAAAGTACTTAATTGGCTGTAAAGCGCTTTGAGACGTCCGGTGGTCGTGAAAGGCGCTATATAAATCCAAGTCTTTTTTTCCCTTCACTGTGTTGGCCGATGATAGCGAATGTTCTGGGCAGTCAGCGGCAGAAATGCCAAAGGAAGGGACTGGCTGAGCCAAGAGATACTCTCCACCAGCAAAGAAGCCAGCAGCTTTCTGAGTGGGAAATTCCAGATCGCGAAGTGTCTAAAGAAGCATTGAGGAACTCCAGTCTGCAGACACAAGTTGAGTGCTTCCTTCCCCAATCCAGCTCCACACCTCTGCTAAGTGCTGTTTCAAGCCAAGCTGATTTACTGACTCACCAGGTTTAAAATGCTTCCATCCTTGATCCTTGCAATCCATTTGTCAAGCAGCAGAACCCCAAGCCGCTCGTGTCCCGCACACTGATCTATAGTCGTTTGAGCAAAAGAGCAAACTGAACTCTTTCTACACCCTCGGGGTGGGGGGGGAAGAAAAAAAGCAAAAAACTCCAGTAATGCATTGCTTGTCTTCTTTGTGATAAGGTGGTGAACTGTGACTCGAGGGGGAGAACTGGAATTCCACAGTCAACCACTTCCTGAGGAGCTGCGTATGGCTACAGCTCCAGGTTGCTAATTTCGCAGAAAGTGACTCAGCCTTTTCGGCGTATTGTGTGCAATTTTTGACAACATCTGTCAACAGCAGTCATTATGTCCGTACCCAGCAATGTAGAGCCATCGAGGCTGGTTTATGCACCCACCCAGGCCAAGCTGTATCAAGTACCCTTTCACTACCTATTCTCTATCTACCGTTTCACTATCTATCTATCTATTTTTTCACTATCTATCTACCTTTTCACTATCTATCTATCTACCTTTTCACTATTTATTTCTCCAGCTGCCTTTACACTTTCTATCTATCTACATTAATTCCTCCATTGCAACCGTGACTACACTTCAAAAAGTACTTCATTGGCTGTAAAGCGCTTTGAGACGTCCGGTGGTCGTGAAAGGCGCTATATAAATGCAAGTCTGTCTTTCTTTTACCGACCTCCCCTTTCACTATCTGTGTAATATATACTGAAGACACCCCTCAGACCTCAAGTTTAAACCATAGCCAGCCTCAGGCCAGCTTAACTAAAAGGCGCCAGTTCTCAGGGGTGTGGGGCTGAAGTGTTGAAAATTTGGAAATTATTTCTTTGCCAAAAATCTGTGCAAACTCACGTCATCAGGGAAAGCCATTCATTCTGTACAAGCATTTTTTGAAGTTATTAAATGAGCTTAAAACTGTTCCTTTAAAAAAAAGTGTTCGGTTTTGGAAAATCAGCTGGGGTCCGTCATGTAGCAAATGACTTGAAGCACGAGACTGACACTGAGAAATGGAATATTTTCTGGAATGTAGTGTGCTTTGTAATTATAGCTTCTATTGTTAATCTACACCCAATATGTCTGAGTTTATTCTGTGAATCAGTGCCTGGTAACTATTCCACAGAGTTTTGGGGATAGAAATGGTGAAGGATTTTTTTTTCACTCCACCAGATTTCTCCCCATCCACTACTTCCCCAGGAGACCTGATGGTGCGGACTCCAGTTGTACTTGCCCTAGTGACTGTTTCTCGCAAGACTAGACATGGAGTGTCAGCAGACTATTCAATCATGCCACAACAACAACTTGCATTTAGATAGCACCCTTAACCTAGTAACATGCTCCAAGGAACATCACAGGAGTGTAATCAGATTAGGTTTGACACCGAGCCATGCAAGAAGATATTAGAACAGGTGAGGTAGGTTTTAAGCAGGATTTTAAAGTGGGGAGGAGGAGGCAGGGAGAGATCTAGGGAGGGAATTCCACAGCCTAGGGTCTCGACAACTGAAGGCACGGCTGCCATCAGAGTGGCGAAGAAAATCAGAGATATGCAAGAGGCCAGAATTTGGAGGAATGCAGGGTTCCCGGAGGGTTGTTGGGCTGGAGAAAGTTAAAGATAAAGAAAGACTTGGATTTACAAAGCGCCTTTTCCGACCATCGGACGTCTCAAAGCACCTTACAGCCAATGAAGTATTTTGGAGTGTAGTCACTGTTGTAATGTCGGAAACGCAGCAGCCAATTTGTGCACAAGCAAGTTCCCACAAACAGCAATGTGATAATGACCATATAATCTGTTTTTTTTTGTTATGTTGATTGAGGGATAAATATTGGCCAGGACACCGGGAATAACTCCCCTCCTGCTCTACAAAATAGTACCACGGGATTTTTTACGTCCACTTGAGAGGGCAGACGGGGCCTCGGTTTTAACGTCTCATCCGAAAGACAGCACCTCCGACAGTGCAGCGCTCCCTCAGCACTGCACTGGTGTGTCAGCCTAGATTTTTGTGCTCTAGTCCCTGGAGTGGGACTTGAACCCGCGACCTTTTGACCCAGAGGCGAATGTGCTACCCACTGAGCCACAGATATGGAGGGGCAAGGATGAGAATGGGAGGCCGGCCAGGAGAGCATTGTAATTGCAGCTTCTACTGTTAATCTAAGCCCAAAATGTCAGTTTGTGTTGTGAATTAGTGCCTGGTAATTATTCCACAAAGTTATGGGGTCCATAACGTCGCCTTGCGCCTGTTCTCACCCAATGGCCATACACAGATTTCTCCGCAGGGCTCCCTGCATTGCAATCAGGAGTGACCCCCTGGCTCAATTTCCCCCTCCCAAGCAGAGGGATCATGAGGGCGACTGGAACACCTCTTGCTGCCACCCTAGAATCATAAAAGTTTACAGCATGGAAGGAGGCCATTTCGGCCCATCGTGTCCGTGCCGGCCAACAAGAAGCTAGCCAGCCTAATCCCACTTTCCAGCTCTAGGTTATGACACTTCAGGTGCACATTCTAGTACTTTTTAAATGTGCCTCTACCACCCTTTCAGGCAGTGAGTCCTAGATCCCCACAACCCTCAGTGTGAAGAAATTTCCCCTCAAATTCCCTCTAAAATTTCTACCAATTACTTTAAATTTATGCCCTCTGTTAAAGGAAATAGCTCCTTTCTATCCACTCTATCTAGGCCCCTCATAATGTTATACACCTCAATGAGGTCTCCCCTCAGCCTCCTCTGTTGCAATGAAAACAAACCCAGCCTATCCAATCTGTCCTCATCGCTTAGATTCTCCACTCCCGGCAACATCCTTGTAAATCTCCTCTGTACCCTCTCCAGTGCAATCACGTCCTTCCTGTAATGCGGTGACCAGAACTGCACGCAGTACTCCAGCTGTGGCCTAGCCAGTGTTTTATACAGTTCAAGCGTAACCTCCCTGCTCTTTCTATTCTATGCCTCGGCTAATAAAGGCAAGCATTCCATATGCCTGCTTAACCACCTTATCTACCTGGCCTGCTACTTTCAGCAATCTGTGAACATACATTCCAAAGTCCCTTTGTTCCTCTACACTTCTCAGTATCCTACGATTTAATGTGTATTCCCTTTCCTTGTTAGCCCTCCACAAATGCATGACCTCACACTTCTCCGGATTAAATTCCATTTGCCACTGTTCTGCCCACCTGACCAGTTGATTGATATTTTCCTGCAGTCCGCAGCTTTCTTCTTCATTATCAACTACACAGCTGATTTTAGTACCATCTGCAAACTTCTTAATCATACCCCCCTATAATTCAAGTCTAGATCATTGATGTATATCACAAAAAGCAAGGCTGAGATCGGCCAACTGAGCACAGATTGCAGACTGTCGCTGGGACCAGCCTGGTTTCTGTGGCAAGAAACTGTTCCACTGGGTGGGGAAGCGCGTCATCCAAGATAAACATTCTCCTTATTCCCTCCCTTCACCCTTCACCCTTCCCCCCCGCCCCCCTCCACATAGCAAATAAAAGTTGAGAAATGGCTTATTTTGCACGTGGCTCCTGACCACTGCTTGCGGGTGAGATGCAATGCCACCCTGAAAGTCCCAGCAAAGCTGCCGCGGCGAGGTGGAACTAACATGCAGCTCGCAAACATTTACTGTTGAGAAGAGGCAGGCTGCAGACCACAAGTGGTTCGGTTAGAGTGCAGGCACAGCTGTGAGAGGAAGGAAAGCTTCACAGCGACACACTCAGATTCCCAGAAACGGCCCTCGCTCGGTCATTCTTGGCTCAAGCTGAGGACAGACAGCTCTCAGTGCAACCCCCCCCCTCCCATCCTAAACACCGTTAATCAGCCAGAGCCAGTGGAATGTCGTCACTCTGTTTGTCCTGCCACATAAATAAACAAATGATCTAACTGTGGTTCCAGAGGACACAACTGCTGTGCCTGTGGCTCACACCCTCGCCTCTAAATCAGAAGGTTGTGGGTTCAAGGCCCACCTCCCGGGATTTATGCACACAATCCAGGTTTACACACCCAGAGGGAGCGCCGCACTGTCGGAGGTGCCGTTTTTCAGATGAGACATTATACCGAGGGCCCGTCTGCCTCTCTCACGTGGACTTAAAAGATCCCATGCCACAATTCAAAGAAGAGCAGCGATGTCCTGGCCAATATTTAGCCCTCAACCAAAACCTAAAACAGATGATCTGGTAATTTTGGCTGTCACGTTTCCCTACATTACAACAGTGACTACACTTCAAAAAAGTACTTTAGATTAAGCTGTCTGATGAAGATGAGATAGTGTTATTTGCAAGTAGAATCCAAGAGCAGGAGTGCAATACTTCATTTGAACACGGCTTATTTATGGTCGAGATGAATTTTAATCCTTCCGCTCTCTTTAATCTGTCTGTAAAAAAAACCTCCATTCTATTTTAACCAATTTAATCCTCTTCTCTTCTGACTTCTGCTGGGACATGGTGACCCAGGCACCAAGTACCTCCACCTATAGGACGTTCTTTATTGAGTTTGGCTGTGATGCCACCACAGTCAAATTGCCTGCCGACATTGTCAACAGGCTTTTCCCTCACAGTGATTGTTGAGCCCAGCCCTATCCTCACTGGATGGCCAGGCACACACAATTTCTAGCAGGAGCCACCCAAAGTTACCCCTAATTTTAGATGCGCTGGGCGGCTCCTTTAATGGGCTGAGTGGCCCATTCAAAATTTCGCGCAGGCACAAAATCGGCGTTTTGTAAAGCCGGTCCTGGGCTGCGCGGGACCTCCAGACTTAGCAGGAATGTTGGGGTCACCAGCATCGGAACGCCGGGTTGATCCCACCTTTAGCCCCAGCGGCACTCCTACTGCCACTGATTGAGATCAGTGAGCTCAGGCATGAAACTCGGGCCTCCCCGATACTTCCTGAGCTCAGGAGCACTTACCAAAGGTACCGCTGGGAGCGCTTCAGAGGCTGGATGATGTCAAGACGTTTGCGGGTTCACTCCCAAACTTGAGCGCATAAACTGGGCTGATAGTTTAGCGCATTATTGAGGGAGTACTGCCTTGTCAGAGAGGCTGTCTTTTGGATGCGACATTAAATCGGAGGCCTGTCTGCTCGGTGAGATCGAGATGAATTCTCCAGGCCAATCTTCATCCTTCAGCCAACATCACCAAAACAAACTAACTCATTATTTACCATACTTGCTTTTTGTGGGAGCTTGCTGTGCGCAGATTGGCTGCTACAGTTAACCTCGATTACAACTGTGACTGCACTTCAAAGGTAATGCATTGGCTGTAAAGTACTTTGGGATGTCCTGACATGAAAGGCGCTATATCAATGCAAGTTCTTTCTTTGTTGTGATGCTCTCTCTGTACAGTGCTGCTATTTATTTTTTTGCCTTATTGCACCTGTTTTCTGCATACTTCCTTCACTGAAAGACGCAGTGGCGGAACACTGGGCGACAGTGAATTCTTACTCTGCTCTTCATGTGTGTGTTTTCACAGACAGTGGGCTGAGGCTGCGACAGACTAACAGGTGGAGAGTGAGACAGGGCATTTTAAACTATATTTCCCAGCTTGTTATTTAAATGGCCAAGTTGAAGACCTCAACATGGTAGCGCCACATACATACACACATACACACATACATACATACACACATACACATATACACACACACACACATACACACACACACACACACATACATACACACACACATACATACACACACACATACACAAAGACACAGCCACACACACACAGACAAACAGACACAGATACACACATACATACACACATACACATATACACACACACACACACACATACATACACACACACAGACACACACATACACAGCCACACACACACAGACAAACAGACACAGACACACACATACACACAGACCCACAGACAGATACAGAGACACAGACACACAAACACACACATAGACACACAGAGACACACATACAGACACACACAGACACACATACACACGCACACAGACACACAGACACAGACAGACACACAGACACAGCCACACACATACACACACACACACACACAGAGACACAGACACACATGCGCACAGAGAGACACAGACACACACACACAAACACACGCACACAGGCACACACACAGAGACATAGACACACACAAACACACAGACATACATACACACACACACACAGACACACACAGACACATAGACATACATACACACAGACACAGGCATACAGACACATATACACACGCCGACACAGACATACATACACACACAAACATACACACAGACATACATGCACACACAGTGACAGCCACACACACGCTGCTATTGCTTATGCCTTCCAATGTTAACCTTTAACCCACTGAATGGAGCGGACAGCTGTGAAACTAGGGCTCATACAGCCCTCTGATTGTAAACAGAAAATGCTGGAAATCGCAAGTCCGTCAGCATTTGGAGAGAGAATGACAGCTTTGGGCTTCGGACAGAGATTAATGAGCAGGTTAAAGAACTTTAATCTAATCAAGGAATTTCAGCTGGTGCAATTTGTTCTTTCATTGCACAAGTATCATTTGATTAGATTACGGCACGCAATTCTTAGAATTCGCTTCCTGTATTGATCTTTAGATCATGAAATAAAGCTGGGTTTGTTTGTTCCTGGGGTTACCTCAACCGTTTTCCTTATTTAAAAAAAAAAGCAGTTATTGTTGTGTTGCTCAGTGCCAGTGAGTGCACAGACATGGATGATTGCAGCTAGGTCCCTCGCCTGGGGTTATCTTAGGGACTAACTACAAGTGGCATCCTTGCTCCTGGAATAAGGGCGGGGGGGGGGGGTGGGAGAGGGAGGATGAAGATAGAATTCCCGTTCGGGATCGCAGTTCCAAGACTGGAAAGTGCACGTTTACAAGAACAGAGCGCGGTGATGTTTCCTCCCACAGTTGATTAGCCGCCCCACGCTCACTGATCACCGAGACAGATGGGAGAATGATCACTTGGGTGAGGTACTGGCAGGGCACCTGTATTTGCGGAACCATAAAAAAAAATTGAATTTACATAATGCCTTTTTGACTGCCGCGTTTCCCACGTTCCAACAGTGACTACACTCCAAAAGTACTTCATTGGCTGTAAAGCGCTTCGAGACTTCCGATGGTCGTGAATGGCGCTATATAAATCCAAGTCTTTCTTTCACGACCACCAGATGTCTCAAAGCGCTTTACAGCTAATGAAGTACTTTTGGAGTGTAGTCACTGTTGGAATGTGGGAAACGGGGCCGCCAATTTTGCGCACAGCAAGCTCCCACAAACAGCAGTGTGATAATGACCAGATCATCTGTTTTTGTTATGACCCCAGCAAGCGTCAGCAGCTTTTGAAGTGGAACGAATAGGAAGCCCTCTGATCACATTGCTGTAGAACTGGGCACTAAGAAAGAGTGCGGGATCGCGCCGGGTTTGGTCTGAAATCTGATTTCCTCTCTCTCTTTGCCGGGAAGTAGCCAGCCTTTTTTCACGATCACCCACCGCTGGATCGGCTGGGAATACGAGCTCCCCTCCGGGGAGCTACAGATGTTAGCCCACATCCTCCCCACCCAAACACTTCAGTGAGTGAGACCACTTGTCCTTTGAGGTGAGGTCATGGCATGCAAGGTTTCAAATCCCTCCGTGGCCTCGCCCCTCCCTATCTCTGTAATCTCCTTCAGCTCCACAACTCCCCCTAGATATCTGCGCTCCTCTAATTCTGCCCTCGAGCATCCTGGATTATAATCGCTCAACCATTGGTGGCCGTGCCTTCTGTTGCCGAGGCCCCAAGCTCTGGAATTCCCTGCCTTAAACCTCTCTGGCTCTGTACCTCTCTTTCATCCTTCAAGACGCTACCTCACCTGCCCTAATTTCTACTTATGCGGCTCGGTGTCAAAAATGTTAGCGCAAAATACTCCTGTGAAGCGCCTTGGGATGTTTTACTATGTTAAAGGCGCTATATAAATACAAGTTGTTGTTGTTGTTGTTGTTGTTGTTGTTGTTCGCACTGCTTCGGTTCCACGTGAGAGTGAAACCTGGGGCTGTGAAATGGTACAGGAAGTCAACACAATATTGTGAGAATGAAGATTTCTCCCTCTCCCACACATTCATTTTGTTCTCAGTAGGTGGGTTTGGATGGAACACCTATCAACAGCGATACAGTTATCAGCATCTATACTTGCGTTGCCAGGCTGGTCTCCACAGTAGGCTTTGTGCCAAGGTGAGCCAAGTCAACCATCCGGGTCAGGTTTTTGACTGGACATGTCCGCTCTCGACATGTGGAACTGAATTTCTGACAACACTTGCAGGGAGATAACCACAAACTATTTACATTCTCAGGACAGTCGGTCCCTGTAATGTATTTGCTTCGTGGGTTCTTTGCTTAAGAATTCATAGAAATACATTGCTATTAAGAACTAGTTTGTTTATTAGCAAAAGGTTTAGCAATCACGCTACACATTACCAGTTCATCCACCAGGCTCACAACCACCTGCCTCAACATGGATCCCCCAAACCAAACTGGCTGGGGTTTTATTGAGTCTTGTGAACATCACGTGACTGGCTAAGGCACTCACTCCCAACTCAACAGCTCCACGATCCCATGAGCTTACTCACAGGTGCAAACATTACAGTCTCAGAACATTTTACATACACTCTCAATTTTGAATGAATAATGTGAGCTGAATAGGGCATTGTGAAGGCAGGTTTCTTGTGAATTTCTACACTTATAGCGGAGCACAATTAACCACCCAAATACTTCAATGGGGTACAAGAACTCCTGAAGGAATTTTTCAGTAGCTCTGATGAACAAGTCATCTCCCTAGACATTGTGAAATAAGGAAAGAAAGACTTGCATTTATATACAGGAGTGGCGTCTGAAATCCAGAAACCTCGGGACCGAGGTAGTTTCGGATTCCGGATTTCGGAACATCCTGGCCTGGGCCGAGGTAGGTAGGGTAAGAGGGGTTCGGGCAGCCGAGGTAAGAGGAGGTCGGAGGTCGGGTTGGCCCGAGGCCGGGTCGGGCTGAGGCCGGAGGAAGTTTAGTCAGGCCGAGGCCGGGGCGAGGTAGGTCGGGCCGAGGCTGGGGCAGGTCGTGCTGAGGGGAGGTCGGGGGGCCGATGCGGAGGAGTCTGGATTTTGGAACATTTTCCAGTTTCCGGATGACCTCGCCACAGATTGGCCTGGTGTCTGGATTACAGAACATTACGAATTTTGGATTTTGACCGCTCAACTGTAGCATCTTTCACAATCACTGGACGTCTCAAAGTGCTTTACAGCCAATGAGGTACTTTTGGAGTGTAGTCACTGTTGTAATGGGAGAAACGCGGCAGCCAATTTGCACACAGCAAGGTCCCGCAAACAGCAATGTGATAATAAGCAGAAAATCTGTTTTTAGTGATCTTGGTTGAGGGATAAATATTGACCAGGACACCGGGGAGAACTCTCCTGCTGTTCTTCGAAATAGTGCCATGGGATCTTCCACCTGAGAGGGCAGACGGGGCCTCAGTTTAACGTCACATCTGAAAGACGGCGCCTCTGACATTGCAGCGCTCCCTCAGCACTGCACTGGAGCATCAGCCTGGATTTTTGTGCTCAAGTACCTGGATTGAGACGTGAGCCCATGACCTTCTGACTCCGAGGCGAGAGTGCTACCTACTGAGCCACAGCCGGCAAATTAAATGTCGTAAAGCTGTAAAACATTGTGCTAAAAAAGCAAAAGGAACACTAACACTAGATGAAGAAGTCTGTGATTCATTCACAGATTTGTTTGCACTGTAATTATCCTTCTTAGTTACCATTTGCAATTGCTACCATATCTCATACATTCTAACGACGTCTTCAATAAATCACTCACGTTTACTGTGTTCAAATTCCTAGTTCAGAAACTTCTCCAATCATATCCAGAACTGCCGTGCTATTTACAGTGGCATGCGGCCCTGTTCACTCAAAGTCTTTAATTTTTCCTATTTTAGCCACTTGCATTTTTCCTCAGCGTCTCACTAAATGCAGAGGCCGGGTTCTCACAGTCGGCACTGCTCCTTAAATTAAACCAATCTCCATTCAGCCAACGGCAGCTTCTTCCTGGGCCTCCTGATCCGCCACTGTAACTACAACCTCACCTTCATGCTGCAGAGTGCACCTGTACCGTGTTTGTTCCATGCACCCGCACACCTGCCCTGTGACGCAAAATAGTTTACAACACGAGGACACTGAAATGCAGAACTAATCTTTTTTTATTTCCGCCTCTTTGGTCCTTGAAAGACAACTCCACTATCTCGCGCTGTCCTGTGCCTCCATTATAAGAACATAAGAAATAGGAACAGGAGTAGGCCATACGGCCCCTCGAGCCTGCTCCGCCATTTAATACGATCATGGCTGATCTGATCATGGACTCGGGTCCATTTCCCCGTCTGTTCCCCATAACCCCTTATTCCCTTATCATTTAAGAAACTGTCTATTTCTGTCTTAAATTTATTCAATGTCCCAGCTTCCACAGCTCTCTAAGACAGCAAATTCCACAGATTTACAACCCTCTGAGTGAAGAAATTTCTCCTCATCTGTTTTAAATGGGCAGCCCCTTATTCTAAGATCATGCCCTCTAGTTCTAGTCTTCCCCATCAGTGGAAACATCCTCTCTGCATCCACCTTGTCAAGCCCCCTCATAATCTTATACGTTTCGATAAGATCACCTCTCATTCTTCTGAATTCCAATGAGTAGAGACCCAACCTACTCAATCTTTCCTCATAAGTCAACCCCCTCATCCCCGGAATCAACCTAGTGAACTAGGTTCTCCAAAGAGAACTATCTCCAAAGCAAGTATATCCTTTTGTAAATATGGAAACCAAAACTGCACGCAGTATTCCAGGTGTGGCCTCACCAATACCTTGTATAGCTGTAGCAAGACTTCCCTGCTTTTATACTCCATCCCCTTTGCAATAAAGGCCAAGATACCATTGGCCTTCCTGATCACTTGCTGAATCTGCATACTATCCTTTTGTGTTTCTTGCACAAGTACCCCCAGGTCCCGCTGTACTGCGGCACTTTGCAATCTTTCTCCATTTAAATAATAACTTGCTCTTTGATTTTTTTCTGCCTTATCTTGTAAGCCCACTGGAGTACATAGGATTATATAGGATATGCAGCACAGAAACAGGCCATTCGGCCCAACCAGTCCATGCCAGCGTTTATGCTCCACTCGAGTCTCCTCTCGTCTTTCCCCATCTAACTCTGTCAGCATAACCCTCCATGGAGGGGCGTGAGTTTGGGGTTCAAAAGTGGCGAGATTGTAGAGGGACGTGATCGGGACCCAGGAGAGGCACGAGTTCGGGGCCCAGAAGAGGCGAGGGCCCAGGGGCAACAACACGGACCAGCCCACACTGCGCTATGTGTGCGCACTAGGTCCGTGCAGCAGAGTGGTCTTCAGTCGTCTTAGTTAATCCTTGCCACTGGACCAAGCTCTGTCAAGCCTGTGTGGTGGCTGGTGTGCAACGGCCACCACACGTTAAAAAAATCCACGCACAGGCATCTTCCACCCTTCAGAATGTAGTTCGGGATCTGGAATATTAGGTCCTTCATTGAAACACCTGTGAACTCATCCCTTTTTGGCTTGGAAGCAAGTCATGCTCACTTCGAGGGACCGCCTATGATGATGATGCTATTCCCTTCTCCCTCATATGCTTTTCTAGCCTCCCATTAAATGTATCTATACTATTTGATTTAACCACTCCCCGTATTAGCGAGTTCCACATTCTCACAACCCTCTGGGTAAAGATGTTTCTTCTGAATTCCCTATTGGATTTCTTGGTGACTATTTTATATTGCTGGCCTCTAGTTAGGCTCTTTCCCACAAGTAGAAACATTCTGCATCTACTCTTGTCAAAACCTTTCATAATTTTAAATACCTCTATTAGGTCACCCTTCAGCCTTCTCTTTTCTACAGAAAAGAACCTCATCCTTCCCTGAGAGGTATACCCTCACATTTCTGGTCTCATCTTCGTAAATCAAGGAGGCGGTCAACTCAGAAAATGGAAGCCGCCAGAATCGAAGAAGACTTCAACCCCTGCCGTGTTTTCACTATCCCCTCTGACCCCGAACGACCAGTCCTCGACAAAGGCCCAAGTTTCATTCCCTTACGCTCCCACCTCAAAACGAAGGGTCATCGACCTGAAACGTTAACTCTCTCCACAGATGCTGCCTGACCCGCTGAGTTTTCCAGCATTTTCTGTTTTTATCGCAGACTTCAACAGGCTTAGAGGAATCCAGAGGCACAGGACAAGGTCAAGCTGAGAAAGTGGCGGGCAGAAGTCAGGTCGGCGTCACTCTGCCGGAATGTGGAATTAATGCAGACGCACTTGTGGGTCTTCAGCAACCTTTCTTCATGCAGAACTACCCAGTGCCTGAGGAGTCCAGGCCAGGACAGTGTGTTAGAGATATCGGAGGGTCATTTTAACCCAACCGCCTGTGGAATACTGGTTTGACACCCCGCCCAACATCACTCTCACCTAAATTCAATGA
Organism: Pristiophorus japonicus; assembly: GCF_044704955.1. Taxonomy (NCBI): domain Eukaryota; kingdom Metazoa; phylum Chordata; class Chondrichthyes; family Pristiophoridae; genus Pristiophorus; species Pristiophorus japonicus. The sequence goes on from NC_091989.1 coordinate 173,286,453, forward strand.
AAAGTAACATTGGGCGGGATGTCGTACCAGCGTTCCACCCAATCCCGGGGGTTTTCCAATGGGCGGGTTGGGTTAAAATTGTTCCCATTCACTCACATACTCCTTGCTTGGCACATTACCACAATAAGCTGCATTCTGGGACCGATGTCCCAGACCACTGATTTAAGCAGCACACAAATCCAGCACTCGGCACGAAACCGTAGGAACACGCGGCACAATCACTGGGCCGAGGTTTAAAATGGCCAGCCGGCACGGTTTTCTGGGTCTCGGAGACGATACTCGGTGACGTATTGTGCCACCCGGTCGGTCGGTAGCAGCAGCATCGGGATAAAAGCCACACAGCCACACAATGCAATGCTTGACCCCCTGACCTCAAGGCGACAGTAATCTGAATCTCTGCTGGGCACAAAGGGGCACCAGTCATGGGTGTTGCAGAGAAATGCACGTTGCCCGTACCCGCAATGCCATTTAGGCCGGAGGAAGGAACAATGCGCGATGCAAGTGAGGGGGAAAAAAAACAAGAGTCAGGAATACAAATGAGCAAACTCCAAGCCAAACTGCACTAATATTAGAAGCCGTGTAGCTGCCGATAGGGGGACATGTATTATTCAGTGTCTAAAAGCTATGAAGCAGCTAAACCTCAGGCTATATATGTCCCCTGTAGGCAACCCTGCCATGTTATACATCAGCCTGGTTCAGCTAGGTTCAAAGTTCGCTGCTCCTTGAGGTGCCTCCATACAACAGCTGTTGATCGGCAAGTGCTGATAACAAGCGCAACGCCTCCAGATTCCGGCATGTTAATGAGCTTTAACTGCACGTGCCTGTTAAACCAAAAACAATAGGTCTCTCACTGGCTGGGGAGAGGCAAAGGTTCACGTACTTGTGGCTTCGTGGTCCAAACTCCCCGTATCCACCGTCGGCCGAGGCGAATGGGTCGAGATCCTGTCCGGGGTGGCCTGTTTGATCCCCTCCGGAGTCTCCCTTCTGCCCAGAGGAGAGCTCACCGCCGCCTGTTTCTTGTTTGAGCCGGAAGGGTGAAGCGGCAAAGACAAACCCTGTACGGAAATGGAACGGAGGAAGATTTAGTGTGTTTGCAATTCGAAGAGATGGTTGCTGTTCCCCCCCCCGCCTCTCCCAGCCACCCACCCCCAGTGCACCGACCTCCCCCTTCACCCCATCTCCAGAACAATGTTCAATTCATCTTTCAGTTAAAGCCTGTGTACAGCGGGAACACCGAATGCCCACTATGCAAAGCCACACTCAAAAAAAAGTCAGCTTTTCATTTCTTGACAATAAATTGTAAATTGCACAGAATGTACAGCTCAGAAGCAGGCCATTCGGCCCAACCGGTCCTTGCTGGTGTTTATTCTCCACACGAGCCTCCTCCCTCCCTTCCTCATCTCACAGAAGAACATAAGAAATAGGAGCAGGAGGAGGCCATGCGGCCCCTCGAGCCTGCTCCGTCATTTAATACAATCATGGCTGATCCAATCATCGACTATCATCCTATCAGCATAACCTTCTATTCCTTTCTCCCTCATGTGTTTATCTCGCTTCCCATTCAAAGCTACTTTTCGAAGACACAGCTGTTTAAAAAGTCATGGATACAAAGACAGAGGACACTTTTAAAATATGTCGAAGCCCAATGGCTGAGCAAGTTTATCCTGTCAGGAGTGGAAGGCCCATGATCTGAGCTCTGGTGGGGCCGGGGTGAGCTATCCAAGCTCAGCTAGGCTGGGGGTACTGTAACAGGTCTGTAACCCCGTGCTTGCAAACATCACACCACCACACCTAAGCCGCGAATATGCAGTCTCCAGAGAATACAACCGCTACACCAGCAAAGACATGCCAATCCAGGTCAACTTGAACAACCTACCACCAACCCGGCTCAAATCTAGAAGGCCATTCTGTACTGTCGCTGAAGCTCTTCAGCAATCTCCCCTCAGCCTTGATGAGTGATGGCGAAATGCTTGGAAGAACTGCGACATACGGAATGGATTCCTTGTAGCGGACCCCACAGTACAACCTGAAGGATCAATCCTTCCCTGCAAACAGTGGACAACCATCAACCCCGCCTCAGAACCGGTCATGGTAGATGCTGCCACCTCCCAGAAGAGGCGAGGGCTCTGGGGCAGCACGGGCCCAGCCCACACTGCGATATGTGTGCGTAGTAGGTCCGTGCAACAGAGCAGGTCTCCAGTCGTCCTGGTTAACCCTTGCCACTGGATAAAGGCCTAGCTCTGTCAAGCCCGTGAGGTGGCTGATGTGCAACGGTCACCACACATTAAAAAAATCCACGCACAGTCTTCTTCCACCCCTGCGATTGGAGTTCAGGACTGGAATATCGGGTCCTTCATTGAAACATCTGTGATCCCATGTGGAAGCAAGTCATCCTCGTTCGAGGGACCACCTATGATGAGGTGGAAGATTAAAGCACCCCCATCATGCGACTGTGGAGCTCCTAATCAGACCCTGGAGCACATTAGAGAAAATTTGCTGGCAGCTTATATCCACACAGTTACACCGGAGGTTTTGGCCTGGATATCTGACAGATATTGATGTTTGATTTTCTTTGCTTCTACCGTACACAAGAAGACGACTGGCCCCGGTGCCCCAATTAGAGAGGTGAAAATCAGCAGGGTTCCTGTTCCTGAACACGGACCAGTGACCCCGGCTGGAAATGTGCATCTGTGAAGATTGGGCGAGGACAGGATTGGGCAGGGCTTTCTCCGTCAAATAGCTTATCAATACTCATTGTAAAGGCTCACAGGTGAAGCTCGGACAAATTACTGGAGAATGACAGACGCTTGTTGGACAGTAATCGCAGCATGGAGGGGATAAATAGTGAGATCAAAAAAAGGAGATATCTGTAACAACCACAAGGTGAATTCTAGATACTTCCACCTCTTTATAACTTAACCTATTTTTTTTACATTTCCTCCTCCCACTCGTCTGCTCTTCCCTGCTGAAGGCAGTCCCATACTGGTGTAAGGGTCCAACTGCACCAGCTCCCCTTCAGTACCTCTCCCAAATAGCCACCCATCACATGTGAGCTTACGTATGAGGCCACACCTGGAGTACTGCATACAGTTTTGGTCTCCGTATTTAAGGAAGGATATACTTGCATTGGAGGCTATTCAGAGAAGGTTCACTAGGTTGATTCTGGAGATGAGGGAGTTGATTTATGGGGTTAGGTTGAGTAGATTGGGCCTATACTCATTGGAGTTCAGAAGAATGAGAAGTGATCTTATTGAAACTTATAAGATAATGAGGGGGCTTGACAAGGTGGATGCAGAGAGGATATTTCCACTCACAGGGGAAACTAAAACTAGGGCACATAATCTGAGAATAAGGGGCCGCCCATTTAAAACTGAGATGAGGAGAAATTTAATCTCTCAGAGGGTTGTAAATCTATGGAATTCTCTGCCCCAGAGAGCTGTGGAAGCTGGGTCATTGAATATATTTAAGGCGGAGATAGACAGATATTTGAGCAATAAAGGAGTAAAGGGTTATGGGGAGCGAGCAGGGACGTGGAGCTGAGTCCATGATCAGATCAGCCATGATCTTACTGAATGGCGGAGCAGGCTTGAGAGGTCAAACGGCCGACTTCTGCTCTTATTTCTTATGTTCTAATGTTTCTTATGAGCTTAGACAGTGAGAGAGAGCTTTTTCAACTATAGGGGTATTGCCGTCAAGCCCAATCCTGTCCTCACCCAATGCATGTACTTCCCAAGATAGACCACTGAATGGCAATTAGGAATTAAACCTCGCGCTAATTTTCCCCCTCTTCAATTCAGAAACACAGGGATAATCATAGCATCCCTAAGGCTGCTTGACTGAGATCGGCTAACTCATTAACCTTCCTTTTTTTCTTTGCTCTTTTTCTTCCCTATCCCCCTGTCCTGAAGGCAGTGACTCTACTCTGGAGTACATTCCACTGGCACAAGTTACCCACTGGTACCCCAGGTGGTTACCCTCCAGATGTGTTGACAGAGTGCATCCCAGACAAGCCTAATCTTGTCCTCAACCGATGCCAAGCACTTTCAGGAGGCCTTGCTGGATGGCGATCAGGAGTGGGAACCCTGGCTTGGTTTCCTCTCCCTAACCACGGTCCACCGAGACCAACCGTAGCACCCTGATCACTACCGCAGCTCAGATTAGGCAACACAGCACAGACCGAGGTTTGAACATGGGACATACTCGTCTATGTGGGCCAAACACTTTTCCCTCTTTTTTTCCCAATGGATGTCCCACGTAAGAGCTTAAGAAATAAGAGCAGGAGTAGGCCTTTTGGCCGTTCGAGCTTGTCCCGACATTCAATATCATGGCCGATCTTCTACATCAACTTCACTTTCCCAGCCGATCCCCCTATCCCTCGATTTGCCTAGAGTCCAAAAATATATCGCTCTCAGACTTGAGTATACTCAACGGCTGAGCATCCACAGCCCTCTGGGGCCGAGAATTCCAAAGATTCTGAGTGAAAAGATTTCTCCTCATCTCAGTTCAAAATGGCCGACATGCCGGGATAATGCCACCTTTAGCAGGGAGATGACGCAATACCCCCACTGCCCCTTCATGGGTGGGGAGGTCCGTGTTACACTACTCCACCCTCTCCTCCATGGACAGACCTAGGGGGGCTGGTCTTTGGGTGTCTTCCACCTAGTGGTTCAGCTAAGAACTAACCAAACTCAGCCCAAGAGATGGAAAGCCCTCCCCACCCCCCCCGCCTCCCTCCACCCCCCACTCCCGCCAACAGGGTCAACATCTCGCGTGCTACACAGTCAGCTGATCTTTACCACTGATTCAATTCAGAAATGAGTTCCACCAGTTGGTAGCGAGAGGATGAGAAACAAAGCTCTGAAGACTGTGCGGGAAAGTGATTCAGCCTGTCGGAGATTCACAACGAAAGCCACAGTGAGCCGGCCAATGCGTATTTCAGGAGTGAGATCCCTCACCGGCCAGACCAGCACGAGCAACATGCAGTGGTTTCGATAATGAGAATCTACCAATTTACAGCTCATAAATGCCTTGTTGATGATTGTAATGTGGAGTTAAAGAAGGTTGATGGAAACCCGTCATCCGGACTTTGATTCCATTCACAGACTAAACCACGAAACAGTGAGATCACGGTAGCAAAACCCCGTGTCAGCTGTGGCTCAGTGGGCAGCACCCTCACCTCTGAATCAGAAGGTTGTGGGTTCAAGTCCCACTCCAGGGACTTGAGCACAAACAACCCAGTGCAGTGCTGAGAGAGTGCTGCACTGTTGGAGGTGCCGTCTTTCAGATGTGACGTTAAACCGAAGCCCCGTCTGCCCTCTCAGCTAGACAGAAAATATCCCATTGCGCTATTTCGAAAAAGCAAGGAGTTATCCCCAGTGTCCTGGCTGATATTTATCCCTAGATTAACATAACAAAAAAAACAGATTATCTGGTCATTATCACATTGCTGTTTACGGGAGCTTGCTGTGCACAAATTGGCTGCCACGTTTCCAACACTTCAAAAGTACTTCATTGGCTGTAAAGGACTTTGAGACGTCTGGTGGTCGTGAAAGGCGCTATATAAATCCAATACCTTCTTCCTTTCCACTAGTTGCTGTGGCAGCAGAGAAGCTGCATAACATTACAGCCTGGAGATTGGCTGATTGTGGTTTTTGAGGTCAACTCGTCAGCCCAGCTTCAGGTGCAGGGAGCACACTAAGAGAACTGCAGGCAAGGGGAAGGGACAATTAAAGGGGCGTGTCAAGCCATCAAATACTCTGAACGGCATCTCAACGTGTTCACATTCTTTTCTCAGGATGAGCTGAGTAAGTGCCAGGTGAAAATGAAGCAAGGGTACAGGCAAGTGACAGCTCAGCCCAGCACCCAACCAAATCTGTCTGTCAGAAAAAAAGAAAGACTTGCATTTATATAGCTCCTGTCACGACCTCAGGATGCCCCAAAGTGCTTCACAACCAATGAAGTACTTTTTGAAGTATAGTCATTGTTGTAATGTAGGAAATGCAGCAGCTAAGCTTCCAGGAACAGCAATGTGATCATGACCAGATAATCTGTTTGAGTGATGTTGATTGAGGGATAAGTATTGGCCAGGACATCAGGGATAACTCCCCTGCTCTTCTTCGAATTAGTGCCATGGGATCTTTTATGTCCACCTGAGAGAGACGACGGGGCCTTGGTTTAATGACTCATCTGAAAGACGGCACCTCTGACAGTGCAGCTCTCCCTCAGTACTGCACTGGGAGTGTCAGCCTAGATTTTGGTGCTCAAGTCTCTTTGATGGCTGCCGAAGGGGAATTGGTGTTGCATGAGGCGCCGGTGAGAAGGCTGGTGTCCTGTGTTGCACCATCGCCCGGGGTCGGCATGCTGCAAGGCGGTGCAGCCGGCGGCTGAGTGTTACTGCCCCTGGATGTGCCAGCCCAATGCTGTGCGGTAGCGGCCATTTCCGTCGCGGCAGCTGCAGCTCCACATCTGGAACACTGCTGACCCGCACTTGGTAAAGGCAGTTCTCCAAGGGTCGTTGCGAGGTGGGGGTGGGAGTGACAATCCCTGCACATGTGGTTGGTGGCATTTTGGTGGGTGTGGGCAAAGAAGGCACATCACCCTCGGTAGGCCTTCGATCAAGCAGTGCCACCTGAAACCGTGGCATACGGCGAGGGGTGTGTGTCCAAGGGAAAAGGTCTCATGTATCAACTGTCTGCCTGAGAGCTCTGGCCCTCTGGTTTCTGCAGGTGCCGGTTTGAGGGTCCCGGTGGGTGAGCACGGATCACCTCTCGTACAGCCTGAACCCGCTTGCTCCTCTTCCCCTTCTTCTAGAGAAAGGGGATTTCCACTCAGAAAACCACTGAGAACATAGGAACAGGAGTCGGCCAAATCAGCCCCGCGAGCCTGTTCCACCATTCAATGAGATCACGGCTGATCTGCATCTTAACTCCAGTGACCCGCCTTGTTCCGTAATCCTTAATACCCTCGCCTTACAAAAATCTATCAATCTCATTCATGACATTTTCAATTGATCCGCCCCCGCAGCCTCAACAGCTTTTGGGGCGAGAGAATTCCAGATTACCCATGCCCTTTGTGTGAGGAAGTGCTTCCTGATATCACCCTTGAACTGTTTAGCTCTAATTTTAAGATTATGCCCTCTTGTTCTGGACTCCCCCCACCAGAGGAAATAGTTTCTCCCTGTCAAATCCTTTAATCATCTTAGCAACCTTAATTAGATCACCCCTTAATCTTCTATACTCAAGGGAATACAAGCAGCGTCTGCACACCATGTCCTGATAATTTAACCCTTTTAGCCCCAGTATCATTCCGGTGAATCTGCACTGCATCTCCTCTCCAAGGCCAATATAGTCTTCCTGAGGTACGGTCCCCAGAACTGAACGCAGTACTCCAGATGGGGTCCGAGTGACAGTAGTGGTGTAAGGGACATAATCTGTTTTTTTTTTTAAGTGATGCTGGTTGTGGGATTAATACCGTCCAGGACACTGGGGATAGCTCTCCTGCTCTTCTTCAAAATAGTGCCATGGGCCTCGGTTTAATATTTCAACTGAAAGACGGCACCTCCGACAGTGCAGCACTCCCTCGGTACGGCACTGGAGTGTCAGCCTAGATTTTGCACTCAAGTCTCTGGAGTGGGGTTTGAACCCACGACCTTCAGACTCAAGAGGCGGGAGGGCTAACCACTGAGCCACGGCTGACACCTTATTTAAGATGAACCTTAAATGTAGATGAAATTTTCCAAAGCCTTTCCCATCTCTTTTTTTTTTCAGCTGCATTCTCTGGACCATTTTGTAGCCACTACTCCGAGACCGGCGGCCTGAGGTAATGAACAGAGAAGATCGGCCAACTCATTCTTCAAGCAGTCCCCTGCTGCCCCCTCTTGCCAATCAGACATTTGTAATTATGAAGGATGACATCAGTTGCAGCAATTGCAGCTTTGATTAATGAATCCAAATCTTCACCTCCTCGAACAGCAAGCTGCAAATGTGGAGACGCAACACAACATTGCCTTCAAGTCTTTGGGCTCAATTCCATGCAAGTTCCATAACCTCGGCGGGCTGGTATCAGGGTGACTGTGCTGTAAACCAGGGTGACTGTTGCTTCCACATGCCCGTGATTGATTACCTTGGGCCTTGAGCGTCCCTGCAGATAGCTGACTGGGATCTGCAGGCCAGTTTGATGGGACCAGTGAGAGGCCTTTGCTTTTGCTGTTCCCCACAACCACTACACTGAGAAAACCCAAAGTCCGACATTCCTCTTTTAACGGAAAACAGGAAAACGTAATGCGTGATCCGTTAACAAAATCGGCGCTTCAAAACGTGTGACTTGTTCGCAGGGTGTTAAATTATGGAGTAAAAAATGTTATTGAAAGAATTTCATCCCCCCTCAAAGGTTTGATTCAGTGTCTCCCAGTGACTGACATCTGTTCTCAGTCCAGTTTGTATTGTTTGCATTGCTTTTCACAAGTCCTCAACTTTGAAACAATCCCTCCACACCACCCTCTCTCCCCATCACATAGTCTTGGGAGTTACCACACAGCTCTGGGTTTGGTTGCCATTAATGACAGAGGGAGCGCAGTGTGCGGAGGTCCTCCTGGGCCCTCCCTTTTGGGCTGGTGCTTCATGGCTGAGTTGAGGTTGGCAACTCACATCAAAGGGCATGGGACACAGATATCTGCAACAGCTGGGAATAAATTCCATGTTCTCCCAGTCAGTAATGTGGTACCAAAGTTGGGCAGTGGAAACGTTTCAAGTACTCCCTCAAAGCCTCCCTGATAAAGTGCAACATCCCCACCGACACCTGAGAGTCCCTGGCCAAAGACCACCCTAAGTGGAAGAAGTGCATCTGGGAGGGCGCTGAGCACCTCGAGTCTCGTCGCCGAGAGCGTGCAGAAATCAAACGCAGGCAGCGGAAGGAGCGTGCGGCAAATCAGTCCCACCCTCCCCTTCCCTCAACGACTATCTGTCCCACCTGTGACAGGGACTGTGGTTCTGGTATTGGACTGTTCAGCCACGTTAAGAGTGGAAGAAAGTCTTCCTCGATTCCAAGGGACTGCCCATGATGATGAATGTGGTACCGAACCTCAATTTGCAGGGAAGGCCGAAACAGCCCGGTACAGAGTGGAATAACGTGACAAAGAGCAAACATTTGGTCGTCAGGAAAGAAATAGAAAAACAAGTCCCCTGGCCCTCACCAAACTACCACGGTCCAGTTTTAGTGTGAAAGCAGCAATTACATTCTCTTTGGCTCCTGCAGAGTTCCTGCTCCCTCTCCCAACTGCAAGCGCTCCTGGCTGGAATGAAACGTTGATGTTATCAGATGGTCCAAACTAAAGATCAGAACTCTGGCTGTGTATCTCTTTCTCAGCCCAGCTGTCGACGGACCTGGGGGAGAATTAGATCCAAGGAGCAGCTCTCTGCCGAGGGCTCTGATGGTGTTACTGCAGATAACACAGTCGCACTCCCCTCAACAGAAATATTTTGCTTCTGCTAACCAGCGTTACTTCCTTCAGCTAACACATCACGGGCCAAATATCCCAGATTCACACAGATGCTGGGCAAGAATTAGCCTTTTTATATACTTAGGGGAAAATTCATAATTTGCCAGTTAAGCACTTGGGAGTTTTTTTAAACTAATTTTGTGCAGCTGAGAAAAAGAAAGAAAAGACTTGCATTTCTATAGCGCCTTTCATGACCACCGTCCATCTCAAAGCGCGATATAGACAATGAAGTACTTTTGAAGTGTAGTCACTGTTGTAATATGGGAAAGGCAGCAGTCAATTTGCACACAGCAAGCTCCCACAAACAGCAATGTGAAAATGCCTAAATAAATCTGTTTTTTAGATGTTAAGGGATAAATATTGGCTAGGACACTGGGATAACTCCACTGCTCTTCTTCGAAATAGTGCCATGGGATCCTTTACATCCACCTGAGAAGGCAAAAGGGGCCTTGGTTTAACCTCGCATCCGAAAGACAACACCTCTGATAGTGCAGCACTCCCTCAGCACTGCAGTGGAGCGTAGATTTATGTGTTCAAGTTCCTGGAGTGGGGCTCAAACCCAGGACCTTATGGCTCAGAGGCAAGGGTGCTGCCCACTGAACCACTGGCTGACAGTGCAGATCAGCTTTGCAAGAGGTCTACTGGCATCAATAAATGACATAGCCTCCCCCTAGTTTGCTCTCCTCCGTGGTACGGCAGTGTAGCGGTTATGGTACTGCACGGGCAACCCAGAGGTTGTGAGTTGGAATCCCACCGTGGCAAATTGTGAAATTGGATTCAGTCTGGTCACTTTGTGGCCTGGTACCAGGGAGGGGAAAAACTCAACTGGGTCACTCGTGCCCTTCAGGATACTTGCCAGCCTTACCCATTGTGCCCTGCATGTGATCCTGGTCCACACTATATGATTGGCGCTGAATGTCCTCTAAAATGGCCAAACAAGCCATTCAATTGTGTAAGTGGGCTGCTACAACACACAATGAAGGCAGCTAGGGATAACAACAACTTGTATTTATATAGCGCCGTTAATGTAATAAAACATCGCAAGGTGCTTCACAGTAGCGTTATTAGAAAAATTGGTCACCAAGTCACATGAGATATTAGAAACCAAGAGGTAGGTTTTAAGAAGCGTCTTCAAGGAAAAGAGAGAGATAGAGAGGCAGAGATTTAGGGAGGGAATTCCAGAGCTTAGGTAGTGTGATTAAAATCAGGGATGCGCATCAGGAGTTTAGGCAAGAGCCCAATTTGTAGCCCTCACAAATTTCTGTCCATTAAAATGATTGGTAAACAATAAATTGGACACGTGTCCAAATTCCTGACAGGAATTCACCGCACTCTTTCACAAGGACAATATCTTTTATTTTTCCCCTCTGGGCTGTGCTAAAGGTGTGGACTCTTGCTGTGCCGAACTCCACAGGTGCAAACAGCCCTCTGCTAGTCAGAGTAGGAATCGTAGGATAGCGCAGATGAATACGTGGCTTGAGCAGTGGTGCAGCAGGGAGGGATTCAAATTCCTGGGGCATTGGAACCGATTCTGGGGGAAGTGGGACCAGTACAAACCAGACGGTCTGCACCTGGGCAGGACCGGAACCAATGTCCGAAGGGGAGTGTTTGCTAGTGCTGTTGGGGAGGAGTTAAACTAATATGGCAGGGGGATGGGAACCAATGCAGGGAGACAGAGGGAAACAAAATGGAGACAGAAGTAAAAGACAGAAAGGAGATGAGTAGAAGTGGAGGGCAGAGAAACCCAAGGCAAAAAACAAAAAGGGCCAATGTACAGCAAAATTCTAAAGGGTCAAAGTGTAATAAAAAGGCAAGCCTGAAAGCTCGGTGCCTCAATGCGAGGAGTATTCGGAACCCAGGAGAGGGCTCTGAGCTAGTTAGAGTGGGTGAGAGCTCAGATGAACAGGATCCCAAGGAAGAATGCAAAAGGCAGAAGGCAACAGAGCAGAGTAGCATTGGGGTAAGTGTAAACCACAAGGTGATAGGAAAGGACAATATGTATGAAGCAGGGGTCAAAACTAAAAATCATGGTTTAAAAACTAGTATTAAAACACTCTACCTAAACGCATGTAGCATTCGAAATAAAGTAAATGAGTTGACGGCACAAATCATTACAAATGGGTATGATTTGGTGGCCATTACAGAAACGTGGTTGCAGGGTGGCCAAGACTGGGAATTAAACATACAGGGGTATCTGACAATTCGGAAGGATAGACAAGAAGGGAAAGGAGGTGGGGTAGCTCTGTTAATAAAGGATGATATCAGGGCAGTTGTGAGAGATGATATTAGCTCGAATTAACAAAATGTTGAATCATTGTGGGTGGAGATTAGAGATAGTAAGGGGAAAAAGTCACTGGTGGGCCTAGTTTATAGGCCCCCAAATAATAACTTCACAGTGGGGCGGACAATAATCAAAGGAGTAATAGAGGCATGTGAAAAAGGAACGGCAGTAATCATTTAACCTACATATCGATTGGTAAAATCAAATCGCACGGGGTAGCCTGGAGGAGGAATTCATAGAATGCATACGGGATTGTTTCTTAGAAAGGTATGTTACAAAACCTACAAGGGAACAAGCTATCATAGATCTGGTCCTGTGTAATGAGACAGGAATAATAAACGATCTCCGAGTAAAAGATCCTCTCGGAATGGTTGAATTTGTAATACAGATTGAGGATGAGGAAGTAGTGTCTCAAACGAGTGTACTATACTTAAACAAAGGGGACTACAGTGGGATGAGGGCAGAGTTAGCTAAAGTAGACTGGGAACACAGACTAAACGGTGGCACAATGGAGGAACAGTGGAGGACTTTTAAGGAGCTCTTTCATAGTGCTCAACAAAAATATATTCCAGTGAAAAAGAAAGGCGGTAAGAGAAGGGATAACCAGCCGTGGATAATCAAGGAAATAAAGGAGAGTATCAGATTAAAAACCAATGCGTATAAGGTGGCCAAGGTTAGTGGGAAACTAGAAGATTGGGAAAATTTTAAACGACAGCAAAGAATGACCAAGAAAGCAATAAAGAAAGGAAAGATAGATTACGAAAGTAAACTTGCGCAAAACATAAAAACAAATAGTAAAAGCTTTTATCGATATATAAAACGGATGAGAGTGACTCTAAAGTAAATGTTGGTCCCTTAGAAGATGAGAAGGGGGATTTAATAATGGGAAATGTGGAAATGGCTGAGACCTTAAACAATTATTTTGCTTCGGACTTCACAGTGGAAGACACAAAAACCATGCCAAAAATTGCTGGTCACGGGAATGTGGGAAGGGAGGACCTTGAGACAATCACTATCACTAGGAAGGTAGTGCTGGACAGGCTAATGGGACTCAAGGTAGACAAGTCCACTGGTCCTGATGAAATGCATCCCAGGGTATTAAAAGAATTGGCGGAAGTTATAGCAGATGCATTCGTTATAATCTACCAAAATTCTCTGGACTCTGGGGAGGTACCAGCGGATTGGAAAGCAGCTAATGTAACGCCTCTGTTTAAAAAAGGGGGCAGACAAAAGGCAGGTAACTATAGGCCAGTTAGTTTAACATCTGTACTGGGGAAAATGCTTGAAGCTATCATTAAGGAAGAAATAGCGGGACATCTAGATAGGAATAGTGCAATCAAGCAGACGCAACATGGATTCATGAAGGGGAAATCATGTTTAACTAATTTACTGGAATTCTTTGAGGATATAACGAGCATGGTGGATAGAGGTGTACCGATGGATGTGGTGTACTTAAATTTCCAAAAGGCATTCGATAAGGTGCCACACAAAAGGTTACTGCAGAAGATAAAGGTACACGGAGTCAGAGGAAATGTATGAGCAATGATAGAGAATTGGCTGGCGAACAGAAAGCAGAGAGTCGGGATAAATGGGTCCTTTTCGGGTTGGAAATCGGTGGTTAATGGTGTGCCACAGGGATCGGTACTGGGAACACAACTGTTTACAATATACATAGATGACCTGGAAGAGGGGACAGAGTGTAGTGTAACAAAATTTGCAGATGACACAAAGATTAGTGGGAAAGCGGGTTGTGTAGAGGACACAGAGAGGCTGCAAAGAAATTTGGATAGGTTAAGCGAATGGGCTAAGGTTTGGCAGATGGAATACAATGTCAGAAAATGTGAGGTCATCCACCTTGGAAAAAAAAGTAAAAGGGAATATTATTTGAATGGGGAGAAATTACAACATGCTGCGGTGCAGAGGGACCTGGGGGTCCTTGTGCACAAATCCCAAAAGGTTAGTTTGCAGGTGCAGCAGGTAATCAGGAAGGCGAGTGGAATGTTGGTCTTCATTGCGAGAGGGATGGAGTACAAAAGCAGGGAGGTCCTGCTGCAACTGTACAGGGTATTGGTGAGCCGCACCTGGAGTACTACGTGCAGTTTTGGTCACCTTACTTAAGGAAGGATATACTAGCCTTGGAGGGAGTACAGAGACGATTCACAAGGCTGATTCCGGCGATGAGGGGGTTACCTTATGATGATAGATTGAGTAGACTGGGTCTTTAGTCGTTGGAGTTCAGAAGGATGAGGGGTGATTTTGTAGAAGCATTTAAAATAATGAAAGGGATAGACAAGATAAAGGCAGAGAGGTTGTTTCCACTGGTCGGGGAGACTAGAACTAGGGGGCACAGCCTCAAAATACGGGGGAGACAATTTAAAACCGAATTGAGAAGGAATTTCTTCTCCCAGAGGGTTGTGAATCTGAGGAATTGTCTGCCCAAGGAAGCAGTTGAGGCTAGCTCATTGAATGTATTCAAATCACAGATAGATAGATTTTTAACTAAAAAGGGAATTAATAATGGGGAGCGGGCGGGTAAGTGGAGCTGAGTCCACGGCCAGATCAGCCATGATCTTGTTGAATGGCGGAGCAGGCTCGATGGGCTAGATGGCCTACTCCTGTTCCTAATTCTTATGTTCTTATGTTCTATTTATGGTACTTTGGCCAGGAGGGCCATTCTCCATGGGTGAGCCTTGACCCTCGAGTGTCGGTAATAAATGTGGCCCTGCCAACACTGCCCATATTCTGGAGACAAATAAAACGACACAGGCTGGTGCACCATCCATTACTTCACTCAGGGGTCCAGCTCAAGTTGCTCGGCTGTAGGTAACATGACTACCTCATCTCACCTCATCTCATCTGGTCGCGAGTATCATTCCAGGCCACAAGGATCTGTGCACTGTCTAAATAAATCCCAAATTGCCCACATTCAATCTGATGAGCCCACACTTTCAAACCAAAAGGATGAGTGTAATTTTTTTTTTAACTATTTGACTTCCCTCAAATTATTTTACTTCCAAATAAACTTCCCCTCCCCACTGCAAAACCAATCATTGCATGGTAGCACAGCAGGTTGCTGAAGCAACAAAGTGGTCTACAGACTCAATGGGCCCTCACTCCCCTTAATGCTGAATTATCGATCTCAGTCAATCAAATCAGTTGAGATGCCTGGCATAAATGAAATTCTATTCCCTGAGAGAGAGGAAATCTTCCTGGACCAATCGTTCAGCCACCGAGTGGCCAGTTGCTGAGTAGCAGAAGTTGGCCTTATTGGTCAAGGGATGCCAGTCAACATGTGGGGACCAACGTTCCCCGTAAATTGTTTTTGGGTGCACAGCCCATTCAGTTTCGCACATGCACTAACTTTAACATTGCAAAAGCCAGTCCTGAGCGGTACAGGACCGGCAGAGAGCTGCGCAGTTTATAGGGAACATTGGTGGGGACCCAAGGCCAGGAATTGTCACCAGGATTTGGATAACGTAGAATGGTGGGTATCATAGCAACAGGAGGAGGCCATTCAGCCCCTCGAGCCTGTTCTGCCATTCAATTAGATCATGGCTGATCTGTATCTTAACTCCATTTACCCGCCTTGATTTCATATCCTTTATAATACCTTGCCTAACCAAAATCTATCAATCTTAGTTTTGAAATTTGTAACTGACCCCCAGCCTCAATAGTGGTGACCACTTGGGTGGGCATCTGCTGGTGTTGTGGGTCATCGTCCACGTTTAAACTCTTTGGTGTTCACTCGGTCACCAAATGGGGATCACAGCAAACAGCAAGGGCTCGCTCCTGCGTTTCTTCCATATTCCGGAGTCGAGGATGACATGCTTCAGCACTAATATGAGTTCTCAGGTGACTGATGAGACCAATGCGGGATCTACAGTCTCTGTCACAGGTGGGGCAGACGGTGGTTGAAGGGATGGGTGGGTGGGGTGCTTGGGTTGCAGTGTGCTCCTTCTGCTGTTTGCGCTTGGCTTCTGCTTGCTCCCGGCGAAGAGAGCCAAGGTGTTTGGCGCCTTCCCGGATACTTCTCCTCCACTTAGGGCGGTCTTGGGCCAGGGATTCCCAGGTGTCGATGGGGATGTTGCACTTTATCAAGGAGGCTTTGAGGGTGTCCTTGAAGCGTTTCCTCTGCCCACCTCACTTGCCATGTCAAAGCTCCGAGTAGAGCGCTTGCTTTGGTAGTCTAATATTGGGCATGCGGACAATGTGGTCCATCCAGCGGAGCTTACAGGCTCTTCCATTTTGATAGATCAGTGAGACACAAGGAACAAGAAAGCCTCATCCTGCCAGTGGTGAATATCAGCAAGTGTCAAGAGGGAGCAGGACCTGAAACTATTTGGAGGAGGAACATAGAACTGGCACCTGTACCCAAAATAAAGGAAATGGAAATTGAGGGGAGATAGCAGAGAGAAGTGCTGGCAGAGTCTAAAACAGGTATGGAAGGAAAAAAATGTGCTGGACATGAAGTCACACAATGGGGACTTGAGTGAAAAAAACCAGAAAAGACACCTTATTTTGTCCCAAAGCACTTTACAAGAAATTAATTACATTTTTTTTAAAAAAGTGCAATTATTGTTGTTATGCAGGCAAGTATATCAGCTCAACATTTACCTTCACTGTAACACTGGCTCAATATACTTTAAGCGCCTGATGACAACTTGCGCTGCTAAGGCTAATGTTCCCTCAAATTTCATTTTTGGGTGCGTGGTCCCTTTAACGGGCTGCATGGCCCATTCCAATTTCAGTGCATGCATGTTTTTTCCACGGTAAAGCCGACAAGCGGCCTGCGTGGGGACCTCCAAACCACTGCACGGCTGCGCAGCTTAAGGGGAACATTGGACATGGCACCTCTAATAGCAGCAGTAAAAATGGTCCAAGGTGCTTCACCCAGGCATAGTCAAGAAAAGAATGGGCGCTGAGCCAAAGAAGGAGATAATAGGAGGAGTGAACAAAGTTACAAGGGTCTTAAAGGAGGAGCGAGAGGCAGAGGGGCGAAGGGGGTTTAGGGAATCAACGTGTTGGGGTCAAGGTGGTTGCCAAAGAAGACGAAGAGCAGGAAGGGGGGGATGCACAAGAGACCAGAGTTAGAATGACCTACACTGCCAAGGGTGGAGCAGGGAACAGATAAGCATTTTGAAAAGGGAGGGGTCCTTTGAGTCGCTGGAAAGAAAGACTTGGATTTATATAGCACCTTTCACAACCACCAAACGTCTCAAAGCGCTTTCCAGCCAATGAAGTACTTTTGAAGTGCAGTCACTGTTGTAATGTATTAAACTCCTACATTACAACAGTGACTACACTTCAAAAGTACTTCTGAAGTTACACTGGGAAAGCCCACGTCCAAACTACAACAACAACTTGCCCACCCCTAACATTGTAAAACCTCCCATGGCGCTTCACAGGAGCGATTCTCAAACAAAATTGGACACCGCCTCTTGACCTCTCTCTCCTCCTTTAAAGGTGCCCCTTAAAACTTACCTCTTTGGCCAAGCATGGCCACCTGCCCTAATATTTCTCTGTATGTGGCTCAGTGTCAAAATTCCGTTTGACAATTGCTCCCGTGAAGCGCCTTGGGAACGTTTTACAACGTTTGATAAAGGCGCTATATAAATGCGTGTTGCTGTTGTCAGTAAGCTGTGGGTTATCAGTAGGGCAGACTTACCAAGCAGACTATCAGCGTAGCTTCTAAACTCAGTTCTTTCAGTAGGCGGCTACTGTGGCTTTTGCAGGAACTCAATAATCCCCCCCAGCCACCCGGGCCCAAACCACAAACATACCCCTTTTAAGATTCTGCCTTTCCAAAGACACTGACTTTATCAGAGCCTAGCAAGAAAAAAAAGCTTGCTGCGGGATCTGGAACACATTTAATTGCTCCGCATCAATCCACACTCAGGACTTGCAGTGTGATGCATGCTCAAGAGCTGTCCTAGCTAAGGAAAATTAATTAGTTTCCGCAGCGTAAAATGACCTGGCAGCCATATGGAATATGTTTAAAGCTGTGACCCCAATTTATCTTGTCACAGCCTCAAACCCTCCGCAGATATTCTCTTCAATTTCAATCTGTCAATGCAGGTCATAGATGGTCCCTTTTGAAAAAAAAAAGTCTTCAAGTCCAGCAAAAAGTTGGTCCTTTGATTTTTTTTTTGCTCGAGTTCTGAAACGCTGCTTCAGCCCGCCCAATCTCCCCCTGTTAATAAACACCAGAGGGCTGCTGTCGCCTGCAGGTCTGACACCTCGCTGCCCCTCACCAGCCTGCCCCAGAGCCGGGTCATCCCTTTGCTACTCCTGCCTCGGGTCTGCTCCTCTCTGCTAACGCGAGGGCTGCAGAGTTACAAGCCCTTTCCCCCCCCCCCCCACCACCACACAATGCTGCAGGTCAGAGAGTGATTTACAGGCAGTGCCCACAACACATCGTTTGTCTGCTGCGCTGGCATTTGTCACCGCTTCCTGTCAGAGAGCATGTGCCTGCACCTCCTGTGGCTGCGGTCGGCTCGGTGTCGGGGAAGCTGCTGTGACCACACCTGCTGGTAACCACACAGCAGCAAAAGGCTGCAGTCGCCTCCAACTCTTGTTTACCCTCTCATCCCCGAGGCCCGTGTACTCGAGGCGGCTGTGGAACTGCAGCCCAGACTCTCAGACCACGCTGTGAAAGCTTCTCGTCATAAGGTGGCCCTTCCAGCCCGCTCATGTTCACTTCTTCTCTTCCTCCTCCCCCCTCATCCTCAGAACGACAGTGAAATGCTGCTTTAGCAAGTTCGAGATGCTGCAGTGAGAGATTCCGATCTCTGTAACCTCGTCCAGCCCTCCAACTCTCCCCAGATCGCTGCGCTCCTCTTGCACAAACCCCCACTCTCTCCACTCCACAATTGGTGGCCGTGCCTCTGGAATTCCTTCACTAAGCCTCTCCACCTCTCTTTCTGCCTTTAAGACACTCCTTAAAACCCACCTCTTTGTCAAAGTGTCAGCAGTGGCTCAGTGGGTAGCACACTCGCCTCTGAGCCAGAAAGTTGTGGGTTCAAGACCAATTCTAGGGACTGGAGCACAAATAAATCTCGGCTGACACTCCCAGTGCAGTGCTGAGGGAACTTTCGGAGGTGCCGTCTTTCGGATGAGACGTTAAACCGAGGCCCCGTCTGCCCTCTCAGGTGGACGTAAAGTATCCCATGGCACTATTTCGAACAAGCAGGGAGTTACTTTAACCCTGGTGTCCTGGCCAATATTTATCCCTTGATCAACATAACAAAAAAACAGATTATCTGGTCATTATCACATTGCTGTTTGTGGGAGCTTACTTGTGTGCAAATTGGCTGATGCGTTTCCTACATTACAACAGTGACTACACTTTGAGACATCCGGTGGTCATGAAAGGTGCTATATAAATCATCTGACCTATGTGGCTCGCTGGTAAATGTCTGTGGAGCGCCTTGGGACGTTAAAGGTGCTATATCAATGGAAGTTGTTGTTGTATTGCTATGTATGTACAGCAGTTGACGGCTCTGTGCTTTACTTTCACATTTTAGTTTTGAATGGCTTTCCCTGGTATTCAGAATTCTAAACCTCAGAAAAGGGTGGAGCTCTTATCTCTAGAAATGAGACGAGTGAGAGGTGACCTGATAGAGGTCTTTAAAATTATGAATGGGTTCGATAGGGTAGATGTGGAGAGGATGTTTCCACTTGTGGGGAGTCCAAAACTAGGGCCCATAAATGTAAGATTATTGTTTTTATTCGTTGCTGGGGTGTGGGCATCGCTGGCAAGGCCAACATGTATTTACCATTACTAATTGCCCATTAAAATGATGAAGATAGTCACTAATAAATCCAATAGGGAATTCAGGTCTTTACTCAGAGAGTGGTTAGAACATGGAACTCATTACCACAGGCGAATAGCATAGATGCATTTATGGGGAATATAGATACATACATGAGGCAGAGAGGAATAGAAGGCTATCATAGAATAACACCACTGAAGGAGGCCGTTCAGCCCATCGTGCCTGTGCTGCCTCTTTGAAATAGCTATGCAATTAGTCCCACTGCCCTGCTCTGTCCCCACAACCCTCCAGATCCTTACCCTTCAAGTAGTGAATTTTGCTGCAGACTGCATCCAGCCCATCACAGTATCAGCATTACATGTTCCACCGCTAGAGCCCCAGAGAACGTTACCAAGAAGCTGCAAGTAACATTGACAACAACAACTTGTATTTATATAGCGCCTTTAATGCAGTGAAACATCCCAAGGCGCTTCACAGGAGTATTATGAGATTTTTTTAAATTTGAGACCGAGACGCATAAGTCAAAGTTAGTGAAGGTGACCTTGGGGCCTAGGCAACAGAAGGCAGGGCCACCAATGGTTGAGCGATTATAATCAGGGATGCTCAAGAGGGCAGAATTAGAGGAGCGCAGACATCTAGTGGAGCAGGGGGGTTGTGGGGTTGGAGAAGATTGAAAGTAAGAATGAGAATTTTGAAATCGAGGTCCAATGCCTCTGTGCACAAGATGCCTCCTGGTATCTATCCTTGATAGCAGTGACAATATTAAGGGAAACAAGGGATATGGGGAGAGTGCAGGGAAGTGGAATTGAGGGAGAAGATCAGCCATGATCTTATTGAATGGTGGAGCAGGGTCGAGGAGCCAAATGTTCTACTCCTGCTCCTAACTCTAATGTTCTTATGATCTTATAACGACCGTTCTCCTACTCACCCACCTCCGAAATTACAAAAATGGATATTTGACAGTGCTAAAGGTTCCCCACACATGGGGGGGGTGTAGTTCCTTTGATAGGGTGAGAAAAAGTAAGGCGGGAGGAGGCGCATGGAGCTTAAACACTATTGCAGACCTGTTGGACCGAATGGCCTGTTTTTGTGCTGTGTAGTTCTATGCATTGTTCGCACACCTGACACGAGACTGCCAAAGCAAGCGCTCTACTCGGAACTCCTACACGGCATGCGAGCCCCAGGTGGGCAGAGGGAACGTTTCAAGGACACCCTCAAAGCCTCCTTGACAAAATGCAACATTCCCACTGACACCTGGGAATCCCTGGCCCAAGGCCGCCCTAAGTGGAGGAAGAGCATCCGGGAGGGCGCTGAGCACCGTCTCATCGCCGAGAGCATGCAGAAAACAAGCGCAGGCAGCGGAAAGAGCGTGCAGCAAACCTGTCCCAACCACCCGAACCTTCAGCGACTGTCTGTCCTGTTGTGTATCTGTAAAGCATGCACTCCCATGTTCCACGACCAGAGAACGCATCCCCTGAAGTCCCAAGCATCCCTTGGGAGCACTATATATAAGCTGGTCCCTAAGGCCTGTTCCTCACTCTGGAGTGTCTTAATAAAGACTGAGGTCACTGTTACTTTAACCTCTCTGTGTGCAGTCTCATCTGTGCTGGAACATAATAACTGGCGACGAGTATACGAATCCAACGCAAAGATGGAACAAACTGTGGGCATCCTGGAGAAGTTCTCGGAGGGTGAGGACTGGGAAGCCTATGTCGAAAGGCTAGACCAGTACTTTGTAGCCAACGAGCTGGATGGAGAAGGAAGCGCTGCAAAAAGGAGAGCGGTCCTCCTCACGGTCTGCGGGGCACCGACCTACAGTCTCATGAAGAATCTTCTGGCTCCGGTGAAACCCACAGATAAGTCAAAAGTGGAGCTGTGTACACTGGTTCGGGAGCATCTTAACCCGAGGGAGAGCGTGCTGATGGCGAGGTATCGGTTCTACACGTGCCAGTGATCTGAAGGTCAGGAAGTGGCGAGCTACGTCGCTAAGCTAAGGCTACTTGCAGGACAGTGTGAGTTTGATGGCTACCTGGAGCAGATGCTCAGAGACTTTTTTAATGCTGGGCATTGGCCACGAGACCATCCTACGAAAACTTTTGACTGTAGAGAAACCGACCTTCAGTAAGGCCACTGCGATAGCACAGGCGTTTATGTCCACCAGTGATAACACCAAACAAATCTCTCAGCGCACAAGTGCTAGCAAAGTTCATGAATTAACTGGAACTGTGTTTGCGAGCAGAAATGTACAAGGCAGAAACCATGAGTCTGCAACTGCCAGCAGGCCTCAGGTGACCCAGACAATTCACACCTTGTTGGCGTTGTGGAGGCTTCCATTCAGCCTATTCATGCCACTTCAAAGAGTATGTTTGCAAGAGCTGTGGAACAATGGGGCACCTCCAACGAGCTTGCAGATCTGTAAAACTGCTAACCACAACGTGGCAGAGAAAGATCGGTCCATGGTGGATCAAAGCAATTTCGAACCTCAGAGAGAGGAAGCAGATGCTGAAGTACACGAGGTGCACACATTTTCGACGAAATGTCCAACTATAAAGATAAATGTAAAATTGAATGGCTTACCCGTAGCCATGGAACTGGACACTGGTGCTAGCCAATCCATCATGAGTTTGAGAGACAGTGGTGCAACAAGGCACTCAGACCAGCCCTGAGCCCCATCCACACGAAACTGAGAACGTACACCAAAGAGCTCATCACTGTCCTGGGCAGCGCCATGGTCAAGGTCACCAACAAGGGCACGGTGCACGAACTGCCACTCTGGATTGTCCCGGGCGATGGCCCTACACTGCTTGGAGGGAGCTGGCTGGGCAAAATCCGCTGGAACTGGGGTGACATCCGAGCGCTATCACATGTCGATGAGGCCTCATGTACCCAGGTTATTAACAAATTTCCTTCCCTTTTTGAGCCAGGCATTGGAAACTTTTCCGGGGCAAAGGTGCGGATCCACTTGGTCCCAGAGGCACAACCCATTCACCACAAGGCGCGAGCGGTATCTCACATGATGAGGGAGAGAGTGGAAATCGAGCTGGACAGGCTGCAACGCGAGGGCATCATCTCCCCAGTGGAATTCAGCGAGTGGGCCAGCCCGATTGTTCCAGTACTCAAAATTGATGGCACGGTCAGGATTTGTGGTGATTATAAAGTAACTATTAATCGTTTCTCGCTACAGGACCAATACCCGCTACCCAAGGCAGACGACCTATTTGCGACGCTGGCAGGAGGCAAGGCGTTCACCAAGCTCGACCTGACTTCGGCCTACATGACGCAGGAGCTGGAGGAGTCTTCGAAGGGCCTCAACTGCATCAACACGCACAAGGGACTGTTCATCTACAACAGATGCCCATTTGGAATTCAGTCGGCTGCAGCGATCTTCTAGAGAAATATGGAGAGCCTACTCAAGTCGGTACCACGCACGGTGATTTTTCAGGACGTCATATTGGTCACGGGTCGGGACACCGTCGAGCACCTACAAAACCTGGAGGAGGTCCTCCAGCGACTGGATCGCATAGGGCTACGGCTGAAGAGGTTGAAATGCGTCTTCATGGGAACAGAAGTGGAGTTTTTGGGGAGAAAGATTGCGGCGGATGGCATTCGGCCCACAGACGCCAAGACAGAGGCTATCAGGAACGCACCCAGGCCACAGAACGTCACGGAGCTGCAGTCGTTCCTGGGACTCCTCAACTATTTTGGTGACTTCCTACCAGGGTTAAGCACCCTCTTAAAGCCCCTACATGTGTTATTGCGTAAAGGTGAGAACTGGATATGGGGAAAAAAACAAGCAGTTGCTTTTGAGAA
Organism: Pristiophorus japonicus; assembly: GCF_044704955.1. NCBI lineage: Eukaryota > Metazoa > Chordata > Chondrichthyes > Pristiophoridae > Pristiophorus > Pristiophorus japonicus. Next base: position 173,309,812 of record NC_091989.1, read on the forward strand.
AGCCAGAAACATTTTATGCTCCAACAAGCTGCTTGTATTGTATAACCCGTGTAAAAGACTTGTGCTAGCATGTGATGCATCGTCGGACGGAGTCGGGTGTGTATTACAACAAGCTAACGTTGCGGGGAAGTTGCCACCTGTCACCTATGCTTCCAGGAGCTTGTCTAAGGCCGAGAGGGCCTACAGCATGATTGAGAAAGAGGCATTAGCGCGTGTGTTCGGGGTAAAGAAAATGCATCAGCACCTGTTTGGCCTCAAAATTGAGCTGGAAACCGATCACAAGCCCCTCATATCCCTGTTCGCTGAAAACAAGGGGATAAATACTAATGCCTCAGCCCGCATACAAAGGTGGCCACTTGCGCTATCAGCGTATAACTATACTGTCCACCACAGGCCTGGCACCGAGAACTGTGCAGATGCTCTCAGTCGGCTACCATTGCCCACCACGGGGGTGGAAATGGCGCAGCCTGCAAACTGGTTGATGGTGGCGCAGCCCGCAGACTTGTTGATGGTCATGGAAGCGTTTGAAAATGATAAATCACTATGTTTCACTAGTGCCGAATTTAAAGAATTCATGACCCGCAATGGGATCAAACATGTCACCTCGGCCCCGTTTAAACCAACCTCCAATGGGCAGGCAGAGCGGGCAGTACAAACCATCAAACAGAGCCTTAAACGAGTCACGGCCCACCAGATTAGGAGTTGGACCAACCAAGATCCTCGTAAAAAAAACTGTGTACTGCATGGGAGCTGGGCCAGCATCCCCGTTGAAATGCAAGAGCTAATCAAGCTGTTCCAGCGGCGAAAGGACGAGCTGTCCATTCAGGCAGACTGCCTGTTGTGGGGTAACCGCGTAGTGCTACCCAAAAAGCGCAGGGAGACATTCATCTTAGATCTCCACAGCACACACCCGGGTATAGTAATGATGAAAGCGATAGCCAGATCCCACGTGTGATGGCCCGGTATCGACTCTGACTTCGAGTCCTGTGTACGGCAATGCAGCGTGTGTGCTCAGTGAGCAACGCGCCCAGAGAGGCACCACTAAGTTTGTGGTCCTGGCCCTCCAGACCATGGTCGAGGATCCATGTCGACTATGTGGGCCCGTTTCTTGGTAAAATGTTCCTGGTGGTGGTGGATGCTTTTTTAAAATGGATTGAATGTGAAATAATGTCGGGAAGCACTGCCACCGGCACCATTGAAAGCCTGAGGGCCATGTTTGCCACCCACGGCCTGCCTGACATACTGGTCAGTGACAACGGGCCATGTTTCACTCGTGCCGAATTTAAAGAATTCATGACCCGCAATGGGATCAAACATGTCACCTCGGCCCCGTTTAAACCAGCCTCCAATGGGCAGGCAGAGCGGGCAGTACAAACCATCAAACAGAGCCTTAAACGAGTCACAGAAGGCTCACTTCAAACCCGCCTGTCCCGAGCACTGCTCAACTACCGCACGAGACCCCACTCGCTCACAGGGGTGCCCCTGGCTGAGTTACTCATGAAAAGAACACTTAAAACCAGACTCTCGCTGGTTCACCCCAACCTGCATGATCAGGTAGAGAGCAGGTGGCAGCAAGAAAATGTAAACGATGGTCGCGCCACTGTGTCACGGGAAATTGATCTGAATGACTCTGTGTATGTGCTAATCTATAGACATGGTCCCAAGTGGATCGCGGGCACGGTGATAGCTAAAGAAGGGAGCAGAGTGTTTGTAGTCAAACTAGACAATGGATAAATTTGCAGAAAGTACCTGGACCAAACGAGGCTGCGGTTCACAGACTGCCCTGAACAACCCACAGCAGGCACCACCTTTTTTGAGCCCACAACACACACCCAAAGGATAAACGACACCGCCCCGAACCAGGAAATTGAACCCATCACGCCCAACAGTCCAGCAAGGCCAGGCTCACCCAGCAGCCCTGCAGGGCCAACAACACGCCAGCCCAGCGAGGGCACAGCCAACACACCAGAACAGACATTTATACCGAGGCAGTCCACCAGGGAAAGAAAGGCTCCCGACCGCCTCACCTTGTAAATAGTTTTCACTTTGACTTTGGGGGGGGGGGGGGGAAGAGGATATTGTATATCTATAAAGCATGCACTCCCATGTTCCGCCACCAGGGAGCGCATCCCCTGAAGCCCCAAGGGATCCCAGTATTCCTCGGGAGCACGTATATAAGCCGGCCTCTAAGGCCTATTCCTCACTCTGGAGTGTCTTAATAAAGACTGAGGTCACTGTTACTTTAACCTCCCTGTGTGCAGCCTCATCTGTGTTTGGAACATAATGTGACAGAGACTGTAATTCCCATATTGGACTGTTCAGTCATCTAAGAACTCACTTTTAGAGTGGAAGCAAGTCTTCCTCGATTTCGAGGAACTGCCTATGATGATGATCTCTGTAATGTACAAAATGTACATCAATGGCTGGGTGCAACCCAGGAATGGGGGAAAGGCAGCTTTATCCTATGGCAATGAGCACTGCAACTGAATCTACTCGATTTCCCACTTGGTTCTTGGCCTCAGCCACGTTTCAGGTGGAGAGATGTTCTAGCCCAAAACGGGGAGAGAGGAACTAGAGGGGAAACCTCCCTGTGCATTTCTCAAGTGCCTTTTAGTGGCAGGCCAAGGCAAGACATTGGGGGGGAGGGGTCTGGCGTGAAGCAGCTGTCCACCTGTAAACCTGTAATCAGATTAACTAAAAGCTGCTTTGTACAATGTTCGTCTGCTGGTGTCTGCTCTCCTGCAGCCACATCAAAATAAAATGGCCAGGTATTTTAAGGTTGATGCAAGACCAGTGGATTTTTTATGTGTGGGACTTCCTGGGGCCGGTAAATGAAGCCGTCTTGCACACCCCTATTCTCACCGTGGTGACACTGGGAGACGTCATGACATAAGAACACAAGAAATAGAAGCAGGAGTAGGCCATACGACCCCTCGAGCCTGCTCCGCCATTCAATGAGATCATGGCTGATCTGATCTTGGTCTTAACTCCACTTTTCTGCCTGTTCCCCATAACCATTGATTCCCCTGTAGTTTAAGAATCTATCTATCTCAGCCTTAAATATATTCAATGACTCAGCTTCCACAGCTCTCTGGGGTAGAGAATTCCAAAGATTCACGACCCGCTGAGAGAAGAAATTCCTCCTCATCTCCGTCTTAAATTGGTGACCACTTATCCTGAAACGATGCCCCCTAGTTCTAGATTCCCCCACGAGGGGAGACATTTTCTCTGCATCTATCCTGTCAAGCCCCCTCAGAATCTTATACATTTCAATAAGATCACCTCTCATTCTTCTGAACTCCAATGAGTATAGGTCCAACCTGCTCAACCTTTCTTCATAAGACAACCCCTTCATCCCATGAATCAACCTCGTGAACCTTTTCTGAACTGCCTCCAATGCAAGTATATCCCTCCTTAACTAAGGAGACCAAAACTGTCCGCAGTAGGTGACCACTCTGTCCATGCATTACGGCCAGTCAGCCCATGTCCGGGAATGAAGCAAGGAAATGCTCAGCAGGTCGGTGAGCATCTGTGGAGCGAGAAACAGAGTTAACGTTTCAGGCCATTGACCTGTCTTTAGGACTGCAAGATATTAGAGATTAACGTTTTTTTAAGCAAGTACAGAGCCAGGGAAAAGTGGCGGGGGCTGGAGGTTGGGTAGGAGAGGGGTGTGGAGGAGGAAAGAACAAAGGGGAAGACCTGCGATAAGGTGGTATCCATCACAGACTTCCCCCTTTGTTCTTTCCTCTCCCCCACACCAGTTTTCCCAGGCTCTGCACTTGCTTAAAAACTGTTAAATATCCAACTTCTTACAGTTCTGAGGAAAGGTCATTGACCTGAAACATTAACTCTGTTTCTCTCTCCACAGGTGCTGCCTGACCTGCTCAGTATTTTCTGTTTTTATTTCAGATTTCCAATATCCACAGTATTTTGCTTTTGTGTGTGGAATGAATTTACTTTACTGCAATGGGGAGTCTCAATCTGGCTGACGATTAGTGGACCTTTGTTTCCACAGGTCTACAATGTCTGCATGTCCCGTGGTTTGGGCTACAATACCATTGATTGCCTGTGGGTCCAGTGGATTGGGTCTACGATACCATTGGTTGGCTGCAGGTCTGGAGGATTGGATCTACAATGCCATTGGTTGTCTGCAGGTCTGGTGGATTGGATCTACAATGCTATTGGTTGCCTGCAGGTCCAGTGGACTGGGTCTACACTACCATTGGTTGGCTACAGGTCTGGCAGTTTGGGTCTACGATACCATTGGTTGGCTACAGGTCTGGCAAATTGGGACTACACTGCCATTGGTTGGCTGTAGGTCTGACAGATTGGGACTACACTGCCATTGGTTGGCTGTAGGTCTGGAAGTTTATTTCTTAGGAGTTCAGCTGATGGTGGGAGAATCTCACTACTGCTCTACTTGCATCCTTCCCATATACAAGCACGACCTGGGGCAAAGCATTGGAAATCCAACTTGCAGTGCCTGCCAACCCATCTGATTGGAAGCGTGATGTCATTTGCATAAGGATTTTGCTCCAAGCTAAAAACTAATTGCTGATAGAGTGAGATGAACTTGGTGGGGAGGAGGCTCGTGTGGAGCATAAAAACCGGCATGGACCTATTGGGTGGAATGGATTGTTTCTGTGCTTTAACATTCTATGTGATTCTCTGAAAGTATCCTGACTCTGAAGACTGGCAGAAGTACCATTCTACATAGAGCCGAGGGGAAGCACATTCAATATGGGGTGAAAGAGAAAGTCTGTTTTCCCTCGTGTCATTTAAAGGTCTCCTCAAAAATGATGTTGAACGAAGAAATAAGAGCACACATGCAGGAGTAGAGGCAGAGAGGTTGTTTCCACTGGTCGGGAAGACTAGAACTAGGGGGCACAGCCTCAAAATACGGGGGAGCCAATTTAAAACCGATGTGAGAAGGAATTTCTTCTCCCAGAGGGTTGTGAATCTGTGGAATTCTCTGCCCAAGGAAGCAGTTGAGGCTAGCTCATTGAATGTATTCAAATCACAGATAGATAGATTTTTTACCTGCCACAGAAAGCTGTTGAGGCCAATTCACTAAATATATTCAAAAAGGAGTTAGATGTAGTCCTTACTACTCGGGGGATCAAGGGATATGGCGAGAAACATAGAAACATAGAAAATAGGTGCAGGAGTAGGCCATTCAGCTCTTCTAGCCTGCACCGCCATTCAATGAGTTCATGGCTGAACATGCAACTTCAGTACCCCATTCCTGCTTTCTCGCCATACCCCTTGATCCCCCTAGTAGTAAGGACTTCATCTAACTCCCTTTTGAATATATTTAGTGAATTGGCCTCAACTACTTTCTGTGGTAGAGAATTCCACAGGTTCACCACTCTCTGGGTGAAGAAGTTTCTCCTCATCTCGGTTCTAAATGGCTTACCCCTTATCCTTAAACTGTGACCCCTGGTTCTGGACTTCCCCAACATTGGGAACATTCTTCCTGCATCTAACCTGTCTAAACCCGTCAGAATTTTAAACGTTTCTATGAGGTCCCCTCTCATTCTTCTGAACTCCAGTGAATACAAGCTAAGTATATCCAGTCTTTCTTGATAGGTCAGTCCCACCATCCCAGGAATCAGTCTGGTGAACCTTTGCTGCACTCCCTCAATAGCAAGAATGTCCTTCCTCAAGTTAGGAGACCAAAACTGTACACAATACTCCAGGTGTGGCCTCACCAAGGCCCTGTACAACTGTAGCAACACCTCCCTGCCCCTGTACTCAAATCCCCTCGTTATGAAGGCCAACATGCCATTTGCTTTCTTAACCGCCTGCTGTACCTGCATGCCAACCTTCAATGACTGATGTACCATGACACCCAGGTCTCGTTGCACCTCCCCTTTTCCTAATCTGTCACCATTCAGATAATAGTCTGTCTCTCTGTTTTTACCACCAAAGTGGATAACCTCACATTTATCCACATTATACTTCATTTGCCAAGCATTTGCCCACTCACCTAACCTATCCAAGTCACTCTGCAGCCTCATAGCATCCTCCTCGCAGCTCACACTGCCACCCAACTTAGTGTCATCCGCAAATTTGGAGATACTACATTTAATCCCCTCGTCTAAATCATTAATGTACAATGTAAACAGCTGGGGCCCCAGCACAGAACCTTGCGGTACCCCACTAGTCACTACCTGCCATTCTGAAAAGTCCCCATTTACTCCTACTCTTTGCTTCCTGTCTGACAACCAGTTCTCAATCCACGTCAGCACACTACCCCCAATCCCATGTGCTTTAACTTTGCACATTAGTCTCTTGTGTGGGACCTTGTCGAAAGCCTTCTGAAAGTCCAAATATACCACATCAACTGGTGATCTTATCGAAACATATAAGATAATGAGGGGACTCGACAAGGTGGATGCAGAGAGGATGTTTCCACTCAAAGGGTAAACTCAAACTAGGGGGCATAGACTCAGAATAAGGGGCCGCCCATCTAAAACTGGGATGAGGAGGAATTTCTTCTCTCAGAGGGTTGTAAATCTGTGGAATTCTCGGCCCCAGAGAGCTGTGGAGGCTGGGTCATTGAATATGTTTAAGGCATAGACAGATTTTTGAGTGATAAGGGAGTCAAGGGTTATGGGGAGCGGGCGGGGAAGTGGAGCTGAGTCCATGATCAGATCAGCCATGATCTTATTGAATGATGGAGCAGGCTCGAGGGACCAAATGGCCGACTCTTCCTCCTATTTCTTATGTTTTTATCGGGAGGTCCTGCACAGGCCGCTCACCAGCTGTTCTGCTGGAAAAGATGCAGCGCAACAAAAGTAATAATTAGAGGGAGCATTATTTGGGATGTTAAAAGCCCTTTATAAATGCAAGAAATACAAACAGAAAATGCTGGAAATCTCAGCAGGTCAGGCAGCATCTGTGGAGAGAGAAACAGAGTTAACGTTTCAGAGTTAACATCAAAACCTCGACCTGAAACGTTAACTCTGTGTCTCTCTCCACAGATGCTGCCCGACCTGCTGAGTATTTCCAGCATTTTCTGTTTTTATTTCAGATTCCAGCATCCTTGGTATTTTGCTTTTGTTATGAATGCAAGGTGTTGTTTTTGTCGTTAGAGAAATAAACTCCTTGGAAACTTCTTAGAGATGTTTCTGAAAGATAGAATAAGCCGAATAAAGGTGAATCATTCTTATATTGTTACTCAATGGTGCTCAGTGTGAGTGAAATGTATTCATTTGACAGCTGTAGTTTGGATGAGGTTTAAACACCGTATTGTGCCAGTAACCTTGCAGTGCTGCTCTCCTTTTTATTGACGTTCTTTATTATTCACTCTTGAGTTATGGTTCTTTCACACCAGAAAGTAATGTGGAAAATGCACTGCCACACATGTAATGTATGATCCGGTGCAGTCTTGTTAAGTGTGTCAGTGATTCTGGAGGATTTTTATGAGTACATTAGGGAAGATAGATGGAGTGACAACCTCTTGAGCTAATTAACAGCCAGTTTATACCTTACAGAATCAAAGTGCTTCTGTTTGTCTTGGCTGCCATAGCGATAGAACCCAGTCCATTTACACTGCTGGTGGATTCTACAACACAGAAACAAAAGTAGCCCCTATCGTGTGACTCTTCCCTTATATACATTTTTCTTTATTTCATTCTGGGGCTGTGGCCGTAACTAAAAAGACCAGCATTTATTGTCCAGTCAGAGTTGCCCTTGTGGAGGCAGTGCTGAACTGCCTCCTTGAACCACTGCAGTCCGTGTCTTGCAGTGCCATTAGGGAGGGAGTTCCAGGATTTTGACCCAGCGACGATGAAGGAACGGCAATATATGTCCAAGTCGGGACAGTGTGTGACTTGGAGGGGAATGTGCAGGTGATGGTGTTCCCATCCTGTGAATAGTACACACCGCACCCACGGTGTGCCGGGGGTGGAGGGAGTGGATGTTTAAGGTGGTGGATGGGTTGCCGATCAAGCGGGCTGCTTTGTCCCGGATAGTGTCGGGCTTCTTGAGAGTGTTTGCGTGGGCTGAACACTCAACTTCAGTTGCTATCAAAACAGTTGTGGCTGGAGGCTGTCTGCCCGATATCCCAAGGAAGAAAGTGAGGGGGGTCCTTTGTGTCACCAGCACGAGTGATGGTGCCCATTGTCCAAATCAGAAGCTTCTGTTGGTGAGGCAGTATCAATCAAAGGAGGTCCAGGTCTCAATATTTGTAATGTGCAGTACTGAAGGAGTGCAGCACTGTCGGAGGTCCGTCTTTTGGATGAGACGTTAAACCGAGGCCGTCTGCTCTCTCAGGTGGACATAAAAGATCCGACAACACTATTTCGAAGAAGAGCAGGTGAGATATCCCCGGTGTGCTGGCCGATATTTATCCCTCAATCAACATCACTACAAGACAGATTATCTGGTCATTATTGCAATGCTGTTTGTGGGAGCTTGCTGTGCGCAAATTGGCTGCCATGTTTCCTACATTACAACAGTGACTGCACTTCAAAAAGTACTTCATTGGCTATAAAGCTTGTTGGGACATCCTGAGGTCGTGAAAGGCGCTATATAAATGCAAGTCTTTCTTTCGCCAATCTAGGGGTACCAAGACTAATAGTAGGCGTCTTCAAATATGGTTATTACACACTCACACCTGGATGGAAGATACATGGTTTTAGAAAAGGTAAACTCTGTAGAACTACTTTAAGACATGTCATCAAAGTAGTGCAAAGGAGCACAGATTTCAACTGGTGAAAGATGAATTTAGGCCAGTTGTCAGGAAGTCCCTCAGGCAAAGAACAAGCAAGTTTTCATTTATTCGAGAGCATCCCAAAGCAAATGAAGTAAGGTGGGAGGAGACTCATGTGGAGCATAAATAGCGCCCGGGCCCGTCGGGCCTAGTGGCCTGTTTCTGTGCTGCAAAATCAGCTAATACAGCGAAAAAATAAGTGTGTGAAAAAGGGTCTGTGCACCTCAGTTCGACAGTGGGGAGTGCATCTACTAACTGAGCCATCCGGGGGCAACAGTTCCTTCATTAGCTGATGATCCTGATATGTGTGATTGATAACAGTGTAAATAAAGACTAGCCTGACACAATTACAGTAAAATATTGCAAACAGGTGCAAATGGAAAAAAATAAAGATACTACAGAGTAACTGGAAAGTCAATTAAAATAAATACCAGTAAACTAAGTGTGAGTAATTATAGCGGGTTTGAGCAGCTAATTAGTGCAGGGTTTGTAAATGACAAACACTACTGACAAGACACAAGAATACATTTGCAGCGTACTCTACCAACATTTGGCTGGGAGTTGCAATCCTATGACCCGCCTTCCCTCACACTCTCTCTCCTACGCCCAGCGTGACGGAGATCTGCGCCTGTGACCTCCCGCAGAATGAGCCGTATCGCTCCAGGAAATTGCCGAGCAGAGTCCAGGAATTTCCCGATAAGGAGGAGGTGCCAGGACGGGTGGACAGGACATGAGCGTAAGGGACCGACGGTCCTATTACAGGTGAAGGACAATTCTGAATTCCAGCTGCTGTGGCAGCATCTCACGACTGGGCGGGCTGTGAGCGGAGGCCCCAAGGTACAGAACAACAGGTTTGCTGGGTGGCACTTGTGGAGAGAACATGAGGTACACGTGTTGCCCCGAGCAGTATTATGTGTGCCAGTGTCTACTCCACTGATCGGTCGGTGTACATAGGAATATATAAGCGATGTATTTTCCTTTCTTCTCCCATATATAGAAGCACAGGACTGCAGCCAATAACTCACTGTTCCAGACGTGAAGATTCTTTCCTAGCATTACTCAGAATCGGAAGTCCCAACATTTCTATTTGCCTACATTACAACAGTCACGACACTCAAACGTAATTCATTGGCTGCGAAAGTGGTGGGACAGCAAAGGCGCTCTATAAACGCAAGTTCTTTCTTTCCATCCATCACTACTTCACAAAATGAATGTGGATGCAAAAAAGAGAGAAAAAGGACATGCATTTGTATAGCGCCTTTCGCAACCTCAGGACATCCCAAAGCTCTTTCAAGCCAATGAAGTACTTTTTTGAAGTGTAGTCACTGTTGTAACGTAGGAAACACGGCAGCCAATTTGCGCACAGCAAGCTCCCAGAAACAGCAATGAGATAATGACCCATCTCAGATGGGACAGACAAATGGGGAGACTGAGAGAAGGGAGGGGCAAATAGGGAGACAGAGAGAGGATAGCAGCTGACCAGGAACGTGAGAGATAGACTGTAGCTTGACCCTTGTTTTTTTATACTGGCCATGACTTTCTTTTGGTTGGGGGGCACGGTGGAGGGATTTTTGGTTTGGAAAGTAGACACTGCATCTTACATATGGGATGCCGTTTATGAATATATATGGTATACCTAAGTATAGTTCTTCAACTTCAGTGATGATTTCTTCAGTCTGCCTCTTGACCGTTCTCTGGCTCGGAGTTTACTTGACTTCAGAACCTGCAGCCGTCTGTGTGGTTCAGTCTTAACATCAGAATTCAGATTGCCAGCATCCTATAGATGGGTCAGAAGATCCCCTTGCTTTCAAGAGTTCTCAGTGATTGTGTTGGTGGTTTCCTCCACGTCGTAAGAGACTTTGTCCCACCAGTTATTGTGGTGATTTCCTTAAACTACCTCCTTCCTTTAACTATGGCACTTCCCTTGTCTCTCAGTAGTAATGCTGGGCGTGCCTCCTCTTGCTCTTTTCTGACACCCTACAATGTTTGGCTATGGAAGCCTTGTAGGCCACAACATTTTGGTTCTTTTTTCCCCATCAGGCCTTTGCACTGAACAAGGGCCAAGCCCTTCCCTTGGAATGTATCTTCCGTCAAGCAGGGGTAAATAAAATAACGCAACAATTTAACAAACACAATTTTGCTCAAATTTGGAATTCTTCACTTCACAAAAACTACAAACATCTGGAAGATTCTTCGGTGTCCTACAATCAGTTCCCCATTCCCTTCAACATTCTGAGAAGAACACCTCTCTTAAAAATAGTATTCTTTCTTGACTAACAAAAATTCTCAAACTACTTGATATTTTCTTTCCATTACCCAACTGTGTGCCACAATCTGCTTATTACACACACCAGCAGTTTCATTCCCAAAGGTAGTTTGAATCCTTATTGCAAGGGGGATGGAGTATAAAAGTAGGGAAGTCCTGCTACAACTGTACAGGGTGTTGGTGAGACCACAACTGGAGTGCTGCATACAGTTTTGGTCTCTGTATTTAAGGAAGGATATACTTGAATTGGAGAAGCTGCACAAGGTTGATTCCTGAGATGAAGAGTTTGTCTTATGAAGAAAGGTTTAGCCCATACTCATTGGAGTTTAGAAGAATGAGAGGTGATTTTATTGAAACATAAGCTTCTGAGTGGGCTTGACAGAGTAGATGCAGAGAGGATGTTTCCACTCATGGGGGAAATCTAGAACTAGGGGGCATCATTTCAGAATAAGGGGTCGTCCATTTAAAACAGAAATGAGGAGGAATTTCTTCTCTCAGAGGGTTGTGAATCTTTGGAATTCTCTGCCCCATAGAGCTGTGGAGGCTGGGTCACTGAATGTATTTAAGGTGGAGGTAGACACATTTTTGAACGATAAGGGAGTCAAGGGTTATGGGGAGCGGGCAGGGAAGTGGAGTTGAGGTCAAGATCAGGTCAGCCATGATCTTATTGAATGGCGTAGCAGGCTCGAGGGGCCAAATGGGCGACTCCTGCTCCTATTTCTTATGTTCTTACGTTCTCCCTTCTCTACGTCTTGCAAGCTCAGAAACTGCCCAGTCAGGAGTTGAAATCGGTGAACCTGCACACCCAATGTAGCCTGTTTGTATCTTCTATTCAAACTTTAGTCACTAGTTTGTCGCACTCCTGGCAGCAAGTAATCATACCCTCTATTAACAGCATTAGCCTCTTTTATACCCAGTGGCTACTTTCTGAGCTTTAGAAGTCGCACAGCCTCAACACTGTATCTCAGTGAACAGGCTCAACCAGTTGTGTACTTGGCTAATTATATGCACTGACCTACTTAAATTCCTATAGTGGAACATAATGTTCACATGTCGAATCTGTGCATTATGCAAATATCGTCGCAAGCAACCATGCTGCTGGCTCTCAACATCTATGCAAGAGCACAGGTGTTGGTTTTTGTCTTGTAAACTTAACAACTTCGATGTATTGCACTGAATTAAACCCGTTCTAATTAATCAGACCAAACTTTGGTTTCATTTCAAATGAATGGATCACCAACAATTACAACTGAGTTCGCTCGTCGGCAGTACGGTCTTAAAGCGCATTTAATTTGATTGTTTAGCTCTTGTTCTCGCAGAAGGCAGCTGAAGTCCTGACAAAGAACTAGAACAAACACTGTAGTATAATTGCGGCCCCCCCCCCCCCACACCCCCCACAATGGCCCTTTGAGTTGTTAGCTGGGCAATTGTAGCATTAAACGATCGGGGCACAGAACGGTAGGGAAGCAGAATGAGAGGAGTCGATAAATCTGGCAGAGGCTGGAAACATGAGAAGCAACAGAAGCGTGACAGACGTCACAGAAAGAAAACGGAGCAGCGGAAAGCAGTGAAAGTCAAACGGACCGAGAGAATAATCAACAGGAGAGAAAAATAAAGGTTGCGAAGAGTGCTACCAGGTCTCCTGCGGCATTGCTCATACGAACAATGACGGGCGGGTAAAGACAAACATTCCTGCTAAGCTGCGCGGCTGAGTAGAGGTCTGGAGGTCCCGCGCACCAGCCTTTCAATGCAAGGAACTGCGCATGCGGGAACATTTGAATGTGCTGTACAGCCCGTTAAAGGGACCGCACTCCAAAAATCAAATTACAGGGTAAAGACCCTCTAGTCCATCCAGCCTGTCCCGCAAAATTGTGATACCTTGATATCAGGCATCCTAATTGTTGATTCTTATTCTAATGAAAGGTGAAGAAATTTGAATTTATATCGCATCTCATCACATTTCTCAGAAACATCTCAAAAGTGCTTCCCCTTCAATGAACGGCTTTGCAATACAGCCACTATTAGAGGCGAACACGGAGCCAATTTGGGCACAGTAAGTGAAAGTAATACTTGGGTTTATATAGTGCTTTCATGACCATGAGACATCGCAAAGCGCTTTAAAGCCAATTAAGTACTTTTGGAGTGTAGTCACTGTTGTAATGTGGGAAACGCGGCAGCCAATTTGCGCACAGCAAGCTCCCACAAACAGCAATGTGATAATGACCAGATAATCTGTTTTTGTTATGTTGATTGAGGGATAAATATTGGCCAGGATACCAGGAATAACTCCCTTGCTCTTCTTCAAATACTGCCACGGGGTCTTTTACGTCCACCTGAGAGCGCAGACGGGGCCTCGGTTTAACGTCTCATCCAACAGTGCAGCGTTCCCTCAGCACTGTGTCAGCCTCAATTTCTGTGCTCAAGTTCCTGGAGTGGGACTTGAACCCACAGCCTCCTGACTCAGAAGCGAGTATGCTACTCACTGAGTCACAGCTGACAGTTGTATTGGTTGACGGGGGGCTAGGCTAGGACACTGGGAGAATGCTTTCCTCTTCCTCAAATAGTGTCAGGCGATCTACAGCACAAATCTAAACAGGTAGACTGGGACTTGGTCGAAAAACGCACCTGCGACAGTGCAGTACATCTGCAGTACTGTACGAGAACATTGGCCTAGATTAGGTGCTCGAGCCCTGTAGTGGGGCTTGAACCCACAACCTTCTGATGCAAATGCAAGACAGCCACCAAATGAGTTAATCTGACAGTGAGCTGATGAAATCTGCATTTTATGAGTCAGCTTTTGCTTTTCTTGGTATCTGTCAATAAATTAGTTTCCAGCTGTTTAAGAATTACACAAATATGAAATAATTGATTCAAATAAAGCAGCTGTTTTGTAAACACTGTAGTTCAGCCTATTAGATGGAAGCTGTCTGGGTCAATATATCATCAAGTAACCATTCTCCGAGAAAATTTAATACTCTGGCCTGTTGATGTCCTAAAAGCCTCACTATAAATTAGAAGCAACAAGGTGATTCTGTCTCAGAGTGTCCAGCAGAGACCAGAGGCAGTCTTCAGAGGTTGTCTGTAGGGCGGGGGGGATGGAGGAGTACACCAGTACCACAGATGCCAATGATTTGTAACGTAAACAGTTTGTAGAAAAATAAACAGCAACCTTCTCAAATGTGGGGAGGCATCAGGAAATCTTCTCATCTGGGTTCAAAGGTTACGACTACACAGAGACATTCCAAATGGTAAATGTCATCACAACCAGTGCCCACCTTTCTCAAATTATCGCTCCATTATCACCGAGCAAGCGTTCTTTTTTTTGGGAGATGCACAATTTTTTTGCGCTAAAACAGTCTTAATTTCAAAAGCACGTCTCTTACCGTTGTGGAGTTATTCTACTTTAATCGATGCGGGGTAGGCCTTGCCCCGCCCCCGCTCTGCCACGTTGATGGGCAATGCTAATTTATAATAATCTAATCAGCCTCTCCCCCACATCAATGACTCATTAGGTAATTGGCTCAGTGTTAAGAGACCAGGATGGCCCCCAGGTCAGTGCTGAGTTAATTATATTTTAACTAGGGTACATTGGTAGGGTCTTTACAGATGGCCCCACCATCCCTGCATTAATGAGGAGCACGAGGAAATTGGGCCCAGATTTCCACTCCTGATCATTGGCCAATGACTCCTGTCAGAAACTGTCGCATTTGTGCTAATTGGAATGAGAGAAAGAAAGACTTGGATTTATATAGCGCTTTTCACGACCACCGGAAGTTTCAAAGCACTTTACAGCCAATGAAGTACTTTTGGAATGCAGTCACTGTTGTAATATGGGAAACAATTTGTGCACAAGCAAGCTCCCACAAACAGCAATGTGATAATGACCAGATAATCTGTTTTTGTTATGAAAGACAGCACCTCCGACAATGCAGTGCTCCCTCAGCCATAGGAATTGGTGACGAGGAAAGACCAAAGGATGGTAGAAATGTGGAACCCTCTCCCACAAAAAGCATTAGATGCTAGCTCAATTGATAACTTCAAATCTGAGGTCAATAGATTTTTGCTAGAGAAGGGTATTAAAAGGATATCAGCATAGGCAGTCCCTCAGAATCGAAGAAGACTTGCTTCCACTCTTAACATGAGTTCTTAGGTGGCTGTACAGTCCAATACAAGAATCACAGTCTCTGTCACAGGTGGGACAGATAGTTGTTGAGGGAAGGGGTGGGTGGGACAGATTTTCCGCATGCTCTTTCCGCTGCCTGCGCTTGATTTCTGCACGCTCTTGGCGACGAGACTCAAGGTGCTCAACACCCTCCCGGATGCGCTTCCTCCACTTAGGGCGGTCTTTGGCCAGGGTCTCCCAGATGTCAGTGGGGATGTTGCATTTTTATCAGGGAGGCTTTGAGGGTGTCCTTGTACAGTTTCCGCTGCCCACCTTTTGCTGTGAAGGAGTTCCGAGTTGAGCGCTTGCTTTGGGAGTCTCGTGTCTGGCATGTGAACTATGTGGCCTGCCCGGCAGAGCTGATCAAGTGTTGTCAGTGCTTCAATGCTGGGGATGTTGGCCTGGTCGAGGACGCTAATGTTGGTGAGTCTGTCCTCCCAGGGGATTGGTAGGATCTTGCGGAGGCATCATTGGTGGTATTTCTCTGACGACTTGAGGTGTCTACTGTATATGGTCCATGTTTCTGAGCCATACAGGAGAATATGGGTATGGAGCCAAGGCGAGTGGATAGAGTTAAGATGCAGATCAGCCATGATCTCACTGAATGGTGGAACAGGCTCGAGGGACTGGATATCCTACTCCTGTTCCTATGTTCAAAGTCCATCTAGTACATCTTCTACCATCCATGACACAACAATGGAGTTGTTGACTAATCAAAGCAATTAATCTCTATCAATGAGTCTACAACAAGCCCAGACATGAGGCGAGGAAAACGCCCCGTGGTGGAGAGTGTTGGGAACCATAGGTCTCAAATCACTCAGCTACTGTATCCCAAAATGTTGTTTCCTGAAGGTAGGTACTTACAGCAGGTAGGTATTGTGGGGACCGCGCCGATTTGCCATTAGAGGGAACAGCGCGTGCTGCTGCAGGAAGGCGATGGCTGACTGCAGTACGAGCAGGAGTGGCGAGGTCGAGGCAAAGGAGTGGCAAGAGTTCGTAGAGGGATGTGATCAGGGCCCAGGAGAAGCAAGAGATCGAGGTTCAGAAGAGGCGAGGGCCCAGGGGCAGCACAGGCCAGCCCACACTGCAATATGTGTGCGCACTAGGTCCGTGCAGCAGAGCTGGTCTCCAGTCGTCTTGAATAATCCTTGCTACTGGACCAAGACCTAGCTCTGTCAAGCCCGTGTGGTGGCTGGTGTGCAACGGCCACCACATGTTTAAAAAATCCACGCACAGGCATCTTCCACCCTTCAAGAAGTAGTTCGTGACCTGGAATATTAGGTCCTCCATTCAAACACCTGTGAACTCATCCCTTTTCGGCGTGGAATCAAGTCATCCTCGCTTCGAGGGACTGCCTATGATGATGACTGTGGGGAATTCAGGGCCAGAGTAATTTCCTGGACTAGTTGCGATCATCTAGATGGGTCGGAGAGGAATTTCCCAATGTTTCCCCCAAATTGGCCTCCTTTTTTTAATCTATTGTTTTGCCCCTCCCAGGAGATCAGATGGTTTTGGGTGAGGTGGAGAGTGTATATTGTGAAGGTATCGCAATTGTGTGGGACAGGCTGGCTGGACCAGAGTGTCTCTACCTGTCCGTCCATGTTCCTATGTTGGAAATAAATCTCTCTAATTTGCAGCTGAATTCAACCATCGCAGCCCGAGGTTTGAATGCTCCCACGAGAGGGACACACCCCTGCTAGCCAGCACGCTGATCTGCCTGGTCAATTCCTTCGCCTACAGGACAAACGGGAAATTGTTCAACCTCCGAAGTCTCCAGTCCAGATCCAAGATTGTTCCAATCTCTGTCACTGAATGACAATATGCAGATGACGCTTGCATTTGTGCACACTCGGAGTCTGAACCCCAAACCATCGTTGACACCTTCACTGAAGCCTACGAGAGTCTGGGCCTCACATTAAACATCAGTAGCCTGATTATGGTTCAAATGTCACTGCAAATTAAAATACCAAATGGCTGCTTGACCAAGCAACAGATGTAACAGTTCCTTTTAAAACCCCAGACAACCTGGGCTGAATTCCAGCCCCCCCGCCCCCAATTACAGTTTGCAAATTTCAACGCTCATTATGTCACCTCAGTGAGTTTGTGCAGAAGTTAATGCCTTGCTAATGTGACCTGATGGGTTAGGAATTTTTGCTAAATGACTCCACCAGTAAAATGCTAATTTTGGTTTCAAAGCTCAGCACAGCCTCATGGCCCACCTTTAGTACAAGAGGCGCACACAGTGCACATGCTGTCGTTAGCACAGCAACAGGAATACGCGCCATAATGACTTGTCTCAGTGGCGAAATGACCCTAATCGGGCATGAAAGTAGACACTGAAGGCTTTATGCCACTGATCTCTAAATATTTTTTCCCCTACTGCCTGACGTTTGCAGGTCATTAGAAATTGTGAGGGGGATGCTATCCTCTCCTTTACACTGGGGCCCTGTGGCAAAGAAATAGAGACTCAGCCATCAAATTCAAACAGAACTACAAGAGACACTTTAATGTTGCCTGGTGGCTCAACAGCGGAACAGGCTCGAGGGGCTGAATGGCCTCGCCCTGTTCCTATGTTCAAGGGGCCATTCCTCATTAGTGTCACAGGCTGTGAATAAGGACATGAGAACGAGGAGCAGGAGTAGGCCATACGGCCCCTCGAGCCTGCTCCGCCATTTATACGACCATGGCTGATCATCGACCTCAACTCCACTTTCCTGCCCGATCTCCATATCTCTTGATTCCCCTAAAGTCAAAAAATCCATCTATCTCAGCCTTAAATATGCTTAACAATTCAGCATCCACAGCCCTCTGGGGTAGAGAATTCCAAAGATTCACATCCCTCAGAATGAAGAAATTCCTCCTCATCTCAGTCTTAAATGGCCGACCCCTTATCTTGAGACTATACCCCCTAGTTCTCGGCTCTCCATTCCGGGGAAACAACCTCTCAGTATCTACCCTGTCAATCCTCCTCCGAATCTTGTATGTTTCAATGAGATCACCACTCATTCTCCCAAACTCCACAGAGTATAGGCCCAGTCTACTCAATCTCTCCTCATAGGACAACCTCGCCTCTCCACCTCATGCATTTTTCAGCAGGGTCAAAAGTCAGTGATGAGCGGGAGAAATCCTGGCTGATTCTCCCCACCCCCTGCCCAGAGGCAATGACGACTAATGTAAAGAAATTAGGAGTTTGCATTTATACAGTGTCTGTCACAACCTCAGGATATCCCAAAGCGCTTACAGCCAATGAAGTACTTTTGAAGTGTAGTCACTGTTGTAAAGTAGGAAATGCGGCAGCCAATTTGCACACAGCAAGCTCCCACAAACAGCAGTGTGATAATCTGTTTTCGTGATGTTGATTGAGTGATAAATATTGACCAGGACACCGGGGAGAACTCCTCTGCTCTTCTTCAAAATAGTGGCATGGGATCTTTTACATCAGCCTGAGAGGGCAGACAGGTCTTCGATTTTACATCACATTTGAAAGACAACACCTCTGGTAGTGCAGCAGTCCCTCAGCACTGCACTGAAGCGTCAGACCAGATTATGTGCTCAAGTCCCTGGAGTGGAAATTGAACCTACAATGTTCTGACTCAGAGGCGAGTGTGCTACGCACTGAGCCATGGCTGACTAGTGTTGAGCCCCTAACTCACATAGTATTTAAAGCACAGAACCAGACCATTCAGCCCAACAAGTCCGTGTCAGCGTTTATGCTCCACATGAACCTCCTCCCGCCCGACTTCATCTAACCCCATCAGAAGGAGGAGAAAGGGCAGGATTCTCTATGGAGACCAGAATGAGTCCTCCCCTACATCCCCGTGTTCCACTGCTAAACGGGACGAATAATTGGGGCAAGTCTCGGAGGAGAATAAAGGCGAGGTTTCAGGATGAATCAGAACTCCATTTGGCATCGTAAAGGTTAGAATTGACTTTATTTTCTTCTCCTTGAACTTATGCTCCAATTAGAAGGTTTTGGATGGTTCTTAACAGCTTCCTTTTGCCATTTGGTGCAGGAATACATCTTCCACACCATGTCTGGGAGCTGTAGTTAGAACTGTCTGCAGTCCCACAATGTGCTGTAATTATGATTAATAGAGCTTAATAATGTGGAGCTCGGGCCTTCCCTCTGAGCTGTTGAAACTGCTAATGGTAGAACTGAATAAAATAAATGCAGGTCAGGGGGACTGTAATTGTTAATTCAACGCCTCGAGAGAGAGAGAGAGAGAGAGAGAGAGAGCAGAGAGTTCGTGTAGAATATAAAAACATTACTCGCAGCAAAGGATTTCTTGTGCTATCCTTCCATTACATTTTATGTCAGCCACAAAATATTAGTCGGTTATTATAGTCTGCAGGGTGGAATTATTCTCCCTTTTATATCGGTGCCTGCACCAACATTCAATCTCAGCGTTCCCCGCCGTTGTGCGGAGGCGTCGTTGGGCACCAAAGCCACATCTGTCTATCTTTCCGACTATCCATCCATCGATGTGAGTGGTACCCCTGTCCATATAGCTGTCTATCTATCCATCCATCCGTTCGTCCATCCATCTTAATATCACATGTCCAGCGCATCCTTCTGCACTTCGGCAAAAAAGAGGGACATAGAAACATAGAAAATAGGTGCAAGAGTAGGCCATTCGGCCCTTCGAGCCTGCACCGCCGTTCAATGAGTTCATGGCTGAAAATGCAACTTCAGTACCCCATTCCTGCTTTCTCGCCATACCCCTTGATCCCCCTAGTAGTAAGGACTACATCTAACTCCTTCTTGAATATATTTAGTGAATTGGCCTCAACAACTTTCTGTGGTAGAGAATTCCACAGGTTCACCACTCTCTGGGTGAAGAAGTTTCTCCTCATCTCGGTCCTAAATGGCTTACCCCTTATCCTTAGGCTGTGACCCCTGGTTCTGGACTTCCCCAACATTAGGAACATTCTTCCTGCATCTAACCTGTCTAAACCCGTCAGAATTTTAAACGTTTCTATGAAATCCCCTCTCATTCTTCTGAACTCCAGTGAATATCAGCCCAGTTGATCCAGTCTTTCTTGATATGTCAGTCCCACCATCCCAGGAATCAGTCTGGTGAACCTTCGCTGCACTCCCTCAATAGCAAGAATGTCCTTCCACAAGTTAGGAGACCAAAACTGTACACAATACTCCAGATGTGGCCTCACCAAGGCCCTGTACAACTGTAGTAACACTTCCCTGTCCTTGTACTCAAATCCCCTCGCTATGAAGGCCAACATGCATTTGCTTTCTTAACCGCCTGCTGTACCTGCATGCCAACCTTCAATGACTGATGTACCATGACACCCAGGTCTCGTTGCACCTCCCCTTTTCCTAATCTGTCACCATTCAGATAATAGTCTGTCTCTCTGTTTTTACCACCGAAGTGGATAACCTCACATTTATCCACATTATACTTCATCTGCCATGCATTTGCCCACTCACCTAACCTATCCAAGTCACTCTGCAGCCTCATAGCATCCTCCTCGCAGCTCACACTGCCACCCAACTTAGTGTCATCCGCAAATTTGGAGATACTACATTTATTCCCCTCGTCTAAATCATTAATGTACAATATAAACAGCTGGGGCCCCAACACAGAACCTTGCGGTACCCCACTAGTCACTGCCTGCCATTCATGAAAAGTACCCATTTACTCCTACTCTTTGCTTCCTGTCTGCCAACCAGTTCTCAATCCACGTCAGCACATTACCCCCAATCCCATGTGCTTTAACTTTGCACATTAATCTCTTGTGTGGGACCTTGTCGAAAGCCTTCTAAAAGTCCAAATACACCACATCAACTGGTTCTTCCTTGTCCACTCTACTGGAAACATCCTCAAAAAATTCCCGAAGATTTGTCAAGCATGATTTCCCTTTCACAAATCCATGCTGACTTGGACCCATCATGTCACCTCTTTCCAAAAGCGCTGCTATGACATCCTTAATAATTGATCCATCATTTTACCCACGACCGATGTCAGGCTGACCGGTCTATAATTCCCTGTTTTCTCTCTCCCTCCTTTTTTAAAAAGTGGGGTTACATTGGCTACCCTCCACTCCATAGGAACTGATCCAGAGTCTATGGAATGTTGGAAAATCACTGCCAATGCATCCGGTATTTCCAAGGCCACCTCCTTAAGTACTCTGGGATGCAGACCATCAGGCCCTGGGGATTTATTGGCCTTCAATCCCATCAATTTCCCCAACACAATTTCCCGACTAATAAGGATTTCCCTCAGTTCCTCCACCTTACTAGACCCTCTGACCCCTTTTATATCCGGAAGGTTGTTTGTGTCCTCCTTAGTGAATACCGAACCAAAGTACTTGTTCAATTGGTCTGCCATTTCTTTGTACCCCGTTATTACTTCCCCTGATTCTGACTGCAGGGGACCTACATTTGTCTTTACTAACCTTTTTCTCTTTACATATCTATAGAAGCTTTTGCAGTCCGTTTTAATGTTCCCTGCAAGCTTCCTCTCGTACTCTATTTTCCCAGCCCTAATCAAACCCTTTGTCCTCCTCTGCTGAGTTCTAAATTTCTCCCAGTCCCCGGGTTCACTGCTATTTCTGGCCAATTTGTATGCCACTTCCTTGGCTTTAATACTATCCCTGATTTCCCTTGATAGCCACGGTTGAGCCACCTTCCCTTTTTTATTTTTTACGCCAGACAGGGATGTACAATTGTTTTAGTTCGTCCATGCGGCCTCTAAATGTCTGCCATTGCCCATCCACAGTCAACCCCTTAAAGTATCATTCGCCAATCTATCCTAGCCAATTCACGCCTCATACCTTCAAAGTTACCCTTCTTTAAGTTCCGGACCATGGTCACTGAATTAACTGTTTCATTCTCCATCCAAATGTAGAATTCCACCATATTATGGTCACTCTTCCCCAAGGGGCCTCGCACAACGAGACTGCTAATTAATCCTCTCTCATTACACAACACCCAGTCTAAGATGGCCTCCCCCCTAGTTGGTTCCTTGACATATTGGTCTAGAAAACCATCCCTTATGCACTCCAGGAAATCCTCCTCCACCGTATTGCTTCCAGTTTGGTTAGCCCAATCTATATGCATATTAAAGTCACCCATGATAACTGCTGCACCTTTATTGCATGCACCCCTAATTTCATGTTTGATGCCCTCCCCAACATCACTACTACTGTTTGGAGGTCTGTACACAACTCCCACTAATGTTTTTTGCCCTTTGGTGTTCTGCAGCTCCACCCATATAGATTCCACATCATCCAAGCTAATGTCCTTCCTAATTATTGCATTAATCTCCTCTTTAACCAGCAATGCTACCCAACCTCCTTTTCCTTTTATTCTATCCTTCCTGAATGTTGAATACCCTTGGATGTTGAGTTCCCAGCCCTGATCATCTTGGAGCCACGTCTCTGTAATCCCAATCATATCATATCTGTTAATATCTATTTGCACAGTTAATTCATCCACCTTATTACGGATACTCCTTGCATTAAGACACAAAGCCTTCAGGCTTGTTTTTTTAACACCCTTTGTCCTTTTAGAATTGTGATGTAGTGTGGCCCTTTTTGTTTCTTGCCATTGTTTACTCAGCCTTCCACTATTGCTTTTTACCTTTCTACCATCTGTTTCTGACTCCATATTACTTCGCCCTGTCTCGCTGCATAGGTTCCCATCCCTCTGCCATATTAGTTTAAACACTCCCGAAATGCATTAGCAAATGTTACCCCTAGGACATCAGTTCCAGTCCTGCCCAAGTGCAGACCATTGCTTTTGTACAGGTCCCACTTCCCCCAGAACAGGTTCCAATGTCCCAGGAATTTGAATCCCTTCCTCTTGCACCACTGCTCAAGCCACGTATTTATTCTAACTATCCTGTTCCCTCTACTCTGATTAGCACATGGCACTGGTAGCAATCCAGAGATTACTACCTTTGAGGTCCTACTTTTTAATTTAACTCCTAGCTCCCTAAATTCAGCTTGTCGGACCTTTTCCCGCTTCTTACCTATATCGTTGGTACCTACATGTACCACGACAACTGGCTGTTCACCCTCCCTCTCCAGAATGCTCTGCAGCCACTCAGAGACATCCTTGACCCTTGCACCAGGGAGGCAACATACCATCCTGGAGTCTCGGTTGCGACAATCACCTAATTCTGGTTTCTTCTAACCTGGAACTAGGAACTTGCAACCATTCTGCAAATTTCCGTGGCTCAGTGGGCTGTACTTGTACCTCTGAGTCAGAAGGTTGTGGGTGCAAACCCCTCCAGGGACTTGAACGCAAAAATCTAGACTGACACTCCAGTGCGGTGCTGAGGGAGCGCTGCACTGTCGGAGGTGCCGACTTTCGGATGAGACGTTAAACCTTCTCAGGTGGATGTAAATGATCCCATGGCACTTTTTCGAAGAGTTATCCCTGTGTCCTGGCCAATATTTATCCCTCAATCAAATAAGAAAAACAGATCATCTGATCATTATCACATAGGAGCTTGCTGTGTGCAAATTGGCTGCCGTGTTTCCTACATTACAACAGTGACTACACTCCAGAGGTACTTCGTTGGCTGTAAAGCGTTTTGAGATGAAAGGCGCTCTATAAATGCAAGTCTGACCTTTTCTCACCGACAAGCAATTGGGCTTAGTGCCCTCAAAGAGAAGGCCTACGTTAACCCAGCTCCACCTTGGCAGCAGAATAATACATGGCGGGGCTAATATTGCGGCCCACCCGGGGTCAGACTCCTATTCCCCACCCGATGTGCCGTCATGAGATGGCTGCACGCGAACTGTGCGTGAGACTCACTAAGGTCCTGTTTGCAATGCTCTCGAGGCCTGCTCTCCCCAACATGGCTGGTGCGCTTCTCTGGGAACACCAGCCGTTCAGTGCCCATTGCAAATGGACGCTGCAAGGGAAGGCTGCAGAGAAAGGGAGACCTTCGTCTCCCAGGTAACCGTGTCCAGAATGGCTTCGGAGCAAACGCTGGGAGTACCACCGCACTGAGATCACAGCACCGCTGTGTGTGTGTGTGAGACACACAGTAACAATGGTCCTGCTGAGAGCACTGGAGGCTGAGGGGTGACCTGATAGAGGTCTTTAAGATTTATGAAAAGGTAGACGTGGGGGAAATGTTTCCAGTTGTGGGGGAGTCCAAAACTAGAGGCCATAAATATAAGATAATCACCAATAAATCCAACAGGTAATTCAGGAGAAACTGCTTTACCAGGGAGTGGTTAGAATGTGGAACTCACTACCACAGGGAATAGTTGAGGCGAATAGTATCGATGCATTTAAGGGGAAGCTGGATAAACACACGAGGGAGAAAGGAATCAAAGGTTATGCTGATGGGGTGAGATGAAGTAGAGTGGGAGGAGGCTCATGTGGAACATAAACACTGGCACGGACCAGTTGGACTGAATGGCATGTTTCTGTGATGTAATTTCTGTGTAATTCTATGAAATAAAACACTGAGGCTGCTGTTTTGCTGCACCCACTCCCAGGTAGTAATCGCATGGAGTAATCTAATTTAGTAATCGGCCATAGAACCTGCCCTGATTTTCATTCCATTCATTTGATTGGAATGTAAATAGGGTGTAGTTTTATAACAGGCATGGGTTCTGCTTCACTAGATTACTGCCCAACCAGTGAACAACAACTTGTAGTTATATAGCACCTTTACCGTAATAACATGTCCCAAGGCGCTTCACTGAAGTGTCATTAAACAAAATTTGACACCAACACAGAAGGATAAATATAGGGCAGGTGACCAAAAGCTTGGTCAAAGAGGTAGGTTTTAAAGAACGTCAGAGGAGAGAGGTAGCGAGGCAGAGAGGTTTAGGCAGGGAGTTCCAGAGCTTGGGGCCCAGGCAACAGAAGGCACGGCCACCAATGGATGAGCAATTAAAATTGGGAATGCTCAAGAGGCCAAAATTCGAGGAGCGCAGAGATCTCGGGGGGGGGGGGGGGCGGGGGGGGCGGAGGGGTGCGGGAGGGGGCGGTTGTGGGGCTGGTGAAGGCGAAAATCTACTCCACTGTAGCTTCTATCAGAAACTCTGTGGAGAGAGTTAGGATGCATGTTGCATCAGTTTCTGACACATTAACTGTTTCTCGCTCCATGGATGCTGTCTAACCTGCTGAGTGTTTTTTCCGCATTTTCTCTATTTCCGATATCCAGCACCCGCAGTATTTTACTTTTCCCCTATTTTCCCGTGATTTTGTTTTCGTACTTCGTTGGCCGTAAAGTGCTTTGGGATGTGCTGGGGTCACGAGGAGCGCTATATAAATGCAAGTCTTTCTTTTCTAGATCCAGATTGATTCTGGAGGTTGGATTCCTGCATTGTCTCTCGCAAGGGCACTGCCTCTCAGTACAAACGAGGTGCTGGGGTTCAGCGGCACATAAATGGGCCTCAGTCCCCTTGAGTCATCATCCTCATCACAGGCAGTGCCTCGAGACTGAGGAAGATGTGCTTCCACTCTAAAAGTGAGTTCTCAGGTGACTGTACAGTCCAATGTGGGAATTACAGTCTCTGTCACAGGTGGGGCAGACAGTTGTTGAAGGAAAGGGTGGGTGGGGAGTCTTGGTTTGCCGCACGCTCCTTCCGCTGCCTGCGCTTGGTTTCTGCATGCTCTCGGCGATGAGACTCAAGGTGCTCAGCGCCCTCCCGGATGCTCTTCCTCTACTTAGGGCGGTCTTGAACCAGAGATTCCCAGGTGCCGGTGGGGATGTTGCACTTTTATCAAGGAGGCTTTGAGGGTATCCTTGAAACGTTTCCTCTGCCCACCTGGGGATCACTTGCCTTGTAGGAGTTCCCAGTAGAGTGCTTGCTTTGGAAGTCTTGTGTCGGGCATGCGGATAATGTGGCCCGCCCAACGGAGCTGGTCGAGTGTGGTCAGTGTTCTCGATCAGAATCCCCACCATCGAAGTACTGACCACACTCGAGTAAACATGTTCCAAAAGCATTTTGCAGCCGCTTCTAATGTACATAATTCGAATTTTTCTTCAAAGAAAAAGTTGAGACATGCAAGTGTTGTGCCTCATTTGCAAGTCTTTTCCACAGAATAACATGTTCAACCTGACAGCCCCAGGGAACTGCACCAGGAATCTGTAAGTAACGTCAACATGTGGCAGGGCCTATGCGTATGAGAGGACGGTCTGCCTCCTGGTGCTTGTCCGCTATTGCAGTGTCAATTCTGACACGGTTAGGCTCGCCTCCAGCTCATACCGGCCTCGCTCCTACCCACCTCCGGAATTACATAATGGATATGAGACCGTGCAAAATGTTCCTCACACTTGGGGCATGAGTATTTTATCTACTTCATTTCCCACATTACAACAATGACTACACACCAAAAGTACTTCATTGGCTGTAAAGTGCTTTGAGACGTCTGGTGGTCATGAAAGGCGCTATATAAATGGAAGTCTTTTTCGCACTGGCAGCATGTAAATGCCCTCTGGGACAGAGAGCACAACGTTATATACATACCCTGATTACTACCTTTTAAGAGACGGTGTAATTTGCAGTAATGGTGTCTGTGGAATGTCATCCTGAGCACTAAATTCAAAATGTTCAACAAGGCAAAAGTTTAATGTTTTAATGTTCTCCCCTTGGCTAATGTCCTTGCGAGAAAAAGCTGCCTGTTCCCTGTGGGGAGTTTTGGCTTTGAGCAATCACACAATGGGCGATAGCGACACATTCCCAGTGATCAATTTGCAAAAGGTCTGCAGGGAGCGGTCACTATTTATAGGGGGGGGGGGGGGGGGGGGAGTCCATGGGAGTGGTCACTATTTACAGGGGGTCTGTGGGAGGGGTCACAATTTATAGGGGGGGTCCATGGGACTGGTCACTATTTTCAGGGGGGTCTGTGGGAGGGGTCACTATTTATAGGGGGGTCTGTGGGAGGGGTCACAATTTATAGGGGGGGTCCATGGGACTGGTCACTATTTTCAGGGGGGGTCTGTGGGAGGGGTCACAATTTATAGGGGGGGTCCATGGGACTGGTCACTATTTTCAGGGGGGTCTGTGGGAGGGGTCACTATTTATAGGGGGTCCGCGGGAGGGGTCACTATTTACAGGAGGATCTATGGGAGGGGTCTCTATTTACAGGGAGATCTATGGGAGTAGTCACTATTTACAGGAGGGGACCATGGGAGTGGTCATTATTTACAGGGGGATCCGTAGGGATGGCCATTATTTGCAGGGGGGTCCATGGGAATGGTCACTATTTACAGGGGGATCTATGGGAGGCATCATTATTTACAGGAGGGTCCGTGGGAGGGGTCATTATTTACAGGGGGTCCATGGGAGTGGTCACTATTTACAAGCGGGGGGGGGTCCATGGGAGTTTATCGTGGTTTGAAGAAGTTCTGCCACAGAGTAGTTTGCAATGCTGCTGCTTCAATAAGTTAAGAAGTTTAATATTAGCTTGAAGCCTGCTGCCACCTGTTGACGGGAGTACTGGGCAGGTACCCGAGTGGTTTTGGGACAGTCAGCCAGAAAAGCAAGTGAGATTGCCTCTGGCAGTGAGTCAGAAATAACCTTTTCAGAACAATTGCTCCTCGACACTCTGACAGACTGGTTCTGCTCCACGTTTCAGTAAACAGGAAATTAATAACCCATGTTCTGACCCTGTGTGACCAGCCCCAATTTGTCAACGAGTAAATCTGACAGCTCTCGGAGGTCCAACGCACTTTAAGCACTGCCTCCTCTCCCGCAGGCATTGACCCTTACTGGGTCATGACTTTGCAGGCATGGACAGGCCTCTAATACCTTCCCCACGTGGCCATTCTTCATGTCTGAGCCTAGAGAGTTTAGTGTCAGTAGGCTATTCGACTGTAGGGGCAGCGTAGCCAAACCCATTCCAGTCCTTTGAGTCCTACACGTGCGGACTTTCCAACTGGGGTGGGGGTGGGGGTGTCACTGGATAACTGGAAGCAGTTGACACTAAAGTCTTTTTTTTCACTCCTTACTCAGTTGGTAGCACTCTCGCCGTCTTTCGAATGAGACGTTAAACCGAGGCCCCGTTAAGATGGATGTAAATGATCCCATGGAGATGACACTATTTTGAAAAAGGTCAGGGGAGTTATCCCTGGTGTCCTGGCCAATATTTATCCCTCAATCAACATCACAAAAACCGCGCAGGGCGCTCCCGACCTCCCCTTTAGCTTCCGCCCCGCGAGCAGATGTCAGCACGGTTCGCGACCCACCAACGCGGGGCGGAAAGGGGTCGGCGTGGGGCGATGGTACGCGGGGGGCTACGCTACTGTGGCCGCGCCTCCGCTAACTCCCATGCAATTTCGCGGGAGGCAGTAGCGCCGCCACACGCTCCCCCCTGCCTCACCCACCCCACCCCGGGCGAAAAGTGTTTCGCGCCCAGTTAGCGCCCCCCCCCCCCCGGAGGGCGCCGCAAATAGGGGCAATTTGGACTCGTTAGTCTCTTTGCTTGGAAATGAATGGGATCGAGTTTCTGATTCTCGGAATTTTGCATTCATCTTGTTCAAATTTCACCACAGCCAAAGCTGGAATTCAAGATTTGAACGCACGGGCTAATTGGCTCTGTCCTTATTTTTACAAGCCTGACCCTTCCCCGGCAGAAGATTGCAGGGTTAAGTCTGGGTTAGCGTCACAGTTCAGACGGCAGCAGCTGCACAGCCTGCCCTCCCAAAGGTGACTGCAAGTTAATTGAACGTTGATCAATTGTTTTCCAAACCGTGACGCTAAATTTGGGAAACGCGGCTAGATACACAGGATATATCTACACAACCGTGTACACTGCACTGCAGCAACTCGCCGAGGCTTCTCTGGCAGCACCTCCCAAACCCGCGACATCTCCAACCTAAAAGGACAAGGGCAGCAGGCGCATGGGAACACCACCACCTCCAAGTCACACAGCATCCTGACTTGGAAATATATCGACCGTTCCTTCATCGTCACTGGGTCAAAATCCTGGAACTCCTTCCCTCACAGCACTGCGGGAGTACTTTCACAAGGACTGCAGCGGTTCAAGAAGGCAATTAGGGACGGGGAATAAATGCTGGCCTTGCCAGGGAAGCCCATATCTCATGAACGAACATTAAAAAAATCCTGGAAGGAGTGGAAATGTGACTCTTAACCCCTCCTCTCCCACCACGGCACCCACCCCCCCTTCCCCCCTCCCCCACCCACCCACCCACACACATTTCCCAGGCTGTAGACAGCTAGGAGCCAGCTTTTTATGGGAGCCTCTGTTGTTTTTAAGCCTATTTTTCCCAGCAATTGATGCAAAATACACGGAAAACAGCAGTTTCTTATAAAATCCTGGACCGGCGCAGCTTAAAACCAAATGCAGCTCTTTATTCTGAATCGACACATTAATTGGCCCGGGGACAAGTAGCAATCAACAGGTAGGTAACCTTAATTGCAGCCCGCGATCAAACCTAGCCCTGCAATGTTCACAGTCAGCCTTTCTGCTTGCAGCAGGGGAGTTTTACAAAATACTTACTGCCAAGGAGCTTACAGAACCTGTATTTAAATTCCGTATAATACTGCAGATGACAATCTCGGCAATCTGACACCCCAAACACAAGCTCGCTTCCGAATCCTCACCTCAGCTTAGCTTCTCAGCTCACACTTGGCTGCTAATATTACAAAGAACTTATATAGCGCCTTTCAGGATGTCCCAAAACGCGCTTCACAGCCAAGGAAGTACTTCTGAAGTATGGCCACTCTTGTAATGTGGGAAAAGCAACAGCCTATTTGCGCACAGCAAGCTCCCACCAATAGCAAGGAGATAATGGACCGGATGATCTGCTTTAGTGATGTTGTCTGAGGGATAAATATTAGGCATGATACCAGGGAGAACTCCACTGCTCTTCTTCGAAATAGTGCCATGGGATTTTTTACATTGATCTGAGAGAGCAGACGGGTTTAACGTCTCATCCGAAAGAGAGTGCAGCACTCCCTTGGCACTATTTCGAAGAAGAGTAGGGGAATTATCCCCGGTGTCCTGGCCAATATTTATCCCTCAATCAACATAACTAAAATCAGATAATCTGGTCATTATCACATTGCTGTTCGTGGGGGCTGGCTGAAAGCAAATTGGCTGCTGCTTTTCCTACATTACAACATTTTAAAAAGTACTTGGCTGTAAAGGATAGCCGGAAGTCGTGAAAGGTGCTATATAAATGCAAGTCTTTCTTTTCTCCCTCAGCACTGCGAGTGTCAATCTAAAGGTTGTGCCCCAGTCCCGGAAGTGGGACTTGAGCCCACAACCTGCTGACTCAGAGGCGAGAGAACTACCCACTGAGCCACAGCTCACATAGCCAAAAAGGACTAAATATGAAGTAAAGGTGTAACGCACATTTATGTTTGGCACAAAAAAAAGCTCTGTAACGGTTGCAACTCTGCCACTGCCGGTAGCCACCAGCTAAGGAGGGCTGTGTGAAATGTCAGTCTTGTCAAAAGTGTCTGATTTCATGTCCTGTGTGTTAGGCCCAATCAACAACTTATTAGTCTGCTGTGGCCTTGCCCCAGACGGATCGGGATGCAGACAGGGATCAAAAGCAATCGGAGGTGCTATACCTCAAGGCTACTTGTTTTCGCAACAAACTCCTTTTAATGGCGTTTCTGGTGCCTAAGTGTCTGCACGCTGTAATAGACTTCAGGCCACAATTATCTGCCAGCCGCAGAATTACACAGAGGTTTTTTTTCTTCACTTCGCACAGTCAGCTCAGCAGAAAGCTCAAGCTGACTGGAGGACAGAATGCCAGTGTGCCGCCCTGGCTAATTGCCGGGTGCTACAACGGCACAGATGGCAGGAGGTGTGCGAGTGGGGAGGGGGGGGGGGTAGTCCTTCCACCCATTACACCCCACTAACAGCTTTTTATAAAGAATGACGCATTGATATAGTGCCTCTCACCACCTAAGGACGTCCCAAAGCACTTTACAGCCAACTAAGTACTTTTTTTTTTGAAGTGTAGTCACTGTTGTAATGTGGGAAATGCGGCAGCCAATTTGCGCACAGCAAGCTCCCACAAACAGCAATGTGATAATGACCAGATAATCCCGATGTTGTTTGAGGGATAAATATTGGCCCCGTGGACACCGGGGATAACTCCTCTGTACCTCTTCGAAATAGCGGCCATTGGATCTTTTTAAGTCCACCTGAGAGGGCAGACGGGGCCTCGGTTTAACGTCTCATCCGAAAGACAGCACCCCCGGCAGTGCAGCACAACTGGAGTGTCAGCCGAGACTTTTGTGCGCAAAGAAAGAAAGACTTGGATTTATGTAGCGCCTTTCACAAACACCGGACGTCTCAAAGCGCTTTACAGTCAATGAAGTACTTTTGGAGTGTAGTCACTGTTGTAATGTAGGACTCAAGTCTCTAGGGTGGGCCTTGAACCCACAACCTTCCAACTCAGAGGCGAGAGTGCTACCCACTGAGCCGCGGCTGACACTGCGCGAGACCGCGTGCTCGTGGCGCCGCTGCCCCGATTGCGCTGGAGGGTCGGCTGCAACACTCAAGTATTCCTGCCGACTTTCCCGGCAAGTTTATCTGCCGGGACTGAGCGAGGCCCTGCACATCGGGAAAGAAGGAGAAACTGATTCCAGTGGCAGAAAGGTCGCAGATTTAAAGTCATTGGGAAAAGACGCAGAGATGAGGAGAATTTTTTTTTTTTAATTGAAGCTGTTGTGATCAGGAATGGTCTGCCTGAAAGGGCGGTGGAAACAGATTCAATAATAACTTTCTAAAGGCAACTGGATAAATAATTGAAGAGGAAACATTTGCAGGGCTGTGGGGAAAGGACAGCCGTGTGGGACTCATTGAATTGTTCTTTTCAAAGAGCCGGCACAGGCACGATGGGCCGAATGGCCTCCTTTGGTATCTGTATCATTTTATGAAACACCAGCATTAGCACAGATCTTAGTGCAAGATTAAAGCCCCCACCACAGGCTGGGGGAACCAATGAGAAAAATGTGTCTGCCGACAGATTAAGAGATTTGTTTTCAGAGCGGCAACTGGACATTGCTCTCATTAGACGGAAACACAAGCTTTGGCACTGTAGACATTATTTATGACGAGGTAATTGTGAAGGCCAGCAGTTCTCTCAAATCAACCCCCTTTTATATTGTGGGGCAAATCATGGGCAGTCTCTCGGAATCGAGGAAGACTTGCTTCCACTCTTAAAATGAGTTCTGAGGTGGCTGAACAGTCCAATACGAGAACCACAGTCCCTGTCACAGGTGGGACAAATAGTTGTTGAGGGAAGGGGTGGGTGGGACTGGTTTGCCGCATGCTCTTTCCACTGCCTGCGCTTGATTTCTGCATGCCCTGTGCTTTGAAAGCTGCAATTCACAACTTCATTTCTAGATGGCAGAGCCTCCCTAACAGCTGGCGAAGATTACAGACTGGGTCGGCCCTGAAAACACTGCCCTGCTGGTGTGTATGAGCCGAATGGGAAAGGTCAGTCATCTGAGCACTGTCACTGCTCTGGCACTGGCCTCGCCCCTCCCTATCTCTGTAACCTCCTCTAGCCTGACAACCTTCCGAGATCTCTGCTGCTCCTCCCATTGAGGCCTCTTGCACAACCCCGCTTTCCCACGCTCTACCACCATGCCTTCAGTTGCCTCGACCCTAAGCTATGGAATTCCCACTCTAAACCTCTCCACCTCCTTTGAGATGCTCCATAAAACCTGACTCTTTGACCAAGCCTCTCATTATGTGGCTCGGTCTCAAATTTTGCACCTTGGGATGTTTTATTACACTGAAGGTGCTATATAAATGTAAGTCATTGTTATGGTTACTGCACTGCTGGTCTGTATACTGCAACAACAACTTGTATTTATATAGCGCCTTTAACATAGTAAAACGTCTCAAGGCGCTTCACAGAAATGTTATAAGACAAAACAAATAAATTTGACACTGAGCACATAAGAAGAAATTACGGCAGGTGACCAAACGCTTGGTCAAAGAGGTAGGTTTTAAGGAGTGTTTTAAATGAGGAAAAAGAGGTAGAGAGGTGAAGAGGTTTCGGCAGGGAATTCCAAAGCTTAGGGCCGAGGCAACAGAAGGCACGGCCACCAATGGTTGAGCGATTATAATCAGGGATGCTCAAGAGGGCAGAATTAGAGGAGCGCAGACATCTAGTGGGGTGGTGGGGCTGGAGGAGATTACAGAGATAGGGAGGGGCGAGTCCATGGAGGGATTTGTAAACAAGGCTGAGAATTTTGAAAATCGAGGCGTTGCTTAACCAGGAGCAAGTGTAGGTCAGCGAGCACAGGGGGTGATGGGCGAGCGGGTAGAATGGGCAGGGCCAGCCATGTAAACACTCCACTGCCAGTCTGCGCATACAGACTCAGCAGTCAGAGTCTGTTCACGGCCAGACAAAATGGTGGGTCCCAGCGCCTCGGAAGGTGATCCCGTCACCTCGCCTGCTGCTCGTGTCGAGCCGCTTGTCAGGTAATGACGGCATGAATTGTATTTTCGACGCAGAGCTGAGAGCTTTCTTCTTTCTGGAATGGGTTCACTGACTGAGTGCAAAATAGAAGCACTTCCCCTGTTGAATTTGCCAGTTTTCATGTGAATGAATGAATACAGGGGCCCACAGAGGACCTTTGAGCACCATTATTTTTACAACAAAATTGATTTTCAGGAAGATTGATGAGCCGAGACCCCAGCCAGGAGTAGGTACTTTCCATTCTTGATACTTACGCCTGTATTAAAGAAAGCACAAATTGAAAATCTTAACGACCAGAAGGTGGAAGTGATGGATTGTTTTGTCACGACCCAACTCGAGACTACAAACATCGATTTCACGTCAGATCCACCCACAGCCAACCTTCGGTGGACAACTGACATGTGGCTGGAAAACGCAATCTAAACAGTCAGGGGGGCGAGTCAGCACGACAACAACAAGCTACTTAAGCAATAGGCCTTTCACCAGGAATTTTACTGACAGCTTCATGTATCCAAAGGTTTGGAAGAACTGCCTCAGCAATTACCAGACCGTTCCGTTGGAAAACAGCCTGCACCGCCAGAATTCCCCACTCCAAAATTTCCCTCTTCTGAGCTGTTCGAGGCAACAGCTGATGCAAAGCCATACAACAAATAACTTGCATTAATGCAGCATCTTTAACGTAGTAAAACTTCCCACGGCGCTTCACGGAAGCGTTATCAAACAAAATCAGCCGTGGCTCAGTGGGCAGCACCCTTGCCTCGGAGTCAGAAGGTTGTGGGTTCAAGTCCCACTCCAGAGACTTGAGCACAAAAAGCTAGGCTGACACTCCAGTGCAGTGCTGAGGGAGTGCTGCACTGTTGGAGGTGCCGCCTTTCGGATGAGATGTTAAACCGAGGCCCCGTCTGCCCTCTCAGGTGGATGAAAAAGATCCCATGGCACTATTTTGAAGAAGAGCAGGGGAGTTATCCCCGGTGTCCTGGATAATATTAATCCCTCAATCAACATAATAAAAACAGATTATCTGGTCATCATCATGTTTGTGGGAGCTTGCTTTGCCTGAATTGGCTGCTGCGTTTCCTACATTACAACAGTGACTACTCTCCAAAAGTACTTCATTGGCTGTGATGCGCTTTGAGGCTTCCGGTGGTCGTGAAAAGCGCTATATAAATGCAAGTCTTTCTTTTTTCTTTTAAAATTTGACACCGAGCCACATATTAGGGCAGGTGAAAGAGGCAGGTTTTCAGAAGTGTACTTAAAGGAGAAAGAGAAGCGGAGACGTTTCTGGAGGGAATTCCAGAGCTCGGGTCAGGGCAGCTAAAAGCACGGCCACCAAATGCGGAGGGGTGAAAATCAGGGATGCACAAGAGGCCAGAATTGGAGGAGCGCAGAGAGCTCGGAGGGTTGGAGAAGGTTACAGAGATCGGGAGGGGAGAGGACATGGAGTGATTTGAAATTAAGCATGAGAATTTTACTGGTGTGTATACCGACAAAGTACACTAAGATACGAGCGGCCCCAGCTCCCAAATGATACAAATGACCAAAACCTTTGGTTGAAACCCAAAAGTAAACTTCCTGGGATTCCCCAAATATTGAAACTGCTCCCTTGTGCATCTTTCCAGTGAATAATGTTTCAAAGCCAACCTCTCCCCCGTTCATTCTTATGGGTTGTATAAGTATACAAGGCGTCATTTTCCAAATCTACGCTGCTGGCACAGGTCCTCACACACCAGCATCATATCCGGGCAGGCTCAAGCATACAAAAGGATCTATTTTCTGTGAAAGATGGTTTTATGCTCTGCTCCTGTCGTCAATAGCTCTCTTTGATACAAATGACCAAAACCTTTGGAGATCCGATAAGAAAGAAAGACTTGCATTTAGATAGCACCTTTCATGACCACCGGACATCCCAAAGTGCTTTACAGCCAATGAAGTACTTTTTGAAGTGTAGTCACTGTTGTAATGTAGGAAACGCGGCAGCCAATTTGCACACAGCAAGCTCCCACAAACAGCAACGTGATAATGATTCTGTTTTTATGTTGGTTACGGGATAAATGTTGGCCAGGACTTCGGGGGTAACGCCCCTGCTCTTCTTCGAATAATGCCATGGGATATTTTACATCTACCTGATAAGGTAAACCACTTGATTGGTTTAAATCGCTCATCTGAAAGACGGCACTTTGGACAGTGCGGCACTCCCTCAGTACCACGCTGAAGTGTCAGCCTGGATTACGTGCTCCAGATAGGGTACTATCGGAAGGTGTTTTTGCAGTGGCAGGAGAAAGTGGTTCTATTGATTCTGACGTTGGGACAAGGGAGCTAGGTTTAGCAGCGTAAATGTGGGGAGACTGCACCACTCTCCTGCAAGCCTAAAACTACAGATGCGCCAATGCAAAATTTGCCAGTGACTCACATCTTCATGGGTTGGCTACAGGTGTCCAACTGTAGTGGCAGATGTGGCTCAGTGGGTAGCACTCTCGCCTTGGAGTCAGAAGGTTGTGGGTTCAAGTCCCACTCCAGAGACTTGAGCATGAAATTCTAGGCTGCCACTCCAGTGGAGCACTGCACAGTCGGAGGTGCTGCCTTCTGAGGCCCCATCTGCTTGCTCCAGTAAATGTAAAAGATCCCATGGCACTATTTCGAAGAAGAGCAGGGGAGTTATCCCTGGTGTCCTGGCTGATATTTATCCCTCAATCAACATAACAAAAACAAAAACAGATTATCTGGTCATTATCACATTGCTGTTTGTGGGAGCTTGCTGTGTGCAAATTGGCTGCCACGGTTCCCACATTACAACAGTGGTTATATTTCATTGGCTGTAAAGTGTTTGATGGCCGGTGGTCATGAAAGGTGCTATATAAATGCAAGTCTTTCTTTCTTTCTTTCTTTCTTTCAATTAAACTGAGCATTAAGCCAGATTCCCACCACTTTAGCAATGGGAATCATGTGCCTCCAACCTTGTTTGAAAGCAACACATTTAGAATATGGGTCTCCCTGCCCAGCCCTCCTTCCTCAAGAACACTTCTGGAATGACAAGGTCCTTCTGTACGACAGACTGGAGCTTGGGAGGACATCCCAAGAGGGCTGCTTCCCCCAAATTGGCACGGCAGACATCTTGAACCGGGAGCAAAGGGCAGTGCGGGCGCGCACAGAGGGCTTGTGACCGCGACATCGGCGAGAACCTTCTGAAAATTCTTCAAGAATGAGCGGCCACCATCACTGTGGATTTAGTGGCCAGAGCTCGACCAGTGGCAGGCGAGGAGACCAAAGGGAAAATGGGTCTCCCTGGCTCCTAGTCTGCCAAAACCTGGCAGCTGTAACTTAGTCTAGCCGGCAGCCGGCCAAGAACTGGACTGGAGGAGCCAGCGATCAGAGATGGATCTAAAATCTGCAGCTTTTCAGTCCGTACTCTGCCGCCGCCATTCTCCACCCACACATAAAACAGTGGTTTCCCAAACAAACTCACTTTTGTACTTTATTTCACCTGCGCCTAACTCGCCAGGTCCGTGAACACACACAACCGACTCGGGAGTCCCGTAGCCTGGAAGGGCGGTGGAAGCAGATTCAACAGCAACTTGGGAAAGGAAATTGGATAAATACTTGAAGGGGAAAACAAGTCTGCAGAGCTAAGGGGAAAGAGCAGGAAGAGACCAGAGACTAATTGGACAGTTATTTCAAAGAGCCGGCACAGGCACGATGAGCCAAATGGCCTCCTTCTGTGCTATGAATCATATATAAACTCACGGGAAAAGGTCCATTGGAGTCCTGGGCTCCCTTGGGTCGGGAGAATGCAGACCTCCTGTGGTGCGTTTGCTGGACAGCGCTGCCCGATTTAGTTGACACATGAGGTCATGTAAACAACGTGCCATTTCTTCAACGAATACCGCCAGCAAATAAACAAATGGAGGCGTCGTTCATTTCAATACCGAGGGGCCGACATTCCCCTGTTGTGTGCCTCCCGTTAGCGACTCAGTCGATCAGTCTCTGTTTTGAAATTTGCAACTGACCCCCCAGCCTCAGCAGCTTTTGGGGGCGGTGGGGGGTGGAGAGAGTGTTTCCGGTTTTCATTACTTGATAACCCCAGATGAGGTTCGATCCCAGCATTGCTCAATTTGATCACGGGGCCACCTGTGCACGCCAACATTTTATTCCATTTGTTAATGGTCGCTCTGCATTGGTTGGACTCCCGCACCTTTTTCAGCTTCATCCTTTGCTATTTCAACACCGGTCATGAAGTACGTGTGCTGCCCATTTTCCCATCTTGTATGCAGCACTTTATATTTGCCTGTATTACATTCCATCCGCCATTGTTCTTCCCATTGACGAATTATGTCCTGCTCATTCCTACATTCCAATAGTGACAACCAATGTTCCCTCTGAGCCGCGCAGCAATGGGAAAGGTCCCGCGCAGGCTGCTCTCCGGCTTTTCCATTGTAAATAACGCGCATGCGCAGACTTTAAAAGGATACAGCACAGCTTACAGGGACATTGGTGACTGCACGGCAAAAGTACTTCATTGGCTGTAAAGTACTTAGGGACGTCCGGAGGTGGTGAAAGGCGCTATATAAATGCAAGTACTTTCTTTCATTCGGTTATGTCCGCGTTGCGGCCTCCCAATTCCATTGCCCCTTCTAGTTTGGTATCATGTGCAAATTTGATCAATTGCGAACGGGTTCCTGAATCCAAGTCACTAATGTAAATTAGAATTAGTCCCAACACCAATCCCTGGGGCACCCCACTTAGTACGTCCTTCTTCCGCCAACAACGTTGCCCCTCATTTTTTTTGGGGTGCGTGGTCTCTAACGGTCGTGTGGCCAATTCAAAGTTTTGCACATGCGCAAAATTCCTCATTTCCAAAGTCAGTCCTGAGCTGAGCGGGACCAGCAGACAGCCTCGCAGCAGAACAGGAAAGTTGCCCATAACCCAACATAACTTCTCTTTCAAGCCAATTTCTTGTCCATACCCAAGATTTACACAGAACACCAGAAAAGCTTTGAGCTTAACAAAAAGCCTTTTGTGTGGAACATGATCGAATGCCTTCTGGAAAGTCTCAGTACAAGGCGTCATAGGGCTTATGACTCCATCTCTCTCCCCAACATCTGTCTGAGGCTGAACCACATTATTTGCAACATGAGTGTCATCGTTGATCCTGAAATGAGATTTCGACCACATATCCGCAATATAAATAAGACCGCCTATTTCCAACTCCATAACATCGCCCGTCTTCGCCCTTGCCTCAGCTCATTTGCTGCTGAAGCCCTCATCCATGCCTTTGTTTCGTCTAGACTTGACTATCCAACGCACTCCTGGCTGGCTTCCCACATACTACCCTATGTACACCAGAGGTGATCCAAAACTCGGCTGCCCGTGTCCAACTTGCACCAAGTCCCATTCATCAATCACCCCTGTGCTCGCTGACCTACATTGGCTTCCGGTTAAGCAACGCCTCGATTTCAAAATTCTTATCCTTATTTTCGAACGCCTCCATGGCCTCGCCCCTCCCTATCTCTGTAATCTCCTCCAGCCCCACAACGCCCCCACGATGTCTGCGCTCAACCATTAGTGGCCATGCCTTCTGTTGGCTTAGGCCCCAAGCTCTGGAACTCCCTGCCACAACATCTCTGCCTCTCTTTCCTCCTTCAAGACACTCCTTAAAACATACCTCTTTGAGCAAGCCTTTGGTAAACCTGCGTTAATTTCTACTTATGCGACTCGGTGTCAATTTGGTTTATTTATCTCATAATACTCCTGTGAAGCGCCTTGGGATGTTTCACTATGTTAAAGGCACCATATAAATACAAGTTGTTGTTACGTCCCAGTGATATCCCAGGTAAACCATGGCGTCTGGGACGTCGCTTCCTCAAAGAAGTCTAATCACGGTTAAGAGCAACTTGCTTTTCCGCAGGTCACCTGCAACTGAACCTCAGGATGTGGTGGGCAGGGGGTTAATGTGTTTCAGACTTGGGCTCAGGTAGAAAGCAATCAGAAAAACCAAATGGTGGCTAGCCAAGCTCAAACCTGCTTATACTTTGTGTACTGGCAGTCACACAATCCCTCAGGTCCCAGAACTGCCGGGAAAAAAATCACACAAGGCTACAATTTATATGCCTCTGGATTCCATACCCAACTGACTGCTTGCTCATGTATACACAAAATACATTTTAAAGTTCAGGTCAAAGCCAGAATGAAATGACAATTGCTAAAAACAGCTCCAAAAGCACACTGTGCATTCAGTCAGAATCTGAAAGGTCTTAAAGATCAAAAGAGTCAGAATGCAGAACTCACAGGGAGCGAAAGTGGGTTATGCCCCATTCGGGGGGGGGGGGGGGGGGCGGGGTAACCGAGTCGGGGTGGGACTTCCTGCGCCCGGCACAGAGGTTCTGCCCCGGCCGCTAAATTGTGGTTACCGCCCCTCACGGGAAGTGGAGCGTAATGGCACTACGCGGGCGCGA
The DNA here is from genome assembly GCF_044704955.1 of Pristiophorus japonicus. NCBI lineage: Eukaryota > Metazoa > Chordata > Chondrichthyes > Pristiophoridae > Pristiophorus > Pristiophorus japonicus. Next base: position 173,349,818 of record NC_091989.1, read on the forward strand.
TCGGCAGCGCTCCACGGCTTCTCCGCCTGGCGCTGACGCATTTTAACGCCCCTCCCCTTCCGTTAAAGCGGAGGGCCGCTGCGCACTCTGCAGGCCATTTGATGGCCTCCACCAGGCCACCAGGGCTGCGTGGTGCCGTGGCTGCAGCCTGGCCCCCAAATGGAGTGGCGGGCTTCACCATGGCGGCCCGGACCACGCGACAGCAGATTGGAACGGGCTGATGGGTGAGTCGGCTGGAAAGAAAAAGGTCTGCTCACTGCGCAGCGCACCTCCCCTTCAACCTCCGCCGCGGGACTGGAGGGCGGACCAATTTGCGATCCGCGAGACTGGCACGGGCATTGCCCTTAAAGGGGCCACGCAGTCCATTCACAGTTTGTGTGTGAAATTTAACATTTATGTAGCCCCTTTCACGGCCTGCGGATGTCCAAAACGCTTTACAGCCAATCAAGTACTTTTTGAAGTGTAGTCGTTGTTGTAATGTGGGAAACGCGGCAGCCAAATTTGTGCACAGCAAGCTCCCACAAACAGCAATATGATAACGACCAGATAATCTGTTTTTGTTATGTTGATTGAGGGCTAAATATTGGCCAGGGCACCAGGAATCACTCCCCTGCTCTTCTTTGATATAGTGCCATGGGGATCTTTTCCGTCCACCCGAGAGAGCAGTTTTAACGTCTCATCCGAAAGACAGCACTTCAACAGTGCAGCACTCCCTCAGCACAGGACGGGAGTGTCAGCCTAGATTTTGTGTTTAAGTCTGTGGCGTGGTACTTGAACCCACAACCTTCTGCCTCAGAGGCGAGGGTGCTGCCCATCGAGCCACGGCTGGCCAGCAGAGAGCTGCACGGTCATCTGGTTGTGTAGCTCAGGGGGAACGTTGATTGTAAGGCGCTGTATAAAATGCAAGCTCTGCCTCTAATCCATGGCAGATTTCATCCCCGTTCTCTTGGAAATGGATATGTGCTTAAAAAGGAAACATTTGCAGGGAGACGAGGAAAAGACCAAGCAAGTGGGACTAATTTAATAACTTTTTCAAAGAGCCGGCACAGGCACGATGGGCTGAATGGCCTCCTTCTGTGCTATATGAGTCTATGGTTCTATAATGATGTTGACAATGCTGCCAATGTAAACCAGAAGCCCCTGCCCCCGCCTCCAATAAATTGACTGACACAGTGGTTGTCAATATTCACTCAGTTATAAGAATAAGCGACATTAACATAAGCTTTCATACTATGGAAGACGTGCTCTAGTGCTCACGGTCCCAGTACACAGATCTCACACCACACGCTGAGACCCGAAGATAAACCAAAAATGAAAATTAGTAATTCTCATCCTTGTGTTCAAACCCCGCCATGGACTCGCCCCTTCCCCATCTCTGCAACATCCTCCCACCCCACAACCCTCCGAGATTTCTGCCATTTCCATTTCAATTTGGCCCACCATCCCTTTTGTCTCTCTAATCTCTCCTGCCTTCCACCCGATCACAGACCTTCCCTTTTGTTCTTTCCTCCCCTCCCCTCCCCCTTTCAGTACTCGTCAAGAATCTGTTCATTCCGAACACGCTACTGTTCTGAGAAAGGGTCATCGACCTGAAACATTAACTCTGCTTTCTTTCCACAGATGCTGCCTGACCCGCTGAGATTTCCAGCATTTTCTGTTTTTATTCCAGATTCCAGCATCCGCAGTATTTTGCTTTTGCCTCCGAGATGTCTGCTGCTCTTCCAATTCAGGCCCTTTGCACATTCCTGATTATAAATCGCTCCACCATTGGTGGCCATGTCTTCAGCTGCCTAGGCCCTAACCTCTGGAATTCGCTCCCTAAACCTCTCCGCCTCCCTTTCCTCCTTCAAGATGTTCCTTAAAACCTACATCTTCCTGTCTAATATCACTTTATGTGGCTCGGTGTTAAATTTTGTTTGATAATGCTCCTGCGTAGCGCCTGGGGACGCAAATAACCTTCCGGAAATACGAGGGGACCGAGGGTCTAGTGGGAAGGAGGAACTGAAGGAAATCCTTATTAGGCGGGAAATGGTGTTAGGGAAATTGATGGGATTGAAGGCCGATAAATCCCCAGGGCCTGATAGTCTGTATCCCAGAGTACTTAAGGAAGTAGCTCTAGAAATAGTGGATGCATTGGTGATCATTTTCCAGCAGTCTATCGACTTTGGATCAGTTCCTATGGACTGGAGGGTAGCTAATGTAACACCACTTTTTAAGAAAGGAGGGAGAGAGAAAACGGTTAATTATAGACCGGTTAGCCGGACATCAGTAGTGGGGAAAATGTTGGAATCAATTATTAAAGATGAAATAGCAGCACATTTAGAAAGCAGTGACGGGATCGACCCAAGTCAGTGTGGATTTATGAAAGGGAAATCCTGCTTGACAAATCTTCTAGAATTTTTTGAGGATGTAACTGGTAGAGAATACAAGGGAGAACCAGTGGATGTGGTGTATTTGGACTTTCAAAAGGCTTTTGACAAGATCCCACACAAGAGATTGGTGTGCAAAATTAAAGCACATGGTATTGGGGGTAATGTATTGATGTGGATAGAGAACTGGTTGGCAGATAGGAAGCAGAGAGTCGGGATAAACAGGTCCTTTTCAGAATGGCAGGCAGTGACTAGTGGGGTACCGCAGGGCTCAGTGCTGGGACCCCAGCTATTTACAATATACATTAATGATTTGGATGAGGGAATTGAGTGTAATATCTCCAAGTTTGCAGATGACACTAAGCTGGGTGGCAGTGTGAGCTGTGAGGAGGACGCTAAAAGGCTGCAGGGTGACTTGGACAGGTTAGGTGAGTGGGCAAATGCATGGCAGATGCAGTATAATATGGATAAATGTGAGGTTATCCACTTCGGTGGCAAAAACACGAAGGCAGAATATTATCTGAATGGCGGCAGATTAGGAAAAGGGGAGGTGCAGCGAGACCTGGGTGTCATGGTACATCAATAATTGCAAGTTGGCATGCAGGTTCAACAGCCGGTGAAGAAGGCAAACGGTATGTTGGCCTTCATAGCTAGGGGATTTGAGTATAAGAGCACGGAAGTCTTACTGCAGTTGTACAGGGCCTTAGTGAGATCTCACCTGGAATATTGTGTTCAGTTTTGGTCCCCTAATCTGAGGAAGGATGTTCTTGCTATTGAGGGAGTGCAGCGAAGGTTCAACAGACTGATTCCAGGGATGGCAGGACTGACATATGAGGAGAGACTGGATCGACTGAGCCTGTATTCACTGGAGTTTAGAAGGATGAGGGGATCTCATAGAAACATATAAAATTCTGAAGGGACTGGACAGGTTAGATGCAGGAAGAATGTTCCCGATGTTGGGGAAGTCCAGAACCAGGGGACATAGTCTAAGGATAAGGGGTAAGCCATTTAGGACTGAGATGAGGAGAAACTTCTTCACTCAGAGAGTTGTTAACCTGTGGAATTCCCTACCGCAGAGAGTTGTTGATGCCAGTTCATTGGATATATTCAAGGAGGAAGTTAGATATGGCCCTTACGGCTAAAGGGATCAAGGGCTATGGAGAGAAAGCAGGAAAGGGGTACTGAGGTCAATGATCAAACATGATCTTATTGAATGGTGGTGCAGGCTCGAAGAGTTGAATGGCCTACTCCTGCACCTATTTTCTATGTTTCTATGTTTACTACTCTCTCACAGGGTTGTAAACCTGTGGAATTCGCTGCCTCAGAGAGCTGTGGAATTGAATAAATTTAAGACAGAGATAGACAGTTTCTTAACCGATAAGGGAATAAGGGGTTAAGGAGAGCAGGCAGGGAAGTGGACCTGAGTCCATGATCGGATCAGCCACGATCGTATTTAATGGCGGAGCAGACTCGAGGGGCCGCATGGCCTACTCCTGCTGTTATTTCTTATGTTCTTATATAACTGCACGTGGCTGCTGCTGTTGCAGGTTGAGGATGAAGCGGCTGTACATGACCCACCCTCGGGAAGCGGTAGTGCCAGCCTGAACCGGAGCCTCACCTGACATAAAAGCCGGCAACATTCTTTTTTAAAGCCATAACAAGCCGGCACCGAGTTAAATTTAAGCCTGCGACTCCCGCGGATGTTTTCAGAAGTTGAATTAAATGGCCGCGAACTCACTGATACCCAACTTTGGAGTCATACTGGACGAAAGACAGTCCTCCGAGAATTGAGGCACTGACAGAGATATATTGTGCTGCCTTTCCATCCCAAGTGACTCACTGAGAACCCCCACAAAGAAATGGAGTTTTCAATGTCATCCTGGCAGCCACGGTGCTAGGAGAGAGAGCAGAAATCGGAGGCATGTCTCCTCATTGTTCACCGCAGTAACTCATCGGTGATCAGCCTTTGTGCAAACTGATTCTTAAACATTGTTGCTCAACACTGCTTCTTCTGTACTTCCGTGTGGTCAGTGGCACTGGATGGCACTGGTGCTCCTCGCTCAACATTCTCTTTGCAAATTACTCTGAAGGAAAAAATCGTTTCGTGATGTGAGTCTTTTTTATTTAAAAAAAAAACACTTGGTAAAAAGGAGCATAAAACACGTGAGAGACACCCCCACAGGGATGTCTCTCTCTGTGAAGGACTCAAAGTGTCACAAGGCCACCAGCCCCGTAATCTTGGGTACAAGTGACCCAAGTCAGGCTGCACTGAACTCTTTGATCTGGTTCGCCATACACCCTCGCTTCTTTAAATGGTAAAGAGCACACAGACATAGAAAATAGGAGCAGTAGTAGGCCATTCGGCCCTTCGAGTCTGCACCGCCATTCAATATGATCATGGCTGATCCTCTACCTCAACACCATATTCCCGCTTTTTCCCCATACTCCTTGATACCTTTTGTTTCTAGAAATCTATCTATCTATCTCTCTCTTAAATATATTCAGTGACTTGGCCTCCATAGGTTCACCACCCTGAGTGAAAAGCACATCTCCTGTCGGTCCACAGCCCGCACTGCCCCGGTCAATGAAGCCACTGTCTCTGGTTGCAAACACCCCTTCTCGCTCTCCTTTCAACAGATGGAGAGCGAGAGGGCTGGCCCTCCTGAGCAAGCCAACTGGAAAAGCTCACTGTGGGCCGGCGGCTCGGAATATTGATCGGCCCCCGCAGACGGAGAGCCGAGACTCTCGGCGCTTCCTCGCCAAACAATGGGGCAGCGCCAAACAAAGGGTTAAAGGTGAGAACAGCAATAAGTGGCTTATGCTTGGTGAAGTGGCTGAAGTGACAGCGCACAACATTAACAAAGACGTCCTCTGTTCCAAGGCCGGTCATGTGGAAAGCACCAGTGTGACCCTGTCACTTTTCTTTGAGCCTGAGCAGACATTTGTTCAAGACAATGGGGAGTGGAGGTGGAGGGGCAAGCCCCTGGGTTGCTATAACTAAATCATTTATTCCAAAAACAGAATGACTAATGCTTGCAAGGAAAGTTGGGGGGGTGGGGGGGGGGGGGGGGGAAGTTGGTCTTATTTATTGTTGTTTTGGTTTATTCCATTGTGTCTTGGCCTTTATTAGCGAAGGCCTTACAAACCCCCTGAAACCACCTGAATCATAGAAATTTACAGCACGGAAGGAGACCATTTCGGCCCATCGTGTCCGCGCCAGCCAACAAAGAGCTATCCAGTCTAATCCCACTTTCCAGCTCTCGGTCCGTACCCTTGTCGGTTACGGTACTTCAAGTGCACATCCAGGTACTTTTTAAATGTGGTGAGGGTTTCTGCCTCTACCACCCTTTCAGGCAGTGAGTTCCTTCCAAACCCCCACCACCCTCTGGGTGAAGATATTTCCCCTCAAATCCCGTCTAAACCTTCTACCAATTACTTTAACTCCATGCCCCCTGGTTGTTGATCCCTCTGCTAAGACAAATAGGTCCGTCCTATCCACTGTATCTGGGCCCCTCATAATTTTATATATCTCAACAAGGTCTCTCCTCAGCCTCCTCTGTTACAAAGAAACCAACCCCAGCCTGTCCAATCTTTCCTCATAACTAAAATTCTCCGGTCCTGGCAACATCCTCGTAAATCTCCTTTGTTCCGTCTCGAATGCAATCACATCTTTCCTGTAATTTTCTTAGGAAACTTGCAACTATATTTCTATTGGAAGGGGCCTGCACGTGAGCGGATTGATGCAATGGCTTGGGATAGTCTTGGCCGCGTCATTATATAGCCCTACCCATGCCCAGAACAATGGGGAAGCTGCAAGTAACCAGGCCCGTTCTGCGCTCATCAGCCGACTGCGTACTCCTAAATATTAATTTCATTTGTAGATGACTTTGTGAAATATTATCGATGGCTGGCCACAAGGCCTCCACGCTGTACAGCTGCAATTCTTTAAAAAAAAAAAAATCTGAATTATTAAATAACATTGAGTTTTCAATCTGCGCCATAAAACACATTGAACAATCTTGGGACCTTTTAATTAAATGCATCGGTCAACCCATGAAAGGAAAATTTGGGCGATTGCCCAAAAATTAGAATTTGTTCGATTTCAGTGGTAAAAGAGATGAGAGGGATGGAGTGGGGCACAGGGGAGAGGGGTTGGGTTCAGATCTCCGAACATTGGGGTATTTTTGGAGCCAAGGATCCATCTAAATACCAGTAACTACCTGGTCCTTCAGGCACCAATGAGCATTGGCGAATTCCCTCCCTCCCTTTCCAACTGCAATGTTAGGAGGTGAAATTTCTCGGCACACAGATGTTTGGGTTAAATGGGACTTCAATGGCAATGTTCCCCGAAATGTTTTGGGGGGGACTGTGCGGTCCCTTTAATGGCTTGTGCGGCCCATTCAAAATTCCACACATGCGCGGTTTTCCGATTTAAATGCCGGCTCGATGGCTGCGCGGAACCTCAAGAGCGCTGCACAGCCGCATGGCTGCACAGCTTAACGGGAACATTGTTTGGTGGGTCCTAAATATAAGACAGTCAGTAATACATCTGGTAAGCAATTCAGGAGAAACCCCTTTACCCAGAGAGCAGTTGGAACGTGGAACTCACTACCACAGGGAGCAGTGGAGGCGAATAGCATAGATGCCTTTAAGGGGAAGCTCGATAAGTTCATGAGGGAGAAAAGGCTTACATTTATATCGCGCCTTTCATGACCACCAGACTTTACAGCCAATGAAGTACTTTTGGAGCGTAGTCACTGTTGTAATGTGGGAAAGAATAGGTTATTATGATAGGGCGTGATGAAGTAGAGTGGGAGGAAGCCCGTGTGGAGCGGAAGGAGGGAAGGCAGGAAAGAAAGACTTGCATTTATATAGCGCCTTACACGACCACCGGACAACTCAAACCTGTTGAGCTGAATGGTCTGTTTCTGTGCTATACATTCTCTGTAATTTCGTGTGCACTTTCCTTTTAACACACTGCTAGGAGTGGAGATTTTGCACAGTATGTTTTCTGGAAACTAGCACATGACTTGGTGGTTAGTACAGAAGCACTTGGAAGAATGTTGCTCAACTAGTTTCACAGACACGGAGCGAGTGTAAATAGTGCACTATGGCCAATCCTGCTGTTCAATGTAGAACTCATCGGAGCAGTGGCGGGGAGCACAGAAGGTGTTCAAACCTGATACCCCGATGGTGATCTGCATCTTACAATAGGCACCACGAGGGCCTGGCCAAGTGCCGAGCATGGTGCGGGGGGAGAGGCAGGGGGAACCCACCAATACCCAGCGGATAAACAGGTGTGGGAGGCCACTGACAGACAACTGGGAGAAGATGTAGGAAGAGGTGTTGGAGCTGAAGAAAATGACAATAACCTTGACTAATGTAGGCAGCCATCTATGGAAGCTGCCAGTAGTGTAGGAAGTCACAGATGGATGTCATGTGTGATTACTGGCATATCTTAGTACACCTGGTAGGAGTTCATTATTACGATCAGATAAGCTCTATTCACAAGGTCATAAAACTGCATGGTGACCTAAAATACGCAGCACAATGTATACATTCATTTAATGCATATCTTAATTCTTTACCTCGATTTCCTCCTTTAAGCCCTACCTCTTTGACCAAGCTTTTTGGTCACCTGTTCTAATATCTCCTTATGTGGCTCAGTGTCAAATTTTGTTTGATAACACTCCTGTGAAGCAATTTGGGACTATCTTAAAGGTGCTGTATAAATGCAAGTTGTGGTTGTTGATAAATGCCTTCATCAGAAGCGACTGAAACCAAATGGGTATCGAGCCACAGCAGGTCAAACACTTGCCCTCTTTGAGGTGACAATAATGGAGGTCATCGACTGGGATCTTTGGGGTTCTGATATACGTACCACAAGGGGAAAGTACTCCAGCACATCGCACTAAACACACGTTACACCTTCACTATTAATACTTCCAGTAAAGACACAACTTTTCCGTCACAGTTTTCTTTCAAACATAATGTTAACTTTTTAATAGCAGAAATAGTCATTAAAAAAAAGGCCAATTAAACCAAAGGGGAGGCCTGAAGAGGTCCTCAATCGTAGTCTGCTGAACCACATGGCATCATGGTGTGGCTGCTCTGCCCATGCTGAAGCCTAGACATCAGGCTCCTCTGCCATGAGTCATTACTGCCCCAGCTCCACAAACAAACGCAGAGTGCTTTTTCATGCAGCACAGAAGGCAGCCATTCTGCACATTGTGTCTGTGCTGGCTCTTTGAAAGAGCAATCTAATTTGTCCCACTCGCCTGCTCGTTCCCCATAGACCTGCAAGTTTTTCCTTTTCAAGTATATACCCAATTCCCTTCTGAAAGTTGTTATTGAATCTGCTCCCAGATCACAACCACACGCTGCTAAGAAGAAATCTCTTCATCTCGGCCTTTTTGTCAATGATGTTAAACCTGTGCCCTCTCGTTGCTGACCCTTCTGCCAGTGCAAACAGTTTCTCCTTATTTACTCCAACAAAACCCTTCACGATTTTGAACACCTCTATTAAATCTCCCCATAAAGTTCTCTGCTCTAAGGCGAGTAACCACAGCTTCCCCAGGCTCTCCACGTAATTGAAGTCCGTCAGACCCAGTACCATTCGAGTAAATCTCCTCTGCACCCTCCCCAAGGCTTCAACACCCTTCCTAAAGTGCGGTGCCCAGAATTGGACACAATTCTCCAGCTGAGGAGTGAATTATCCTAATGTAGCATAACTTCCTGGCTTTTTTTACTCTATGCCTCCATTTATAAAGCCAAGGATCCTGTATACTTTTTTAGCCGCATCCTGCCATCGTCTAAGATTTCTGTACGCAAACCCTCAGGTCTCTGTGTTTGCGCATCATCATTTAAAATTGTATCATCATCATTTAAAATTGTATCATCCCCGATTATAATCACTCATTGGTGGCTGTGCCTTCTGTTGCCTAGGCCCCAAGCTCTGCAGCTCCCTGCCTAAACCACTCTACCTCTCTTTCCTCCTTCAAGATCTTAAAACATACCCTCTTTGACCAAGCTTTCGGTCACCTGCGCTAATTCCTACGTGTGTGGCTCGGTGTCAAATTTTTAATCTCATAATACGCCTGTGAAACGGCTTGGGACGTTTCATTACGTTAAAGGCGCTATAGAAATACAAGTTGTTGTTGTTCCTTGCAAAATGCACCACTTCACACTTCACGGCATTAAATTTCATCTGCCATATGTCTGCCCATGTCACTCTTCTCTCCATGTCCTCCTGAAGTCTGCCACCAACTGTTAACTACTTTTCCAAGTCCAACTGGACTCAGTGGGATGTTCTCCAGAATAAAACAGCTGGAAGTGTGAGCTTATATCTGGGAAAAGGCCACTGGGGCACATCAGCAGAGGACAGCCAATCCCCTGGCACCATAAGCCAGCATGAAGCACCAGGTTGAGAAGACAAGGAGAGTACAAAGGAGAAGTTTGGAACAGCAACTCTGCTGAATAAAGGGTGCAGGTGTTGGGGGCAACACTCCTCATGTTTATTTACGCAGATAGTTTGAGACAAATCACTAATGATCACTCTTGCCTGAAACAGCTGGAAGGAAACAAAACTTCAACTACCAAGAAAATGGTAATATTTGTTTATTCTTCCCTCCCCTGAAGGTTCTGCCTTATGTCTGGGGTACAGTTACATAGGTGGCCCCGCCTCCAATACCTCACCCAAATGGCCTTCATTCACTCGTGAGCCTGGACACAGCAAGTGTGAGTGGGCTACTCAGTCATGAGCAGCATCACAGCTAAGGTCTACCCTGTCCTCGTCCCATGTCTGTACACATGCGGTCCCAAGCAGGAGTCAGCAGGCTATTCAACATGAGAAGCATCACAGCTAAGCCCCACCCTGCCCTCGTCCCACTGTATACATGCAGTCCCAAGCTGGAGTCAGCGGGCTATTCAACATGAGAAGCATCACAGCTAAGTCCCACCCTGCCCTGGTCCCATGTCTGTACGCATGCAGTCCCAAGCAGGAGTCAGCGGGCTATTCAACATGAGAAGCATCACAGCTGAGCCCTCACCCCCATGTCTGTACACGTGCAGTCCCGTGAAGGAGCAGGAACCCGGACTTCTACCCCTCCTTATTCCCCGCAGGGGCACTGAGGCCAACTGCAGTGCTCAGGCCGAGATCGACCAACTCGGCACAAGCCCAGGGTCAAACCTGCTTCCTCTCGGGCCTGCGTGTGGCTCAGCCACTCAAACCGCTTGAACCATTCGGGGAGTTGCAATGCAACCTTGATTTTATTTTTCAATCCTTCAGTCAATAATTGACTAGTCGATTTGAAAAAAGGAATCTGTCATTGTTGCACCCCTCGGAGGTATTGGAAGTGACAGGAAGTGACTGAGCTCTGAATCCCGGTGCAAAGCAGCACAGCAGATGGCAGCGTGCTCGCATGTGATTGATTAGATCCTGCGCTACAACGGCTCCAGTACTGCAATTAAAACCAGGCAGTCTGCAGTAACAGGAGAGCGTCGTGCCTATGTTAAAGGGTCGGACCACTGTGTTTGGCTGGAAGAAAGAAAGAAAGAAAGAAAGACTTGGATTTATATAGCGCCTTACACGACCACTGGATGTCCCAAAGTGCTTTACAGGCAACAAAGTACTTTTTAAGACTGTAGTCACTGTTGTAATGTGGGTAACACGGCAGCCAATTTGCGCAAAGCAAGCTCCCACAAACAGCAATGTGATTTTGTTATGTTGATTGAGGGATAAATATTTGCCAGGACACCAGGGATAACTTCCCTGATCTTCTTCGACATAATGCCATGGGATATTTTACGTCCATCTGAGAGAGCAGACGGGGTCTCGGTTTAAGTCTCATCCAAAAGACAGCACCACCGACAGCGCTCCCTCAGCACTGCGCTGGAGTGTCAGCCTAAATTTTTGTGCTCAAGTCCCTGGAGTGGGACTTGAACCCACAACCTTCTGACTCAGAGGCGAGGGTGCTACCCACTGAGCCACGGCTGACGAAGAGCCTTTCTTGTGGGGCTCCAGGCCAGAGCATGACTACAGGTGAAGCACATTCAGGGGTTGTGGCATAATTGGATCAAGGCGTGCGTAATTTCGCTCACACCCATTTTAAAGTCCGACAGTCGGGTCTTTATTTTTTTATATTGCCATTAAAAATTCCAGTTTCCCACATTAATAATGGAAATGGCCTATGTAAACGTGCCACACCATAGCTGCACAGTGGTGGCTTTGTGATAGCTCTATTCTCCTTAGAGCAGAGAAGGTTGAGAGGAGTTTTGATAGGTGTTCAAAACCACGAGTGGTCTGGACACAGTGACGGAAAGGTCGAGAACCAGAGGACACAGGTTTAAGGTGACTGGCAGAAGAACCAAAGGTAGACATGAGGAAAAACCTTTTACGCAGCGAGTGGTTAGGATCTGGAATGCACTGCCTGAAAGGGCGGTGGGGGCAGACTCAATCGTGGCTTTCAAAAGGGAATTAGATAAGTACCTAAAGGAAAAAAATTTGTAGGGCTACAGGGAAAGGGCGGGCGAGTGGGACTAGCTGAAGTGCTCTTGCAGAGAGCCGGCACGGGCTGGACGGGCCGAACGGCCTCCTTCTGTGCTGTTACCATTCAATGATTCTATGACAGGGCTTCCCTGTACCTAACAGTCCCAAAGCAAACAGCCTGCTTTCTACAAGTGTGGCACAATCTTTGCAAAAAAACATCGCTGGTGAAGAGTTTTATGCAACTCCTTGTAACTGGGGCTGCCAACTCTGGTTGGATGTATTCCTGGAGTTTATCACACAACCTCCCGCCTCCGATCGCCCCACCCGGTCAAACAGCCCCTTTCCCCCCACCTCCAATATTTTTAAAACCAATAAATGAAAGTGGTCAAAGAAAAATCATTAAAAAAGCACAATTATTTTTTAAACGCCTCTGATTTTTTTTCCTCCCGAGTTGCTCACAAAAGTATCCAAGAGTTGGGTCTTTAATACCTGGAGACTCCAGGATAAGCCTCACGTAGAGACCATTCAAAAAGTGTCCCTTTCCCTTTGACTAAGTGGGTTATAGCAGTAGGCTTCTGAGCCACGGAGGCCAGGAAGTTCCTCCCTATCATGTTTACGCTGATCTTGAACTTGGGCAGCAGTAGGGGTGCTACCGTTCACCTGGGGACGGGGGATACTTGAGCCAGGTTCCCCAGTTCCTGGTAGCTCCCCAGTGACAGAATGGTCGTGTGTGTACGGGTATGGTAGCATAGAAGTCCGGCAATGCCTGGATTTTAAAATTCTATTCCTTGTGTTCAAATCCTTCCATGGCCTCGCCCCACCCTCCTTATCTCTGTAACCTCCTCCAGCCCGACAACCCTCTGAGATCTCTGCGCTTCTCCAATTCTGACCTCTTGTGCATCCCTGATTTTCATCGCTCCGCCATTGGTGGCCGTGCCTTCAGCTGCCTAGGCCCGAAGCTCTGGAATTCCCTCCCTAAACCTCTCCGTCTCTCTCTCCTCCTTTAAGACACTCCTTAAAACCTACCTCTTTGACCAAGCTTTTGGTCACCTGTTCTAATATCTCCTTATGTGGCAAGGCCAGCATGTATTGCCCACTCCTAATTGCCCTTGAGAAGGTGGTGAGCCGCCTTCTTGAACCGTTGCAGTCCGTGTGGTGAAGGCCCCCCACAGTGCTGTTGCGGAGGGAGTTCCAGGATTTTTTCCAGTGACGATGGAGGGTGGTGTGTAACTTGGCGGGGTGATGGTGCTCCCATGCGTCTGTAGCCCTTGTCCTACTAGGTTGTAGAAGTTGCGGGTTTGGGAGATGCTGCCCATGAAGCCATGGCATGTTGTACATGGTACACACTGCAGCCACGGTGCACCAGTGGATAGGCAGACGGTGCAAGTCCCTATCAGGGCCGACAACAAAGCATGAGCTCCTGCTAGCAAGGTAGTTGTAGTCACTAATTACCAGCACAGTTGAGGCCCAGGCCCTCCAGAAGCCTTACACAATCGCAGTGGCAGCAACTTTACCCACGGCACTGCAGCCTTATTCCAGGGTCAGCCATCCGTGGGTCGAGAGTAACTCTCAGCTGCCTAGTGAGGTGTGCAGCCCGATCCTCAGGGCACAGTCTCTCGCCCAGGGAGAGGAATACCTGAGAATACTGGACCTGGCAGAAGTGCAGAACCTGCCTGCACCGCTGGTTAGGGGATTAGTGTCACATCCTCCAGCTGAAAATAAAAAAGAGCACAGAGACAAGGAAAGGAAGAGAACACTTCTTTCAAACTATTTCTCCAATCAAGCCCACTGCTATGCAAATCCTGGCTGTGTGTCTATCATTTACAATGACTAAAAAGCCTTCCATGTAAAATAGATGTAAGCAAATGTCAATGATCAACAATTCAAACTTATATTTCTGTTATTTTTGTTTCTGCTTCCCTCTCCCTTTCCAGCACAGAAACTTGTTCTCCTGGGTTCCCTGTCTTGTGCCTTGCTTTATAAACTTCACTCTCCCTCAGTACGCCTTACAAAATGGCTGTGATTATTACCCATGCTCCTTTGCCCAAGGGAAACTCCTCTATAAACGTTTGGGCATGGGTAATCTGGCTTAATATCGTGATTTGTGCTCATGTCAAAAATTTCTAAATAAAAAAACATACATTTGTGGAATTGACCATTACTCCACAAAGAGACAGCAAGTATCCTTTAATAGACTGAATATCCTCTAATAGACTGATCCAGTGGGAGGGAAGGAGGGCGAATAGGAAAAGGTATCAGTTAAACATAGGATTCTCAGTTTTGTTCCGGTGTCTTCATTATAATTCTATTTGATGATCAGTAGTTCACAGAAAAGACTGCTATTAGAATACATCTCACACAAAAGCTTTCACTTGATCAAACAAAGCTGCTATTTTTTTTAATACCCCTTCCCTCTCTTGAAGGCCACTCTCTTGCTGGGCTACAGTTCCAAGGGCACTGGAGGATATGGGATATGGAACCAAGGTGGGTAGACGCAGTTGAGATACAGATCCCTCAGCACTGCACTGGAGTGTCAGCCTAGTTTTTGTGCTCAAGTCTCTGGAGTGAAACTTGAAACCCACAACCTTCTGACTCCAAGGCGAGGATGCTACCCACTGACACCTTTGCTCCCCACCCCCAGTGAAGACATGGCCATCAGTGGGGAGAAAGTGACCTATGTTGACAGGCATGCAGAGGGACTAGAGGTCGTCACTGCATCATAGACAGTACAAGAATTAGTAAAACAATTCAACCAACATCCCCACCCACCCCCCGCCCCCCCCCCCCCAATAGCTCTTCCTGTAGCTCGGCGTCCATTTCTGTCTGATTACACACCTGTGAAGAGCCCTGGGATGTTTTTCTATGTTAACGGTGCTGTATAAACACAAGTTGTTGTGGTGCTACCTGTGGTTACGTAGCCTCGTGACAATCCCCCAATGGTCAGCTGGCTGAGACAGTGAGCGGCTGAGTAATGCAGATCCTGGAGGCCCCATGGTCGATGCACGGTTTGCGCCGAGTTAGCAGATGTTGGCTGATGTGGCGGCTCTTGGCCTCAGTGCCCCTGGGCCAGGGAAAGGGCAATCAAGCCGTGTCCCTGCTTTTGATTGCCGCCGAATGAACCCCTGATGGTAGAGCGTCTTCTGAGGACGCTGATTAAGCATCTCGTCATTAAGCGCTGTTAAATGACAAGTTGTCAATGAGCTCCGTCTGGAATCCCGCATTGGCGTCATGGTTGAGGCCATTCACCCTCCAGGAGCCTGTTCCGCCATCAAACGGATGGAGGTGCTGTTTTCCGGATGAGACGTTAAACCGAGGCCCCGTCTGCTCGCTCAGGTGGATGCAAAAGATCCCGTGGCACTATTTTGAAGGAGAGCAGGGGAGTTATCCCCGGTGTCCTGGCCAATATTTTTCCTTCAAACCACAACACTAAAACAGATTATCTGGTCGTTATCTCGTTGCTGTTTGTGGGAGCTTACTGTGCGTGAATTGGCTGCTGCGTTTCCCCCATTACAACAGTGACTGCACTACAAAAAGTGCTTCATTGGCTGTAAAGCACTTTGGGACGTCCGGAGGTCATAAAGGGCGCTATAGAAATGCAAGTCTTTTTCTTTTATGGGGGGAGGAGGAGGGGGGCTGGGGAGGTGTGGTGACCAAAAACTTGAACAGAGGGGTTGATTTTAAGGAGGATCTTAAAGGAGTTGGAGAGACAGAGAGGTTTATGGAGGTAATTCCAGAGTGCTGGGCTTAAGCAGCTGGAGGCACGGCCACCAATGGTGGGGAGAGAACCTGCCTTATGCTGACAGGCACACACATATAGTTTTCAACAAGGGACTAATGGTCGTCATCGCATCATAGATAGTGAAAGGAATAGTGAAACCAATCCAGGACTCCCTTTTAGGAGAGACATTGCCGAGTACCAGTATGTACGGTAAGCACCAAACCTGTTACACCAACAGATGCTTGGTTTATTGAGGCATTATGTTTTATCTAATTAAACATATTAATATAACAGTTCATTAAACACTGGGACTGCGCCATACTTACAAGGTTTCTATATTATTTATGATGTGTGGTGAAAACTCCTTAAAGGGGAATGAACTCAAGGAATAGGGGCCAGTTCCTCTACCTTTCAGCAATTGCCGATTGCAACCCCCTCAAAGGTTCCCCGCATCCCATTAATATCACTGAGCCTTTGATGGTCTGGCTTACGCTCAACGGATAGTTTGATACTTGAGAAACTTTCCCATTAAATAGAAAATCAGAACTAATATGGTCCATATGGACCATAGAAAGGTTAATTAAATTAGATTACATTACACTTAATTACATTCAAAACTAAAATGATACCGTAGGGAGTGATCGAAGGCTTCGTACCAGATGTATCGGTTCTCAGTGACATTATATTCTCAGAATTCGAACCAGGAAAAGCATACTACGTCAAGTTGGAAACCTGAAATAAACTATACAGAGTGTGTGTTTTGACCATAAGACGAAGACAAAATGTGACACCAAAAAGGCAAAAGGAAGTAAAGTGTCCCGAGTCACTTGATAGTTTCATAGACGAGGCATCACTGTGTGCGATACTGAGCAACCCAGAGCAGCAAGTTCCAGGTTTAACCCCCAGTCTCGGTTAATGTCAGCAGTGGGGGAGTTACCCAGTGACTTCAGTGCTTCTGGTTGGGGGGGGACGACGAGGGTCATTGCGATCTAATGAATACCTACTGCAAAGCACTCATGTAAGGTCAGTTGGGTAAGAACAGGGCTCAGCTGTGAAGCTCTCCAAAGTTGAATAGTCACCATCCCCAATCCTTCATTAAGATTATGCATGAACAGGGGAGAATTAATTGATGTGTATAAAATTATGAGGGGCCTAGATAGAGTGGATCGGAAGGACCTATTTTCCTGAGCAGAGGGAACAATAACCAGGGGGCATAGATTTAAAGTAATTGGTAGAAGGATTAGAGGGGAGTTGAGGAGAACTTTGTTCATCCAGAGGGTGGTGGGTGTCTGGAACTCTTTGCTTGAGAAGGTGGTAGAGGCAGAAACCCACACTGCATTCAAAAAGTACTTGGATATGCACTTGAAGTGCCGTAACCTACAGGGCTACGGAGCAAAAGCGGGAAAATGGATAGCTCTTTTTCGACTGGTGCAGACACGATGGGCTTCTGTGCCGTAATTTTCTATGGTTCTGTGAATAACCACCTCAAGGTACCATAAGAACATGAAAACACAAGAAATAGGAGTAGGGGTAGCCATTTGGCCCCTCGAGCCTGCTCCGCCATTCAATAAGATCATGGCTGATCTGACCTTGGCCTCAACTCCGCTTTCCTGCCCGCTGCCCATAACCCTTGACTCCCTTATCATTCAAAAATCTGTCAATCTCCACCTTAAATATATACAATGACCCAGCCTCCACAGCTCTCTGGGATAGAGAATTCCAAAGATTCACGACCCTCAGAGAAGAAATTCCTCCTCATCTCCGTTTTAAATCAGCAACCTCTTATTCTGAAACTATGCCCCCTAGTTCTAGATTCCCCCACGAGTAGAAACATCCTCTCTGCATCTACCCTGTCAAACCCCCTCAGAATATTATGTTTCAATAAAGATCACCTCTCATTCTTCTAAATTCCAATGAGTACAGGCCCAACCTGCTCAACCTTTCTTCATAAGACAAGCCCTTCATCTCAGGAATCAACTGAGTCAACGTTCTCTGAACTGCCTCCAATGTACCAGAGGGCTCTCCAGCACCTGTACAGAAGCAGAAGCCAACATGTGAAGTAGAGGGGGTGGGGAGAAAAAGGGAACATTGAGGGGAAAAAAACAAAGTGAAGTTAGCCTCTTCTGGGAATAGAGGTGTTATTTTCGCAGTTCAGTGTTGAACTGTGCTACAGAAGTGCAGAAGTCCTCTGGCTAATCCCGGTTTATGCTGTGTTAGCTGATTTCAGCCGATGGCAGGTTTATGCTGCAATTGGTCCCAGCATTCCCGGGAGGAGGAAGCTCAACTCAGCTCCTTATTGCAATCAACAACAACAACATGTATTGCAAGAGCACCTTTAATGTAGAAAAAGGCTTTTCACGGAAGTGTAATCAGACACCGAGTCAAAGAAAGAAAGATTTGGATTTATATAGACTCTTTTCTGACCACCAGACATCTCAAAGTGCTTTACAGCCAATGAAGTACTTTTGGAGTGGAGTCACTGTTGTAATGTGGGAAACGTGGCAGCCAATTTGCGCACAGCAAGCTCCCACAAACAGCAATGTTTTAATGACCAGATAATCTGTTTTTTGGTGATGTTGATTGAGGGATAAATATTGGCCAGGACACCGGGGTATAACTCCCCTGCCCTTCTTCGAAATAGTGCCATGGGATCTTTTACTTCCACCTGAGAGAGCAGACAGGGTCTCAGTTTAATGGCTCATCGGAAAGACAGCACCTCCGACAGTGCAGCACTCCACTGGAGCGTCAGCCTAGATTTTTTATGTGCTCAAGTTCCTGGAGTGGGACTTAAACCCACAAACTTCTGACTCAGAGGTGAGAGTGCTACCCATTGAGCCACAGCTGACACAAGGAGACATTAGGACAGGTGACCAAAAGCTTGGTCAAAGAGGTAGATGACAAGATTGCCATTTCTTTAGATTGGAACAGTACACTGTATACCTCCTACACAAGAAAACTGCGCAGACTGCAATAGGGTCTTTTTAACATGTGCACCATTGGAGCAGGCCGGGGAGCGGAAGGAGCTGTGTGGCAGCCTAGTCCAGCAGCGTGTGCAGCCACGGCCTGCGAGCACCATTGGAGCAGGCTGGGGAGCGGAGGGAGCAGCACGTGCTGGAGCAGGAGAGCAACGGCAGTGAAAAGGGACGTCACCAAGGTCAGGTCGGTGAATGAAGCGTGAGCAGGTACATCAGGAGCGGTGAGATCAGGGCGAAGGAGCAGCGAGAGACTGTAGAGGGACTGTTGTGGGAAAGCGGGTTGTGTAGAGGACACAGAGAGGCTGCAAAGAGATTTAGATAGGTTAAGCGAATGGGCTAAGGTTTGGCAGATGGAATACAATGTCGGAAAATGTGAGGTCATCCACCTTGGAAAAAAAACAGAGTAAAAGGGAATATTATTTGAATGGGGAGAAATTACAACATGCTGCGGTGCAGAGGGACCTGGGAGTCCTTGTGCATGAAACCCCAAAAAGTTAGTTTGCAGGTGCAGCAGGTAATCAGGAAGGCGAATGGAATGTTGGCCTTCATTGCGAGAGGGATGGAGTACAAAAGCAGGGAGGTCCTGCTGCAACTGTATAGGGTACTGCATGCAGTTTTGGTCACCTTACTTCAGGAAGGATATACTAGCCTTGGAGGGGGTACAGAGATGATTCACTAGGCTGATTCCGGAGATGAGGGGGTTACCTTATGATGATAGATTGAGTAGACTGGGTCTTTACTCGTTGGAGTTCAAAAGGATGAGGGGTGATCTTATAGAAACATTTAAAATAATGAAAGGGATAGATAAGATAGAGGCAGAGAGGTTGTTTCCACTGGTCGGGGAGACTAGAACTAGGGGGCACAGCCTCAAAATACGGGGGAGCCAATTTAAAACCGAGTTGAGAAGGAATTTCTTCTCCCAGAGGGTTGTGAATCTGTGGAATTCTCTGCCCAGGGAAGCAGTTGAGGCTCTCTCATTGAATGTATTCAAATCACAGATAGATAGATTTTTAACCAATAAGGGAATTAAGGGTTATGGGGAGCGGGCGGGTAAGTGGAGCTGAGTCCACGGCCAGATCAGCCATGATCTTGTTGAGTGGCGGAGCAGGCTCGAGGGGCTAGATGGCCTACTCCTGTTCCTAATTCTTATGTTCTTATGTGATCGGGGCCCAGGAGAGGCGCAAGTTCATGCCCCAGAAGAGCCGAGGGCCCAGGGGCAGCATGGGCCAGCCCACACCGCGATATGTGTGCGCACTAGCTCCGTGCAGCAGAGCAGGTCTCCAGTCATCTTGGTTAGTCCTTGCTACTGGACCAAGACCTAGCTCTGTCAAGCCCGTGTGGTGGCTGGTGTGCAACGGCCACCCCACGTTAAAAAAATCCACGCACAGGCGTCTTCCGCCCTTCAAGATTTAATTTGGACCTGGAATTTTAGGTCCATCATTGAAACACCGGTGAACTTTTTGACGTGGAAGCAAGTCATCCTCCATTCGAGGGACTGCCGATGATGGTGACATCATTCAGATGACAGAATGTAATTTGCCCCAGCTGTGTGTCCTCTTCACAACCTTTGGCAACTATTTGGAATTTTGGTCCATTGTTTCTTTTTCTTTTGTTATATTTATTCCTCCTCCCAGGCCTCTGTCCAATGTTATTCTGTATCTGGACACTAGGAGGTAGACACAGGCCTTGCTATATGTAGCCATGTAGCCGCTGCTTAAGTCAGCGTCTCCCTACCCTCACCCCCTCCAATGACACGGCCGAGATTATAATTGCAGCTGTTATGCCGCGCCCAAAGAGGTACTTTCTGTAACTTGCAGGGGCTTACCAGACACGGCAACGCAATGAAAATTGGCACCACAGGATTCCCCTGATGCCTCTCGGGGGGTTTACTCAGTGGGCAGCGAGTGAGGAAGGTCCCAGGTTGATCCCCGAGTTAGTCGGTTTCAGTCAGGGGGTGCAACATTGGCCTCGTTGGTGGAGGGGCAAGTGGGAACTTATCCAGAGTTCCTTATACGGAAGCTGCAGCAAAGAAACAGGCCATTCAGTCCGACTGGTCCATGCTCCGCAACAACCTCCTCTCACCCCTCTTCATCGAACCCGATCAGCATATCCCTTTCTCCCTCGTGTGTTTATCTCATCATCATCATCATAGGCGGTCCCTCGAAAGGAGGATGGCTTGCTTCCACGCCAAAAAAAGGATGAGTTCACAGGTGTTTCAATGAAGGACCGAATATTCCAGGTCCCAAACTGCATCCTGAAGGGTGGAAGATGCCTGTGCCTGGATTTTTTTAACGTGGGCTGGCCGTTGCACACCAG
The DNA here is from genome assembly GCF_044704955.1 of Pristiophorus japonicus. Taxonomy (NCBI): domain Eukaryota; kingdom Metazoa; phylum Chordata; class Chondrichthyes; family Pristiophoridae; genus Pristiophorus; species Pristiophorus japonicus. The sequence goes on from NC_091989.1 coordinate 173,370,683, forward strand.
CCACCACTCGAGCTTGACAGAGCTTGGTCCAGTGGCAAGGATTACCCAAGATGACTGGAGACCAGCTCTGCTGCACGGACATAATGCGCACACATATCGCAGTGTGGGCTGGCCCGTGCTGCCCCTGGGCCCTCGCCTCTTCTGGGCCCCGAACTCACGCCTCTCCTGGGCCCCGATCACGTCCCTCTACAATCTCTCGCCGCTCCTGCGCCCTGGCCTCGCCGCTCCTGCTGTACCTGCCCACGCTCCAATCACTGACCTGGACCTTGATGATGTCCATCTTTGTGATGTGTAATGAGAAGGGACTAATTAACAATCTTGTTGTGCGAGGCACCTTGGGGAAGAGTGACTATAATATGGTAGAATTCTTTATTAAGATGGAGAGTGACAAAGTTAATTCAGAAACTAGGGTCCTGAACTTAAGGAAAGGTAACTTTGACGGTATGAGGCACGAATTGGCTAGATTAGACTGGCAAATGATACTTAAAGGGTTGATGGTGGATAGGCAATGGCAAACCTTTAAAGATCACATGGATGAACTTCCCTGTCTGGAGTTAAAATAAAACGGGGAAGGTGGCTCAACCGTGGCTAACAAGGGAAATTAAGGATAGTGTTAAATCCAAGGAAGAGGCATACAAATTAGCCAGAAAAAGCAGCAAACCGGAGAACTGGAAGAAATTTAGAATTCAGCAGAGGAGGACAAAGGGTTTAATTAAGAAGGGGAAAATAGAGTATGAGAGGAAGCTTGCCGGAAACATAAAAACTGACTGCAAAAGTATCTATAGATATGTCAAGAGAAAAAGATCAGTGAAGACAAACGTAGGTCCCTTGCAGTCGGATTCGGGTGAATTTATAATGGAGAACAAAGAAATGGCAGACCAATTGAACAAGTACTTTGGTTCTGTCTTCACAAAGGAAGACACAAGTAACCTTCCGGATGTACTAGGCGACCGAGGGTCTATTAAGAAGGAGGGACTGAAGGATTTTCTTATTAGGCGGGAAATTGTGTTCGGGAAATTGACGGGATTGAAGGCCGATAAATCCCCAGGGCCTGATAGTCTACATCCCAGAGTTCTTAAGGAAGTGGCATTATAAATAGTGGATGCATTGGTGATAATTTTCCAGCAGTCTATCGACTGTGGATCAGTTCCTATGGACTGAAGGGTTGCTAATGTAACACCACTTTTTAAACAAGGAGGGAGAGGGAAACAGGTCATTATAGACCGGCTAGCCTGACATTAGTTGTGGGGAAAATGTTGGAATCAATCATTAAGGATGAAATAGCAGCGCATTGGAAAGCAGTGATAGGATTGGTCCAAATCAGCATGGATTTATGAAGGGGAAATCATGCTTGACAAATCTTCTGGAATTTTTTGAGGATGTAACTAGTAGAGTGGACAAGAGAGAACCAGTGGATGTGGTATATTTGGACTTTCAAAAGGCTTTTGACAAGGTCCCACACAAGAGATTGGTGTGCAAAATCAAAGCACATGGTATTGGGGGTAATGTACTGACATGGATAGAGAACTGGTTGGCAGACAGGAAGCAGAGAGTCGGGATAAATGGGTCCTTTTCAGAATGGCAGGCAGTAACTAGTGGAGTGCCGCAGGGCTTGGTGCTGGGACCCCAGCTCTTTACAATATATATTAATGATTTAGATGATGGAATTGAGTGTAATATCTCCAAGTTTGCGGATGACACTAAACTGGCTGGCGGTGTGAGCTGTGAGGAGAACGCTAAGAGGCTGCAGGGTAACTTGGACAGGTTAGGCGAATGGGCAAATACATGGCAGATGCAGTATATTGTGGATAAAGGTGAGGTTATCCACTTTGGGGGCAAAAACACGAAGGCAGAATATTATCTGAATGGCGGAAGATTAGGAAAAGGGGAGGTGCAGCGAGACCTGGGTGTCATGGTTCATCAGTCCTTGAAAATTGGCATGCAGGTACAGCAGGCGGTGAAGAAGGCAAATGGTATGTTGGCCTTCTTGGAAGGGGATTTGAGTATAGGAGCAGGGAAGTCTGACTGCAGTTGTACAGGGCCTTGGTGAGGCCCCACCTGGAATATTGTGTTCAGTTTTGGTCTCCTAATCTGAGGAAGGACGTTCTTGCTATTGAGGGAGTGCAGCGAAGGTTTACCAGACTGATTCCAGGGATGGCTTGACTGAGATATGAGGAGAGACTGGATCAACTGGGCCTTTATACACTGGAGTTTAGAAGGATGAGAGGGGATCTCATAGAAACATATAAGATTCTGACGGGACTGGACAGGTTAGATGCGGGAAGAATGTTCCCGATGTTGGGGAAGTCCAGAACCAGGGGACACAGTATTAGGATAAGGGGTAGGCCATTTAGGACTGAGATGAGGAGAAACTTCTTCACTCAGAGAGTTGTTAACCTGTGGAATTCCCTACCGCAGAGAGTTGTTGATGCCAGTTCATTGGATATATTCAAGAGGAAGTTAGATATGGCCCTTACGGCTAAAGGGATCAAGGGGTATGGAGAGAAAGCAGGAAAGGGGTACTGAGCGAATGATCAGCCATGATTTTATTGAATGGTAGTGCAGGCTCGAAGGGCCAGATTCTATGATTACTGCCGTCGCCCTCCTGCACCAGCTCGCGCTGCACCTTGCAGTGGTACCCCGCCACGCTGCCCTTGTCTGCCGCTCCTTTTATGGCCCCGACCTGCCGCTGATGGTGTCTCGCAGGTTGGGGCCGCCACGCTGTGGGGGGAGGGGGGGCGTTTATCTAGCTTCCCCTTAAATGCATCTTCTCCTGCTTCTGATCACTATCCATTGACTCCGATATACCTGTGGTAATTAAGTGAAGCTAGAATTGGACTTGGACCTGATACTCCCCCCACCAATGTTTCCGCTAAGCTGTGCAGCCGAGTAGCGGTCTGGAGGTCCCGTGTAGGCCGCTCATCGACTTTTACATGGGGAAAAAAAAACTCCCACGTGCACAAATATGTAAATGAGCCAGTTAAAGGGCCCATGCAGCGAAAAAAACATAAGAGGAAACATTGCCCCCATATCACCGTCCCCGGTAAAATAGCCTGCCAACATTCACTTGGGTGAAATGTTATAGAGGTCACCTGGTGCCAAGGGAACCATATCCCAACCAGAGGGAACTGCCTTCAGGAGAAGAGGAGGAAGAAAATGAAAAGCAACAGTAGACTGAAGCAGAGAGAAAGAAAAAAGAATGAAAGTCTTGCATTTATAGAACACCTTGCACAACCTCAGGATGTCCCCAAAGCACTTTACAGCCAATGAAGTATCTTGAAGTGTGGCCAGTGTTGTAATGTGGGAAACGCGGCAGCCAATTTGCGCACATCAAGGGCTTGCAGCCTTCTAACACACGCCGAGCCACAGAGCTACATATATTAATAGGTTAGGGCTACAATAGTGATTATATGAATATGGATTGCTCCACTATGCAATTACAGGACAGTTATCTTGTTATTATGCGTTTTAACAAGGACAGGCTCGAAGATAATGAATGGAGAAACTGCAGTTTTAACAAATCTAAGCACTGTAACACAGTACACTGCTGTGGAGCTCACTTTAATGAAGCATTTCGGCAGCAACTAGAAATCTTATGTTGTTTATCCTTGGAACAAAGGCCACTGAGGGAATGGTCCGGGATTGTGCATGTTAACTCGTGAGTAAAGGAACAGTATAGGAGCCATGGGATTTGCCTCATCCTCCCTGCACCGTCACTGTGTTCGATGCACACCATTTCGTTCATTCCCAGGCCCATAAAGCTACTGAGCTCCTTACATCTTCCTTGAAGTCTTTCTTCCTCCCCTCAATCCTCTTTCCTCCTACAATCGACAGGCTTTTAAAATCCAAGTTGGCTTCACCTAATCTTCTCCCTTCCCCTACTGATTGACTGCTCCAATTCTGGCCTCTTGCACATTCCCGATTCTAATCGCTCCACCATTGGCGACTGTGCCTTCAGCGGCCTGGGCCCCAAGCTCTGGAATTCCCTCCCTCCTAAACCTCTCCGTTCTTGAAAACCTACCGCTTTGTCTAAGCTTTTGACCGCCTGTCCGTTTATCTCCATATGTGGCTCGGTGTCAAATTTTGTTTGATAACCCTCTTGTGAAGTCGTATGGGACATTTTACGAGGTTAAAGATGTTGCATCAATGCAAGTTGGTGGAGGTGGGGCCATGCATTGTGACCTAGGTTTTCCAATTTTAAAAATGGTCACATGGGTCAGGTGGCTGAGTGCTGCCGCTACCTGTAGGGGTAAAGGGAGAAAAGTGGAGGGAATAAATGGCTCGAAATTTGTCCCAACTGCCGATGTTCAGATATCGGGCCTGTCTGATGCGGTGGATTGGAACACTGTCCTGTCACATCTAAAACGAAGGTGCTAATTCAATCCAGATGGATTCGATGAAAGTTGCCTTCAGTGTCCAATATGAAATGGGTTGAGGGCAATCTTAACCCCTTTCCTCGTAGGGCAGGGCCACAGCACTAAACTGTCTACCAATTGGTAACCTCGCTCAGGGTGGAAAAGAAAAACAGGAAGATTTGCATTTATATAGCACCTTAAATGACCTCATGACTTCCCAAAGCCCTTTGCAGCCTATTAAGTACTTTTGACGTGGTGTAATGTGAGAAACACGGCAGCCAATTTGAACACAGCAAGCTCCTGCAAACAGCAACGTGATAATGACCAGATAATCTGTTTTGGTTGAGGGCTAAATATAGGCCAGGACACCGGAGATGACTCCCCTGCTCTTCTTTGAAATAGTGGGATCTTTTACGTTCACCTGCGAGGGCAGATGGGACCTCGGTTTAACGTCTCTTCTGAAAGACAGCACCTCCGTTCTGCACTGGAGTCTCAGCCTAGAATAAGTGCTCAAAGTCCCTGGGGTGGGATTTGAATTCACAACCTTCTGACTCAGAAACGAGAGTGCTACCCACTGAGTCACAGCTGATACCCACTGCAGTACAGTTCCACTACAGGTGAGATTTCCATTTCTGTGCTCGCCAGTCCATGACTTTCTTTCAATTTCACGCTAATGGGAGGAGAATTGTGGGCGGGTGAGGTCGAACAAACAACCTGCCCTTGAACGACTGTAGCACTGGTGCAAAGTCAACACGACCAATAGAGAAACTTTAACATAGTTAAACAACAACTTATTTATATAGCGTCTTTAACATAGTGAAACGTCCCAAGGTGCTTCACAGGAGTATTGTGCAATAAAAATTTGACACCCAGCCACATAGGCAGGGAGTTCCAGAGCTTGGGGCCTCGGCAACAGAAGGCACGGCCACCAACGGTTGAGCGATTATAATCAGGGATGCTCAGGAGGGCAGATTTAGAGGAGCACAGACATCTCGGAGGAGGAGGAGGGGGAGGGGGGAGGGGTTGTGGGGCTGGAGGAGATTACAGAGATAGGGAGGGGCGAGGCCATGGAGGGATTTGAAAATAAGGATGAGAATTTTGAAATCGAGGCGTTGGTTAACCGGAAGCCAATGTAGGTCGGCAAGCACCGGGGTGATGGGTGAGCGGGACTTGGTGTGAGTTAGGACACGGCCTGCCAAGTTCTGGACCTCCCAAGGCACTTCACAGGAGCGTTAGCAAACAAAATGCGGCACTGAGCCATATAATGAGATATTAGGACAGGTGCCAAAAGCTTGGTCAAAGAGGTAGATTTTAAGAAGAGCAGAGAGAGTTAGAGAGGGAATTAATGAGCAGGGCTGGCTGACAGGTTACTGTGAAACCAGCCTGATCATCAGATGCTGTAACCGATTCTTGCTGAAATGTTTTCAGAGTGTTCTCTCTGTCTTGACGACAGTGCGGGCCATTGCAATATATGCACCTGCGAGTGTGCTCACAGGTTGGTAGAGCTGTTGAGTTGAGAGTGGCTTAGCCAGTCACGTGATGTTCACAAAACTCAATAAAACCCCAACCAGTTGGGTTTGAGGGAATCCACGACAAGACAGGTGGTTGTAAGCCTGGTGGATGAACTGGTAATGTGTAGTGTGATTGTGAAACCTTTTGCTAATAAACCAACTAGTTCTTAATAGCAATGTGTTGCTATGAATTCTTAAGCAAAGAACCCACGTAGCAAACACAGCGACTGCATGACACAGCTGATCCCACACCGAGGGCTAGCCTTTCTCTTCTGCCAACATTTCTGGAGTTTACTTGACTGTCAGGCTGCAGTATGAATTTTAATATAATTTTACAGGCCTCAGACACTTGATAGGACACCGCAAAGCTGTTCAGTCAAGCAGATCGTTAATGCAAACTGTCAGACTTTGCTGAAATACAGTTAAAGTTTTTAGCAATGGAAGCACTTAAATCACTCCCCTGGTATCATGTCCTTCTCTATATTGCTGACATGTGCTAAACTCCTGCTGCCGACAAAGTAGATGTTTGGGAAAATATTACCCCTCTCGAGTGCTCAGTGCAGTTTTCAAGACATTTAAAGCCAATATATAACCTGATGGAGGTTCTTAGCATGCCACATGTGTCATGGGCAGCCGTGAATTACGAGTCTTATTTCAACGAGTATGACTTAACAGGAGCCACTAATTCTCCAATGACTCACCATAGCCCTTCTGATCTGGGAAAAATCAAACGTTATTTCATGGCTGTCATGTCAGGATCTAAGTGGCTCTCGGCAAATGAGAGTTGGGACGTTGTCTGAGAGTGGGGGGTCCACACAGCTTCACACTGAGGGAGCAGGTATTTAAGGTGTACTTAGGAAGGGAATCAGAAGCTGTAGGAGCACAGTTGGGCATCAGGGGAAGAAGCAGCAGTTCAGGCAGCCTCCAGGATATGGGCAGAGCCAGGCGTCACACAGAGAGCAGCTACAGTCTAGGTCACATCAAGCAGTGAATCGATGGGGGTAGCAGGGTGCAGGAAGGGAATGTCGAGAGTCCTGCAGGGAAACAAGAGTTGGCATGACTGAGAGCAGGGAGAACCAGGCTGATGTAAGGGGGAAAGCAGAGGATAGGGAAAGAATGAGGGAAGCCTTGGTGGTGGCAAAGACCGCATGGTGAGAAGCATGGCACAGAGTGTGGGGGAAGTGGTACATGGCAGAGGGTGAGGGGGAAGTGGTACATGGCAGAGAGTGAGGGGTAAGTGGTACATGGCAGAGAGTGTGGGGGAAGTGGTACATGGCAGAGAGTGAGGGGGAAGTGGTACATGGCAGAGAGTGAGGGGGTAGTGGTACATGGCAGAGAGTGAGAGGGAAGTGGTACATGGCAGAGAGTGAGGGGGAAGTGGTACATGGCAGAGAGTGAGAGGGAAGTGGTACATGGCAGAGAGTGAGGGGGAAGTGGTACATGGCAGAGAGTGAGAGGGAAGTGGTACATGGCAGAGAATGAGGGGGTAGTGGTACATGGCAGAGAGTGAGAGGGAAGTGGTACATGGCAGAGAGTGAGGGGGAAATGGTACATGGCAGAGAATGAGGGGGTAGTGGTACATGGCAGAGAGTGAGAGGGAAGTGGTACATGGTAGAGAGTGAGGGGGAAGTGGTACATGGTAGAGAGTGAGGGGGAAGTGGTACATGGCAGAGAGTGAGGGGGAAGTGGTACATGGCAGAGAGTGAGGGGGAAGTGGTACATGGCAGAGAATGAGGGGGTAGTGGTACATGGCAGAGAGTGAGAGGGAAGTGGTACATGGCAGAGAAAGAAAGAAAGACTTGGATTTATATAGCACCTTTCACCGGATGTCTCAAAGCGCTTCACAGAGAATGAAGTATTTTTGAAGTGTAGTCACTGTTGTAATGTAGAAAACGCGACAGCCAATTTGCGCACAGCAAACTCCCAAAAATAGCAATGTGATAATGACCAGATCATCTTTTTTGTTATGTTGATTGAGGGATCAATATTGGCCAGGACACCGGGGATAGCTTTGCTTCAAACTAGTGCATGAGATCTTTTATGTCCACCTGAGAGGGCAGACGGGGCCTCGGTTTAACATTTCCTTCGAAAGACGGCAACTCCGGCAGTGCAGCATTCTCTCGGCACTGCACTGGATCTTTTGTACTCACTCAGAAACGGAGAGGGAAGAGGTTCATGGCACTGACTGTGAGAGGAATTAATACATGTCAGCGTGTGTGAGCGACAAATCCAATCAAGCCAATTAGCGCCCCATCAGCCGACTCTCAGTCACCAGCAAAGTGATGGACGGTGTCATCAACAGTGCGATCAAGCGGCACTTGCTCACGTGTTGGCACAGTGTTAAAGAAGATGTGTGTTTTGGCAATAATCGGGGCTTGGAACATGGAAAGGCTACATCACAGGGTTCAAAGCAAACGCATTGGTGTCATTACAATGGAACATTTCTATCCTATCACAGACATCAAACGATTCAGCAGAATTAAAGAATCCATCAAAGAAAGCAGAAGTTGCAGAGAGAAAAGAAAGCACATCTATTTACCAACTGGGCTAGTTAGCCCATTGCAGAATCAAAAAATAATGAGATAGTGAAGCGGCTCATCGATAGGAGAGCCACACATAGCTATGGAAGAAGATTTCAACCTGTCAATTGTTTTGGACTAGAATACTAAAATACATGGTGAACTGGAACATCTTACTGTTGGCAGGACAGATGCTGAGACGTTCAGGTATGACTGAGAAGAGCAGGGAGAACCAGGTTGATGGAAGGAGGAAAGCAGAGGATAGGGCAAGGAGGTTAAAGGACTAGTTTTCCAAATTTTTTTCTTCCTTAATTTCTCGAATTAGCTCCTGAAGGTTGCTACCTCGTGGCATAATCCAGGCTGACATTTCAGCGCGGTACTGAGGGAGTGCTGCACTGTCGGAGGTGCCGTCTTTCGGATGAGACGTTAAACCGAGGCCCCGTCTGCGCTCTCAGGTGGATGCAAAAGATCCCACGTCACTATTTCGAAGAGCAGGGGAGTTCTCCCCGGTTTCCCAGCCGATGAAAACAGATTAGTTGGTCGTTATCTCATTGCTGTTTTTTAGGACCTTCGCGTGCGCAAATTGGCTGCCGCGTTTCCTACATTATTACAGTGTTTACCCATTAACGGTATTTCATTTGTTGTAAAGCGCTTTGAGATGTCCCGAGATCATGAAAGGCGCTATATAAATGATAGGCTTTCTTGTTGTCAACAAGCTTCTGGTAGCTCACCCACCTCGCTATACCTCATCCAAGTGGCCATTTCTATTGTGCGAGTGTAGAAAGTGAGTTACTGAGCCAATGACCATGATGGAGGACAATGCTCCAAGAGTAGGAGCAAAATTGAGGCAAATCAAGGTTAGTTGACATCAAGTTTGAGTTTTAAAAACCTGTAAGTTGAGTAAAATGGGGAAACTGGAGGAGATAAAGTGTTCCACAGTTTGGAGGTACAAGGAAAGAAAAAGTTAAAAGTAGGAGACAGCGAGATGAATTTTATAGGAACGTAGGAACAGGAGCAGACGATTCAGTCTCTCGAGCCTGTTCCGTCATTCAATGAGATCATGGCTGATCTGTATTTTAACTCCATCCTTGGCTTCAATGTTCCCTCTAATTTTTATTTTAGGTACGCGGTCCCTTTAACTGGCTGCGTGGTCCGTTCAAATTTTCGTGCATGCGCGGTTTCTTCCCTCTAACAGCCGGTGAGCGGCCTGCACGGGACCTCCAGACCACTGCGCAGCCACATAGCTTAGCAGGAACAATGCTTGGCTCCATATCATTTTATCCCCAAGGCTTGTTAAAATCTCAGATCGCAAACGATTCATCGAGCGAATATCGACTGCTTTCTGTGGGAGAGAGTTCCACACTTGTGCTGGCCTTTGCTCAAGGGTCTAATTTTGATTTAGACTGCTCGACCACGGGGCGTCACCAGAACTGAGCCCAATCATGCTCTCAATCAACACCCACACGTATAAATGTTCCCGTACGGGTCACTGTGCCGCGATCGGGAGTGGAAAGGCTAGCGGATTCTTTCCAAGTGGATTGCCAGTTGTAGCGCTCTTGGGCCAACCCGCTGAGATCCAATTCAACACAGAACTGGGTGAGACCTGGCTAACTTCCCGGTCCGAATGGTGCGCAGTTGTGCAAGGCAGCGTACTCAGCCATTTTATGTAATCAACAACAACAACTTGTACTTATATAGCGTCTTTGACGTAGTGAAACATACCAAGGCGCTTTACAGGAGTATTGTGATACAAACAATTTGACACCGAGCCAGATAAGGAGACATTCAGGCAGGTGACCAAAAACTTGTTCAAAAAGGTATGTTTTAAGGAGTGTCTGAAAGGAGGAAAGAGAGGTAGAGAGCCAGAGAGGCTTTGGCAGGGAGTTCCAGAGCTTGGGACCCAGGCAAAAGGCGGCATGGCCACCAATGGTTGAGCGATTATAATTAGGGTGCTCAAGAGGGCAGAATTTGAGGAGCGCAGACATCTCGGGGGGGTTGTGGGGCTGGAGGAGATTACAGAGATAGGGAGGGGCAAGGCCATGGAGGGATTTGTAAATAAGAAAGAGAATTTTGAAATGGAAATTATTTAATCTTTAAATAATTAAAAGTTGCAAAGGTTTGGAATACTGATGTAAATCCGCTGGGAATCCCCTTGGTGAAAGCTGGAAAACCCCGAAGATGGATCTTGGAAAGGGCTTCGGTTTCAGGAAGCAAAGCTATCAGGGCATTTTCAGATAAAAGCTCGCCGTTTGAAACCAGATAATAATCACATTGTTTGTTGGCACTATGTGGCAGTGAAAAATGATTCGATGGCACATATTCACACCGCCTGTTCCCAGAACAGCTCCAGCAATGCAATTACTGCCAATTGACCCCCAATACCAACCATTCCGCACACAATCCTGCCCAGCACATGGAGGGGAAAAGTATCGCTGTATAGAATCGCAGAAGGAGGCCATTCAGTTCATCGAGACCGTGCCGGCTCTCCGCAAGAGCATTTCTGCTAGTCCCACTCCCCCGCCCTTTCCCCGTAGTCCTGCAATTTTCTTTCCTGCACATACTTATCCAATTCCTTTTTGAAAGCCACAATTAAGTTTATTGCCACCACCCTCGCCGGCTGTGCATTCCAGATCCTGGCCACTCGCTGCGTCAAAAAGTATAAACAGTATTCCCGCAATTGTTGAGAAAAAGAAAGATTTGCATTTATATTGTGCCTTTCACAACCACAGGACATCCCAAAGTGTTTTACAACCAATGAAATACTTGTTGGACCTGTCATCGCTGATAAGAGGTACAAAGGCAAAATACTCAAAATAAAATGCCGGGCGTCCCTCATCTCAATGAGTACAACATTCAATTTAGAATCTATATGTAGGCCCGGTACAATCAATTACCAACATTAGACACGGATAATACTGCACCTCATACCATGCACTTACTTGGCCCAGGAACTGTGGGGAGTATATCACTCACATACCCAGCAAGGAGTTAATGTGTCCAGAAGAAGAGGACAACAGAATAAGGGGAGAAAGTCAGCAGAGAAAAAAATATCAGCAGCTTAAGACAGCACCATAGGTTGTGGGTTCAAATACTGCTCCAGGGACTGGAGCTTAAAAAGCTAGGCTGACACTCCAGTGCAGTACCGAGGGAGTTCCGCACTGTTGGAGGTGCTGTCTTTCAGACGGGACGTTAAACCGAGACCCCATTTTGGCAGGTGGAGGTTGCAACAACAACTTGTATTTCTATACCACCTTTAACGTAGTAGAACGGCTCAAGGCACTTCACATGATCGTTATCAGACAAAATTTGACAGGGATCAACCGTGCGATTTTCATACCCTGGACTTTCCCTCCCTGAAATGAGCTTTTGACCACATATCCGCCGCATAACTAAGACCGCCTATTCACACCTCCGTAACATCGCCCATCTCCGCCCTTGCCTCAGCGGCTGAAGCCCTCATCCATGCCTTTGTTACCTCTAGACTTGACTGTTCCAACGCAATCCTGGCTGGCCTCCTACATTCTACCATAGGTAAACTAGAGGTGATCCAAAACTCGGCTGCCCATGTCCTAACTCGCACTAAGTCCCACTCACCCATCACCCCTGACCTACATTGTCCTCTGTTTAAGCAACGTCTTGATATCAAAATTCTCATCCTTGTTTTCAAATCCCTTCATGGTCTCGCCCCTTCCTATCTCTGTAATCTCCTCTAGCCGGCCACCCCCCTCCCCGCCCCCGAGATATCTACGTTCCTCTAATTCAGCCCTCTTGAGCGTCCCTGATTATAATCGCTCAACCATTGATGGCCGTGCCTTCTGTTGCCTAGGCCCCAAGCGCTGGAACTCCCTGCCTAAACCTCTCCACCTCTCTTTCCTCCTTCAAGACACTCCTTAAAACCTACCTCTCTGACCAAGTTTTTTGGTCACCTGTGCTAATTTCAACTTATGCGGTTCAGTGGTCATTTTTTCAATCTCATAATACTCCTGTGAAGTGCCTTGCAATGCTTCACGACATTAAAGGTGCTATATAAATACAAGTTATTGTTATTGTTATTGTTGTTGTTGTTGTTGTCGGGTAGGGCTCTGGCCTGCACCGGTGCAGTGAAGCACAAGCTGCTCCGACTCCTGACCCCAGGACAAATGGACCGCATCTCTGGGAACGCCAAACACCCCACCATGTTGTGGAACTGTCTCCCTGGAAACAGTTCCCCAGTATCAATGGGGCATCGGTCAGGCCGGGGTGGGGTGGTGGGGGTCGGAATAGCTCATTTCACAAAACAAAAGTGCCCAATTCTTTCCCGGCCTGAACTCTCCGCTAATAAAATCACGCAATGGCGGCTCATTTATTACCGGGAAAAATATGCCGCCATCCCATTGTTGGTGAAACCGTGCGATTTTCATACCCTTTCACTACCGGAGTGAACCGGGTTGTGGGGGGAAAACGCACACCCACTGAAAATGAAGCAATTTCGTAAAACAGAACTGCCACCTTGTTTTCGGCACGAGAATAAAGTAGATTCTAATGATTTTTTCAAATTGTTGTCGGACGCAGCTCGCCTGAGATGTGGGTGCATTAGAATATTAGAACTCATTAGAGACAGGACTCCTCACACACGAGTGGCTGATTATGCGAATTCCTCACTAGCACCAGCTGCCATATAAGCGTGTTAAACAGCCTTCTACCTGAGGCACACAGGCTCATTAATTATTTACATTATTGTACATACATCACACACACCCAGATGTGAGGTAGACACTTTCCATAATGACACCCGCTGGCCATCTTCTTTAAATACGTGACGAGATATCGGCGCTGAAGGTCGGGCGGGCTCGGTGGGACATGGGGCGGGCGCGCAGTGCCTCCACGCAAATTGGGATGGTGGTTGAAAGGTGCCTGATGGGCCGATGAACTCCCCCCCCCCACCGATATCTGGTTTCACCTACACTGTGCTAGTATTACAGCCCCTGAGAGACAGCTGGGGCTGCCTTTTCTGGTGGGCCGTATTACATAAGAACATAAGAAATAGGAGCAAGAGGAGGCTATTTAGCCCCTCGAGCCTGCTCCGCCATTCAATAAGATCACGGCTGATCTGATCTTGGCCTCAACTCCACTTTCCTGCCCGCTCCCCATAACCCTTCATTCCCTTATCTTTCAAAAATCGGTCTATCTCCACCGTAAATACATTCAATGACTCAGCCTCCACAGCTCTCTGGGGTAGAAAATTCCAAAAATTTACAACCATCTGAGAGAAGAAATTCCTTATATCCGTTTTAAATGGACGACCCCTTATTCTGAAGCTAGTTCTACATTCCCCCACGAGGAGAAACATCCTCTCTGCATCTACCCTGTCCAGCCCCCTCAGTATCTTATACGTTTCAATAAGATCACCTCTCATTCTTCTAAACTCCAATGAGTATAGGCCCAACCAGCTCAACCTTTCCTCATAAGACAGCCTCTTCATCTCAGGAATCAACCTTGTGAACCTTTTCTGAACTACCTCCAATGCATGTATATCCCTCCTTAAATAAGGAGACCAAACTGTACGCAGTACTCTAGGTGTAGTCTCACCAATACCCTGTACAGTTGGAGCAGGACTGCAGTATTTCATCACATGACCCCCCCCCCCCCGCTGCCCCACCATTGGTTGGACAACCCATCCTTCCTCGCGGTGCCCCGCCTTCCCGCGCCGATTGGGAAAGTGGCCGGACTCTTCATTATCCGACGGAATGATTCTCAAACAGCCCTCCTCACCCTCCCATCTCGAATGGATTTCTATAATTAATAAAAGAAAGAATGAATTTTCCCCGGGTTGCTTGCTGCAGGGCAACGGGGATCAATCTTCAATTCCTAGAGACACCAGGACAATCCTGAAGATTCATAATCCTGAACACAGGCACACCTGACCCCTCCCACTGCCCCACAGCCCCGCCTGGCCCCGCCCCACTCCGTCCCACTGCCCAGCCTGACCCCGCCCCACTGCCCAGCCTGACCCCGCCCCACTGCCCCACCCGATCCCGCCCCAATGCCCCGCTTGACCCCGCCCCACTGACCCGCCTGACCCCGCCCCACTTGGACACGTCCCAGTCACACAGCTGACCCTGTTGTTTTTCCACATTTCTCTTGACCCAACATTATTTGGTTTGGTTCCTTCAGCCCTCCTTGATCTTAATGCACTCCACCTTTCCCACTTTGTCCAACTCTGCCTAATTATGGTCAGTGGGACTGGATTGCATCTGAATACTTTTGACAATCAGCCTCCTTCATTCCTACCCAATCTGCCTGCCTGCCTTCTGCTCACATGATCTGCCTGACAATCACTGAGCCACCCACCCTACAATTACTTGAACTGTCTCCATGAAAGCTGGATCTCACCCTTGCGGCGACAGTCGGAGTCCAGGCTATCCAAGCCCTTTCCGCAATGTGAAGCCATTCCAACGCGCCAGAGGAAAGCGCGAAAGTGAAGTCGATCGAGCAAGGAAAGAGACATCATCAAGGATTCGTGGATTGTGGCAGTACAATCAATAAGGCTAGAGGTCAGGGTTCCACTAAGTGATAAACAACTTGTATTTATATAGCACCTTTAATGAAGTGAAACAGCCCAAGGTGCTTCACAGGAGTATTATGAGATAAAGAATTTGACGCCGATCTGCGTAAGCTTGGTCCAGTCACAACCAATCGGTGGGGACAAGCAATCGAGGATGGCACAGGACGTGTGTGGGGGAAAAAGATGAAGCAAGTCAGGGAGATGGAGTTAAGGTACAGATCAGGCATGATTTAAGTCAATGGTGGAACAGGCTCGAGGGGGCTGAACGGGCCAATCCCGTTCCTAATGTCTCCATCCAATTCCAACATCTTCAGCTACATACTGTGAGGAGAGGAACTGGAATAAAGAGACAAGGACGAGCATCAGCAATGAGCAAAATGCAACTGCTCCCAACCTGGAAAATCCCCGCTTGATGAAGGAGGGACAGCCATTCAGGTGGGAAAAGGCAGCTGAATGGAAAGGAGCCCCATCTGGAAAACAGCTTAACACGCAGATGTTAACTTGTCATTCATCTACTTTGTGAGATGTTTGCCGCATTTCAACAGTTAGTTGGCATCAAGAAAGAGAATCTCAACTAAGTGTGAAGTGCACACAATAGGGAACAGGAAACTCCCACTGTTAAACAGAATCTCACCATCAGGCCCAATTTGAAAGATGAATCCATTACACTAAACTATCAACTTTAACATCCCTTTGCTTTTCAGAGAGGAAGACAGAGAAACAAACAGAGCGACAGGTAGTGCCCGGTGAAGAGTGGAGGCATTTGTACACTCTATCCTCTCTCTCTCCTCCCTCTCTGTCCACCAGCAGATCCTCAGTGGCATTGCTCACGGTGAGCCAGAGGATACCTTCCTGTATGACCATAGGAGTGTTAGCAACAAGGTATGATGGGAAAAATGTTGCAGGAATTTAAGTGTCACATTTAAAGGATGTGGGAACTACACATAATTGTGGTTCAGTGGGTGGCACACTTGCCTCTGAATCACAAGGTTGTGGATTCAAGCCCCACTCCAGAGAATTGAACAGAAAAATCCAGGCTGACACTCCAGTGCGGTGCTGAGGGAATGCCGCACTGTCTGAGGCACCGTCTTTCACATGAAACATTAAACCGAGGCCCCATCTGCCCTCTCAGATGAACGTAAAAGATCCCATGGCACTATTTCGAAGAGCAGGGTATTTCTCCCAGAGTAGTGGTCAATATTTATCCCTCAATCAATAGCACTTTAAAAAACCTGATTATCTAGTCACGATTGGATTGCTGATTGCGGAACCTTCCTGTGCACGAATTGGCTGCCGCGTTTCCTGCATTACCACAGTGACTGCACTTCAAAAATACTTAATTGGTTGTAAAACACTTTGGGATGTCCCGAGGTCATCCGACGGTGCAGAGCTAGCCCTCAGCACTGCATTAAGAGTGTCAGCCTGGATTATGTGCCCAAGTCCCTGGAGTGGGACTTGAATTCCACAACTTTCTGACTCAGAGGCGAGAGTACGATCCACTGACCCATGGCTGATACTTACTGTGGCATTGGGGCATATGGAACAGAGCGTCCCAGGTGCAATATATTTGGTCTAGATGGCATTATTTTCAAGAAGAGCAGGGTAGTTATACTCGGTGTCCTGGCCAATATTTATCCCTCAATCAACGTAACAAACACTGATTAATCGATCATTATCACGTTGCTGTTTGTGGGAGCCTTGCTTATGCGCAAATTGGCTGCCGCGTTTTCCACATTACAGCACTTCAAAAAGTATTTCATTGGCTGTAAAGTGTTTGGAACGTCAGGTGGTCGTGAAAGGCGCTATATAAATCCAAGTCTTTCGTTTAAGTTTAGGGGACGACTCATGTACTTGTGTGAGTGTTTGTTTGGGAAAACTACCAATGTATATACCTTCTTCATCATTGCCTAATTGCAAACAGCTAAAAACACACTCCACTGACCAGGGCATATGATGGTTCCAACCCGCAAGGAATGGAACACAATAATCAATCCAGCTTTATTCAAAGTATGCCTTAATGTTGTTTTAGTTCAGATTCTGGGAGATAGGTGTCTACGATGCAGCATTTATACTACAAATCAAAACCCTTATTCCAGTGGCAGAATTGTAGACACATTGAGAACAGGATATTTAAACCAGATTTAGCATTGTAAGCACTGTAGGCTCACGGGCGGCGACCTCCCAGAGTTCAAACAAGACCAGTACAAAAGGAGCTTAAATTCATCCCCTCAATTGACTGCCATCTCAGTCAGTGTTGCCGCAACGTAGTGCTGTAGTCCAGACACAGCCCACGTTTGGAAGGGCGAAATCTATCATTAAATTTTACTGCTGGGTGTTTTTGCAGTTTAAGTAGACACTGGATGAAACCTTCACACACCCACGATAACATTTTCATCACTCCACCTGACAACACGGAGACAGCACACACAGAATGAGGCATGTTGAAAACAAGCAGCCATCTGATCCAGTGGTTTCAGAATGAATCAGTGCCTTTTTTCATCATTGTGTTGTGAAGAACATCTTTAAGAGACAGGCAACGTGTACATTCACGTTTCTTCCTAATATCAAACAATAATTGCTGCATTTATCACATATCGGATTGTGCGATGGAGCACCAACAACACTCAAGAAGCTCGCCACCATCCACAACAAAGCAGCCCGCTTAATTAGCACTCTCACCACCACCATAAACATTCACTCCCTCAATCACTGTGGCTGCAGAGTGTACCATCTACAAGATGCACTGCGGCAACTAGCCAAGGCTTCTTCAACAGCACCTCCCAAACCCGCGACCTCTGCCACCTAGAAGGACAAGGGCAACGGGTGCATGGGAACACCAGCACCTCCAAGTTCCGCTCTGTGATATCTTCTCTACGACCTCACAAAAACACACGCTTTCAGATGGTTGATAACTTCAGGAACCTGTCAGGTGACCTGTTCCCTCTGGTAAACAGCAATAGCTGCATTACCACAGTAGTCCACTTGGTGGAGCTATATATATATATATATATATATATAATATATATATTACACCCTCCAAGTCACACACCATCCTGACTTGGAAATATATTGCTGTTCCTTCATTGCTGGGTCAAAATCCTGGAACTCCCTCCCTAACAGCACTGTGGGAGTAACTTTACCACACGGACTGCAGCAGTTCAAGAAGTAGGTGTTCACCACCACCTACTCAAGGGCAATTAGGGATGGGCAATAAATGCCAGCCTCGACCACGATGACGCCCACATTCCAGGAACAAATAAAAAAACCTATTCCATACAAAAGAAAGACTTGCATTTATATAGCACCTTTCACGACCACCAGATGTCTCAAAGCGCTTTACAGCCAATGAAGTACTTTTGGAATGTAGTCACTGTTGCAATGTTGGAAACGCAGCAGCCAACTTGCGCACAGCAAGCTCCCACAAACAGCAATGACCAGATAATCTGTTTTGTTATGTTGATTTGAGGGATAAATATTGGCCAGGACATCGGGGATAACTCCTGTGCTCTTCTTCAAAATAAATCCATGGGATGTTTTACATCCACCCGAGAGGGCAGACGGAGCCTCGGTTTAACGTCTCATCCGAAAGACAGCACCTCCGACAGTAGCACTCCCTCAGCACTGCACTGGAGTGCCAGCCTAGATTTGTGTGCTCAAATTCCTGGAGTGGGACTTGAACACACAACCTTCTGACTCAGAGGCGAGGGTGCTACCCACTGAGCCACAGCTAATAAAAATCTTTGGAAGTTTAATTCTGGTGCTTTAGGAGCAAGTCCAAGAGTGTGGGCAAGAGATGAATATGTCCTTCAGAAATGTCCGAAAAGTGAGTGGTAGATCAGAGAGGTTTGATCTTGTATTCAGATCACGCTATATTGTTATCCTTTGCTTCAAGTACAGGCTTAAAGCTGGTAAATATCTCTTGTCCGTCCCGACTTCCTTCACCCCATTGGCAGTCGTGCCTTCAGCTGTCTAGGCTCCAAACTTTGCAATTCCCTTCCGAAACCGCTTCATTTCTCTCTCCTCCTTTGAGACCCTCCTTAAAATTTACCTCCTTGACCAAGCTTTTTTTTTCACCTGTCCAAATGTCTCCTTCTCAGATCCAGCTACAAGTGCTGGGAACCTAATTAGGTAATCTGAATAAGCCAATCAGAAGCTTAAAAGGTCATTGTACCAGACTAAGCCCAAGGGCTTTCTCAATTATCCACCAATTTCCATTACTTGTCAAGGGGGTCCCCTTAGTTCGGCTCTTTATGGAAGCTCCACTGCAGATCACTAGAATGTGGCTGGATTATTGCCTTACTGTGCACAAGGATATAGTGTAGCCTCTCAAATCAAATCCAATTTAATTCCACATGTAGACCACATTGCTTACCTACCTTTGAGGCATGTAAAGTATAGGAATTCCGAGCTTTTCAGAAACTTCCAAGCAGGTTTGAACAGAACAGTCAGGGCAACATTAACCAATATCTAGATTTGAATGAGATTTGCATAACAGAACAACACAAAGAAGCCTCTGTACCGAGAGTACCAGCACGGGCGGCTAAATGGATTAATTGTGAATAGGAGTTAATAAACCAAGCCCCTTGAAACATGGCTAAGTATAATTAAATTGTGCGCTGGATTTCCTGTTGCACTTTGTAGCACGATAATAAGGCTCCCTCAGCCACTTTTAGGTGCAGAATTAATATTCGGCGAAATTGTAACGGCGTGTATCGTAATGGCCTGGTGTTGCTTAGAGCCATGACCCCCGCAGCACAAGTTACAGGAGCTGCTACTGATTGTGAGCAAGCCTCCCCTGTGACTGAATCTCAGCCTCTTCCAGCTGAAGGGCTCTCAATACAGGGGTGTCACCGCACAGCAATACGGCCATATATCATTAAAGGCAGTTACCATTCATTTGGCATAAATTAGCCATTACTCATACATATTAAAATTAGAACGGTATTCAATCTTGAGAATTATTTTTGCAGTTACATGAAGGATACTTTGCACGCTTATCGATTTAAAAATAACATAATTTGTGTTTCTTTGCCTCAATTGTTTTTGTCTTCTCTTCTGACTCCGGCCAGGGTACATTCCCACAGCTGCTGGTTGCTCTCCAGATCTCCCCCCGCCCACGTGACACCTCTTGGTGTGTGAACCTGGTCACTGGAGAGTCAACAGGCTATCCGAGCTCGAGGAACTTCACAGAACATTCATGTCCTCAGCCGACGTTCCACAAGCGCGACCTTTCCACCGCCAACAACTCACATTTTCTACACCGCCCCGAACGTGGAATTCAAGCAATCCCAAGAAGTTTTACGGTGAATAGAGAGATAGCACTTAGATTGGGTTATTCAGCCGTGGCTCAGTGGGCAGCATTTTCTCGCCTGAATCAGAAGGCCGTGGGTTGAAGTCCCGCTCCAGAGACTTGAGCACAAAAATCAAGGCTGACACTCCCAGTGCAGTGCTGAAGGAGTGCTGCAATTTCGGAGGTTGAGACGTTAAACCGAGGCAGGGTCTGCCCTCTCAAGTGGAAGTAAAAGATCCCATGGCACTATTTCGAAGAAGTGTAAGGGAGTTATCCCCGGTATCCTGGCCAATATTTATCCCTCAAACAATATAACAAAAACAGATTATCTGGTCATTATCACATTGCTGTTTGTGGGAGCTTGCTTGTGTGCACATTGGCTGCCGCACACATTTCCCACATTGCAACAGTGACTACACTTCAAAAAATACTTCATTGGCTGTAAAGCGCTTTGGGACGTCCGGTGATCGTGAAAGGCGCTATATAAATGCCAGTCTTTCTTTCACTGTGCTTAAGTGGAGCAGTTAGAAGACATGTTCAAATAGGTAGGTTTTGAAGACATGTTCAAATAGGTAGGTTTTGAAAACATGTTTAAAGGCGGAGGTGGGGGAGGAAGTGAAGTGGAGGGGTTCGGGGTTCCAGAGAGCAAGGCCGAGGGGGCAATGGTGCAACTATAGGGAGGCTGGGTGCCAGACTGGGTGGAACAAAGCAATCCAAAGTGGGAGCTCATCTAACTTAGCATGGACCACAGATCAAACTTGGAAGCTTTTTGTGTTCAGCTTTCTGCAGTGGGACTTGAACCCATAACCTTCTGACTCAGGTGCGAGAGTGCTCCCCACTGAGCCACGGCTGACGTTAATACTGTTAATGCCCTTGCCTGACAATACCAAGGTTCAGTTCAGTCCAGCTGACTGCTGGTACTGTGCCATGATCTGACCTTATCTTCAGCAGATATCTCGCCCAATCTATACGGCTGAACACCTGGCGTCAGCTCAACCCAACCCAACCCAACCAATCACGACAAACACTAGGTAACAGTGCATGATCTGATCGACACTGGCATGTCAGGCTGACCTGACATCAGGCTTAAGCCAATACTTGCCTCTCCACCTCCCTTTCCTCCTTCAAGACACTCCTTAAAACCTACTTCTTTGACCAAGCTTTTGGTCAACGGCTGTAATTTCTTCTTATCTGGCTCGGTGTCAAATTTATTTTATTCTTATAACACTCCTGTGAAGCTCCTTGGGACATTTTACTACGTTAAAGGCGCTATATAAATACAAGTTGTGTTGTTATATTCTCTACCGGATTCAGTATGGGTGGCGTGGAGCACTGAAGAATTCAGACATTCACTTTGGGATAGGCGGCAAGAGTGCGGAAGCTGGCAGTACCTGACCCAACATAAGAGCCCCATTAGATGTATCTAACAGAGCTGTGCTCGCAAAGAAGTGTGGGCAGATAGCTAGTTTCTATAGCTATGACAGTAAATGCAGATAAAGAGAATCAAATGCTCTACAACAACAACTTGCATTTATAAAACCTCCCAAGGCGTTTCGCAGGTGCGTAATCAGACAAAACATTGACACCGAGCCAAAGGAGGAGGCAGTAGTACAGGCGACCAAAAGCTTGGTCAGAAAGGGAGCTTTTAAGAAGCATCTTAAAGGAGAAGAGTTGGAGAGGCAGAGGGGTTGAAGGAGGGAATTCTAGAGCTTGTAGGACCTAAGCAAATGAAGGCACAGCCGCCAATGGTGGGGCGAAGTAAGCCAGGAACGCACAAGAGGCCAGAATTGGAAGAACGTGCAGGTCTGGTCACCGCATTGCAGGAAGGACGTGATTGCTCTGGAGAGGGTACAGAGGAGATCTACGAGGTTGTTGCCGGGAGTGGAGAATCTTAGCTATGAGGACAGTTTGGATAAGCAGGATTTTATTTTCCTTGGAACAGAGGAGGCTGAGGGGAGACCTCATTGAGGTGTATAAAATTATGAGGGGCCTAGAAAGGGCCTATTTCCCTTAGCAGAGGGGTCAACAACCAGGGGGCATAAATTTAAAGTAATTGGTAGAAGGTTTAGAGGGGATTTGGGGAGAAATTTCTTCACGCAGAAGGTTGTGTGGGTCTCAAACTCACTGCCTGAAAGGGTGGTAGAGGCAGAAACCCTCATGACATTTAAAAAGTACTTGGATGTGCACTTAATGTGACGTAGCCTGCAGGGTTACGGATCTAGAGCTGGAAAGTGGGATTAGGCTGGATAGCCTCTTGTTGGTCGGTACTGACACGATGGACCGAAATGGCCTCCTTCTGTGCTGTAAATTTCTATGATTCTATTAACGCGGAGTTCTCTGAGGGTTGTCATCATCATAGGCAGTCCCTCAGAATCAAGGAAGACTTGCTTCCACTCTAAAAATTAGTTCTTAGGTGACTGCCATGATCCTCACCAATGGATCCATTACACACCCAATCCAGGTCCGGACCGGGGTCAAACAGGGCTGCGTCATCGCACCAACCCTCTTTTCAATCTTCCTCGCTGCCATGCTCCACCTCACACTCAACAAGCTCCCCACTGGGGTGGAACTAAACTACAGAACCAGTGGGAACCTGTTCAACATTTGTCGCCTCTGGGCCAGGTCCAAGACCAACCCAACCTCCCTCGTCGAGCTACAGTAGGCGGACAACGCCTGCGTCTGCGCGCATTCAGAGGCTGAACTCCAAGTCATAGACAACATATTCACCGAGGCGTACGAAAGCATGGGCCTTGCACTAAACATTCGTAAGACAAAGGTCCTCCACCAAACTGTCCCCACCGCACAGCACTGCCCCCCAGTCATCAAGATCCACAGCGTGGCCCTGAACAATGTGGACCTGGGGGTTGTAGGGCTGGAGGAGGATACAGAGATAGGGAGGGAGGGGTGAAGCCATGGAGGGATTTGTACACAATGATGAGAAATTTACATTTGAGGTGTTGCTGGACCAAGAGGCAAAGTAGGTCAGCGAGCACAGGGATGATTGGGTGAACAGGCCTTGGTGCGAGTTAGCTCTACGCAGCATAATGGACCCCAGGTTGCTGAGATGATGGAAGTGTGATACCAAGGGAGGCAACATTAAAGGACGAATAATGTACTTTGTGGAGTTTTACTCAATTTTTGGGGGGGAGGGATAAGAGAAATATTGCAGATAGCTGTATCAGATTAAATGGGTGGAGTAGAGGCGAGGGCCTCAGAGAACAGACTGTGGGGAGAGACTGGGAGCAGTGAAGGGCCAAATGTACACAAATTACTAAAAGGTAACGCACAGACACAAAAAGTAATCAGAAAAGGTCCATGGAATGTTGCACTTTACCTCAAGGAGGCTGGAACACAGAATGAGGAAGTGATGCTTCAGTTGTACAGGGCCTTGGTCAGGTCCCATCTGGAGTATTGTGTTCAGTGTGAGGTACCAAACCTCAGGGAAGATAAACTCCCCTTTGGAGGGGATAGAATCATAGACTGCAACAGCAGAGGGAGGCCATTCGGCCCATTGAGTCTGCACTGACACTTCAAAGAGCAATCCAGTCAGTCTCACTAACCCCGCTTTTCCCCCATATTCCTGCAATTTTTTTTCTCCTTTAAGAAACATATAAAATTCTGACGGGATTGGACAGGTTAGATGCAGGAAGCATGTTCCAGATGTTGGGGAAGTCCAGAACCAGGGGACATAGTCTAAGGATAAGGGGTAAGCCATTTAGGACTGAGATGAGGAGAAACTTCTTCACTCAGAGAGTTGTGAACCTGTGGAATTCTCTACCACAGAAAGTTGTTGAGGCCAGTTCGTTAGATATATTCAAAAGGGAGTTAGATGTGGCCCTTACGGCTAACGGGATCAAGGGGTATGGAGAGAAAGCAGGAATAGGGTACTGAAGTTGCATGATCAGCCATGATCTTATTGAATGGTGGTGCAGACTCGAAGGGCCGAATGGCCTGCTCCTGCTCCTATTTTCTATGTTTCTATTTATCCAGTTCCCTTTTGAAGGCTACTATTGAATCTGCCTCCACCACCCTTTCAGCAGTGCATTCCAAATCCTAACCACTCGCTGCGGAAAAAAGTTTTTCCCTCATGTCGCCTCCGGTTCTTTTGGCAATCACCTTAAATCTGTGTCCCATGTTTATCGACCCTTCAGACATTTAAAACAGTTTCTCTTTATTTACTCTATCCAAACACTTCATGATTTTAAACACCTCTAGCAAATCTCCTGTTTAAAGCATTTGTCTTAGTTTCTTCTGCCTGACACATGGACGGAGAAGAGTCCGCAGTGCAGATTCCCCAGAACGATACCAGGGCTTAGAGGGTTAAATTACGAGGCCAAGTTGCACAAACATGGCCTGTATTCCCTTGAGTTTAGACGGTTGAGGCGTGTTTCAGTTGGCGAACCAAGCAGCGTCTGTACTGACTGGAGTGCCGCACTTATGACAACCTACTTATTTCCAAGTGGTCTAACCTTGGGGCTTTTATAATGAAAAAAAGGGAAACAATTTTCTTTTTGACAATCCAGCCCATTTTCACCTTGAGATGCACTGCTACATTAGCAGTTGGGGTTCCCGAGACTGTCTCCTGTATACCTTGGTTGTCGAAGCCTGAATTTTAATGCAGACCCATACTTTAGGCATGTCCACAATTTTTGTAGTTTTACCTATTGGGAGGGGAGAGAGGAAGTGCTTCTTGAGGGAATCCTGCAGAGGACGCTGGGATCTATAGGAGATTTGCACTATCCCTTTGTCCGTGTTACTTTGGCTGGTGTGTGTAGGAAATAGTAAGGATTTCCATGGCCTCACCCTTCCCTATCTCTGTAATCTCCTCCAGCCCCACAACCCCCGAGATGTCTGCACTCCTCGAATTCTGCCCTCTTGAGTGTCCCTGATTATAATCACTCAACCATTGGTGGCCGTGCCTTCTGTTGCCTAGGCCCCAAGCTCTGGAACTCCCTGCCTAAACCTTTCCACCTCTCTATCTCTCTTTCCTCCTTCAAGACGCTCCTTAAAACATACCCTCTTTGACCAAACTTTTGGTCACCTGCATTACTTTCTACTTATGCATTCTGCTCGGTGTCAAATTTTTAATCTCATAATACTCCTGTGAAGCACCGTGGGACGTTTCATCACATTAAAAGGCGCTATATAAATACAAGTTGTTGTTGGAATTACGTTGACGTAATATCACGATACAAGCAACAGAAACAGGGAGCTATCTCCCAAGCAATTAGCCAGCCAGAGCAGCTTCATCCATCCATGAATATGTGGATTTGCCAGTCCAGAGGTTACTGACTTCACATTAGCGCTGTTGATGGTGGGAGAACCAGCATCGTTGTCAAGGTAACAATGCCAGCGAGGACATCAGTGAGCAATAAAGTGTCATCTCCTCAGGGTGTCACAGCATCCCCAGACCTCATTAACGGCCACACGAACAGCACAGAAACTTACAATTCCCACACATCCCCACAGCACTTGCTGCTGCCTAATGGCACAACAATCTTGCCACATGTTTGCCAAAGTCAAACACCTCCCAGCTTTTTTGTGGTCTTGCACTGAATAAGTTATCACAAGAGCTTTCAGTCAATGGCGGCCACACACTGTGCCTAAAGCTGCTGCCTCCAACCTTGTGTCAACTAAAGGGCTTTACTTAACAAAACAATCAGTGGCTATTCAGACACCTCAGATAAAACACAAACCAGCGTTTCTCCCTGGGACGGGGACTTTAAGTACCAACTATTTATACTGCAGCTGGAAAGTCTCATTGGGTCTGAATTCATCACACAATGACCCGACTTCTCCTCCTCCCCTCCCTCCCAGTGGAACAGCACCTGGCCTCCAGTCGGACTTCCCCTCCCCCGACCTACTCTGTGGACAATCTTACCAGTTCCTGAAACAATATCAACGCATTGTGCAGCAAGAAAAAGTTGCCACCTGCCTGATGCTGTGCAAAGAAAGTTACTCATTGAGCTTGGCTGTCTGAGAATCAGCAACAACTTGAATTTATATAGAGCCTTGAACGTAGTAAAACGTCCCAAGGTGCTTCACAGGAGCATTATCAAACACACAAGGAGATATTAGAGCAGGTGACCAAAAGCCTAGTCAAAGAGCCAGGTATTAAGGAGCGTCTTAAAGGAGGAAAGAGAGGTAGAGAGGCAGAGAGGTTTAGGGAGGGAATTCCAGAGCTTAGGGCCCAGGCAGCTGAAGGCACGGCCACCGATGGTGGAGCGATTAAAGAGTTCAAACTTTCGGCCCAGTAGGCTGTCCAAACTCACCAGAGGGGACAAGGGATGTATGTACATCTTCAGGGAGGAATTCTGGCGAGGCGAGACCACCACTTATCTGTGCATGTCTGACCCAACTCTTCCCAATTTCCTGTATTGGGGTCGGTTCATTCCACATGCACGGCAGATTCCCAGCGGGATTTCCACCATCGAGTGGCGAGCCCGTCAATACAACGGAGAAAAACTTTGCATGCAGCATCAGAAAGGGCGATGCGGGCCTCCAAAGGGGCAGAAAGCGCCCCAGAGGATCAGCAGGAAAGCTCCCCCTGAAAGCCTCGGCCCACACCGAGGGCTTCAGCAGGCAAATGTTTGGGGCTATGTCTGGAGGGAAAGGGAGGAGGATTCTGCAAGAGCCTTCGTCCTCCACCAGAACCTTGACCTCTCCTGCCTGGGGTCTATGGCCACTCTCCACATGGCAATCCCTGCAACCAGTGGTAAGTGGAGAAGGGAGGACAGAATGATGACAAGAATGTGGCTCCCACTGCACCCCTCACCGCCCCCGCACCCCCCCCCCCCCCCCAGGACATTTTCATACGGTGGACAGGGAGGAGAGGCCAGTCCAATGGAGGCAGGAAATCCCAGTCTGGGCGGTGAGCTCCACAGCCCGAATTTTGCCTCATTCTCTACAGATTTCAGACTGATCATGGAGGAGAATTCTCCCCCACAGCCATCTTCTCTCATTGGCCAAAGTTTTCCCAGTTTCTCTCTAAACCCCTTGGCCGCCCTACCTCCATTTCCTCCTCCTTGTTCAGCCATGAACTCATTGAATGGCGGTGCAGGCTTGAAGGGCCGAATGGCCTACTCCTGTACCTATTTTCTATGTTTCTATGTTTTAAAGACTTCCTACATTCCAACAGTGACTACACTTCAAAAAGTACTTAATTGGTTGTAAATCCCGTTGCAACGTCCTGAGGTTGTGAAAGGCGCTATGTAAATGCAAGTAGATTTTTTTTTAAACCCACCTCATCGACCAAGCTTTTGGTCACCGTTGCCAAATCTCTCCTTCTGCAACTTGCTGTCCCTTTGTCCTGACACCTCCGTGAACTACATGGGCCCTTTCCCTGTACCAATATTATCTAAACCCGTGTTATTATTATAGGTGGCAGCTCCATCCAGGGGCTTGAGATGGAGGGGGTGGGGTTCCTTGAGAGGGGGAAAAAGGACCAGTGCTGCATTCAGAAACACAAATCCCTCTGCCGCATCGACCCCCCCCCACTGCACCACTACAGAACAATGCCCCAATGATAGCTGTAATTAAGCAGCACAGTTTTGTATATAACAATGACTGCACTCCAAAAAGTACTTTATTGGCTGTAAAGCACATTGAGATATCTAGTGGTCATGAAAGGCGCTATATGAATGCAAGTCTCTTTCTTTCCATTGCGTGCATATTTGTAGCCGGTTCTGGGCATTAGATGTCCTGGTACTCTATTGCCAAATACACAGTGTGATTCCACCAGTCGTCAATCGTACGACTGTGCAGCTTGCGATGTCACAGATGACTGCTGACTCATGATGACGTCAAGCGACATTTGATTTAATCACCCGTGCTCCAAACGCACAGCTGACAACTGCAACGGGAACCTATTAATAACTTCATTTGGAAACCACGCCAGCGTGTCTTGTGGAACCGCTGAAGCTGGGAGCCAGGTTAATAGGCCTCGTCTCTGTGAAAAGTCCTGCCACATTTTTAAAAATTATTTATGGGCTCAGTGATGCAAATAAATTTGAACCGCATCGTCACGTCACTTATGCACCAAGTCATGGAATCAAAGTGGCTCCAGGCCGTTCTCCCCACACAATAAATGGGTCTGCCAACAGTCGAGGGCAGTTTTCTCTTCAGTGGCACAGAATTTGTGCACCAGGTCAACAACAACTTGTATTTATGTATCGTCTTTAACATAGTGAAACGTCCCATGGTGGTTCATCATCATCGTCATCATCATAGGCGGTCCCTCAAATGAGGATGACTTGCTTCCACGAGTTCACAGGTGTTTCAATGAAGGACCCGATGTTCCAGTCCTGAACTCCAATTGAAGGAAGGAAGATGCCTGTGCGTGAATTTTTTTAACGTGTGGTGGCCGTTGCACACCAGCCACCACACGGGCTTGACAGAGCCAGGTCTTGCTCCAGTGGCAAGGGTTAACCAGGACGACTGGAGGCCTGCTCTGCTGCACGGACCTAGCGCGCACACATATCGCAGTGTGGGCTGGCCCGTGCTGCCCCTGGGCCCTCGGCTCTTCTGGGCCCCATACCCTCATCTGTCGCACCTCTGCCACGATGTCTCGCCGCTCCTTTGCCATGAGCATTCACCTCACAGTAGCGTTATCAGATAAGATTTGTCACCAAGCCATACAAGGAGACATTAGAAACCAAGAGGTAGGTTTTACGGAGTATCTTCAAGGAGGAGGGAGAGATAGAGTGGCAGAGATTTAGGAAGGGAATTCCAGAGCTTAGGGCCGCCAATGGTGGTGCAAATAAATTCGGGGATGCGCCTTGGGAGTTTAGGCAAGAGCCCAATTTGCAGCCCTCGCAAATTTCTGTCCATTAAAATGATTGGTAAATTATAAAGTGTGCGAGACATAAACTGGACATTAATTGGGCAGTAATAGTAGGGGATTTCAACTATCCTAATATTAACTGGGACAAAATTAGTGTGAAGAGTATAGAGAGTGCGGAATTTCTAAAATTCATTCAAGAGAACTTTTTTAGCCAGTATGTAGCAAGCCCAACACGGGAGGGGACGGTTCTGGATTTAGTTTTAGAGAATGAAGCTGGGCAGTGGGAGAGCATTTAGGTGCTAGTGACCATAATTCAGTTAGATTTAAGGTAGTTATGGAAAAAGACAAGGATAAAAGTTCTAAATTGAGGAAAAGCCAACTTTGCTAAGCTGAGAGGTGATTTAGCCATAGGCGACTTGAAGGTAAATCATTGTCAGAGCAGTGAGAGGCATTCAAGGAGGAGATCCGGAGGGTTCAGGCCAAATATGTGACCTGAAAGAAAAAGGGTGGGACTAGCAAATCTAGAGCCCCCTAGATGTCGAGGGACATACAGGGTAGGATAAAGAAAAAAGGGAGGTTTATGACTGATACCGAGGGCTAAATAATACAGACTCTCTAGAGGAGTATAGAATATCCAGGGGTGAAATTAAAAAGCAAATTAGGAAAGCAAAGAGAGAGCATGAACAATTCTTGGCAAGTAAAATCAAGGAAAACCCAAAAATGTTTTATAAATATATTAAGAGCAAGAGGATAATTAAAGAAAGGGTAGTGCCTATTAGAGACCATGAGGGTAATCTGTGTGTGGAGGCGGAAGATGTGGGTATGGTTCTTAATGAATACTTTGCGTCTGTTTTCACAAAAGAGAGGGGCGATGCAGACACTGCTATCGAGGAGAAGTGTGAAATATTAGATGAAATAAACATAGTGAGCGAAGAAGTATTAAGGGGTTTAGCAGCTTTGAAAGTGGATAAGTCCCCAGGCCCGGATGAAATGTATCCCAGCCTGTTAGGTGAAGCAAAAGAGGAAATAGCAGAGGCTTTGATGATCATATTCCAATTCTCTCTGGCTTCAGGTGTGGTGCCAGAGGACTGCTGATGTGGTACCTTTTTTTAAGAAGGGAGAAAGGGATAGACCGAATAATTACAGGCCAGTCAGCCTAACCTCAGCGGTGGGAAAATTATTGGAAAAACTCCTGAAGGACAGGATAAATCTTCACTTGGAAAGACACGGATTAATCAAGGACAGTCAGCCTGTTAAGGGAAGGTCGTGTCTGGCTAACTTGATTGAATTTTTTGAGGGGGTAACCAGGAGGCTCAATGAAGGCAAAGCGTACGATGTAACGTATATGAATTTTAGCAAAGCTTTTGATAAGGTTCCACATGGCAGACTAGTCACAAAAATAAAAGTCCATGGGATCCAGGGCAAAGTGGCAAGTTGAATCCAAAATTGGCTCAGAGATAGGAAACAAAGGATAATGGTTGATGGGTGTTTTTGCGACTGGAAGAATGTTTCCAGTGGGGTTCCACAGGACTCAGTACTAGGTTCCTTGCTTTTTTTGGTATACATCAATGATCTAGACTTGAATCCTTTAAGACATTCCTTACAATAAACCTCTTTGACCAAGCTTTGACACACACTCACACACACACAGACACACACATTCACACAGTGGTGACCGGGTAGTAGTGAAAACGCAGGAATCTATTATTATGGCCATGGTCACAGGGCATTTAGCAAATCATAACATGATTGGGTAGAGTCAAAGGATGAAAGAGAGGCGGAGAAGTTTAGGGAGGGAATTCCAGAGCTTGGGGCCTTTGCAGCTGAAGGCATGGCCGCCAATGGTGGAGCACTGAAAATCGGGGATACTCACATAGACGACCTGGAAGAGGGGACAGAGTGTAGTGTAACAAAATTTGCAGATGACACAAAGATTAGTGGGAAAGCGGGTTGTGTAGAGGACACGGGGAGGCTGCAAAGAGATTTAGATAGGTTAAGCGAATGGGCTAAGGTTTGGCAGATGGAATACAATGTCGGAAAATGTGAGGTCATCCACCTTGGAAAAAAACAGTAAAAGGGAATATTATTTGAATGGGGAGAAATTACAACATGCTGCGGTGCAGAGGGACCTGGGAGTCATTGTGCATAAATCCCAAAAAGTTAGTTTGCAGGTGCAGCAGGTAATCAGGAAGGCAAATGGAATGTTGGCCTTCATTGTGAGAGGGATGGAGTACAAAAGCAGGGCGGTTCCGCTGAAACTGTTAGGGTATTGGTGAGGCTGCACCTGGAGTACTGTGTGCAGTTTTAGTCACCTTACTTAAGGAAGGATATACTAGCTTTGGAAGGGGTACAGAGACGATTCACTGCTGATTCCGGAGATGAGGGGGTTACCTTATGATGATAGATTGAGTAGACTGGGTCTTTACTTGTTGGAGTTCAGAAGGATGAGGGGTGATCTTATAGAAACATTTAAAATAATGAAAGGGATAGACAGAGAGGTTGTTTCCACTGGTCGGGGAGACTAGAACCAGGGGGCACAGCCTCAAAATATGGGGGAGCCAATTTAAAACCGAGTTGAGAAGGAATTTCTTCTCCCAGAGGGTTGTGAATCTGTGGAATTCTCTGCCCAAGGAAGCAGTTGAGGCTAGCTCATTGAATGTATTCAAATCACAGATAGATAGATTTTTAACCAATAAGGGAATTAAGGGTTATGGGGAGCGGGCGGGTAAGTGGAGCGGAGTCCACGGCCAGATCAGCCATGATCTTGTTGAATGGCGGAGCAGGCTCGAGGGGCTAGATGGCCTACTCCTGTTCCTAATTCTTATGTTCTTATGTATGTTCAGGAGGGCAGTATTGGAGGAGAGCAGACATCTCGGAGGGTTGTGAGGCTGGAGGAGATTACAGAGATAGGGAGGGGCGAGGGCCATGGAGAGATTTGTAAACAAGGATGGCGAATTTTAAAATTGAGCCATTGCCGGACTACGCCAATGTAGATCAGTGAACATAGGGGGTATTGGGTGAGCAGGACTTGTTGCGGGTTTGGACACGGGGCCCAGAAGAGCCGAGGGTCAAGGGGCGGCACGGGCCAGCCCACACTGTGATAGGTGCGCGCACTAGGTCCATGCAGCAGAACACCAGGTCTCCAGTCGTCCTGGTGTCAGACCTATCTCTGTCAAGCCCGTGTGGTGGCTGGTGTGCAACGGCCACCATATGTTAAAAAAATCCACGCATAGGCATCTCAATTGGTGTTCAGGACTGGAATATCGGGTCCTTCATTGAAACATCTGAGAACTCGTGTAGAAACAAGTCATCCTCGTTCAAGGGACCACCTATGATATGAGACTTGAATAAAGGGGTTAAGATTAAGAAGTTTGTAGATGATACTAAAATTAGCTGTGTGGTTGATAATGAAGAAGAAAGCTGCGGACTGCAGGAAAATATCAATCAACTGGTCAGGTGGGCAGAACAGTGGCAAATGGAATTTAATCCAGAGAAGTGTGAGGTAATGCATTTCAGGAGGGCTATCATCATCATAAGCAGTCCCTCGGAACCGAGGAAGACTTGCTTCCACTCTTAAAATGAGTCCTTAGGTGGCTGAACAGTCCAATATGAGAATGGGAGGGCTAACAAAGAAAGGGAAGACACATTAAATGGTAGGAGACTGAGAAGTGTAGAGGAACGAAGGGACCATGGAGTGCAGATCCCTGAAGGTAGCAGGCCAGGTAGATAAGCTGGTTAAGATGGCATACGGCATGCTTGCCTTTATTACCCGAGGCATAGAGTACAACATGCTTGAACTCTATAAAATACTGGTTAGGTCACAGCTGGAGTACTGCATGCAGTTCTAGTCACTGCATTACAGGAAGGACGTGATTGCTCTGGAGAGGGTGCAGAGGAGATTTATGAGGATGTTGCCGGGAGTGGAGAATCTAAGCTATGAGGACAGATTGGATAGGCTGGGTTTGTTTTCCTTGGAACAGAGGAGGCTGAGGGGAGACCTCATTGAGGTGTATAAAATTATGAGGGGCTTATAGTGGATAGAAAGGGCCTATTTCCCTTAGCAGAGGGGTTAACAACCAGGTGGCATACATTTAAAGTAATTGGTAGAAGGTTTAGAGGGGATTTGAGGGGAAATTTCTTCACGCAGAGGGTTGTGGGGGTCTGGAACTCACTGCCTGAAAGCGTGGTTGAGGCAGAACCCTCACCACATTTAAAAAGTACTTGGATGTGCACCTGAAGTGACGTAGCCTCCTTCCGTGTTGTAAACTTCTATGATTCTGTGACACGTGTCCAAATTCCCGACAAGAATTCACCACACTCTTTCACAAGGACAATATCCTTTATTTGTCCCCCTCTGGGCTATGCTAAAGATGTGGACTCTTACTATGCCAAACTCCGCAGGTGCTAGCAGTCCTCTGGTACCTTGGCCAGGTGGCCAGTCTCCGTGGGTGAGCCTTGACCCCCCCGCCCCCCCCACCCCCCCGAGTGTCATCAGAGCACCTGATCGCTGTGGGGCTGGAGAGCAACACAGCTGTGCCCAATCCTGGAGTCAATGGCCATACATTAGGAATGGGAACAGATCAGGTCTTGAGCCACAGACCTTTCGGATGAGATTGTAAACCGAGGCCCCATCTGCCCTCACATGTGGACATAAAAGAAATCCTATGGCACTATTTCGAAGAGGAGCAGGGTAGTTCTCCCCAAAGTCCCGGCCAACATCACTAAAACAGATTACCTAGTCGTTTATCTCATTGCTGTTGGTGGGAGCTTGCTGTGCGCAAATCGGTTGCCGTGTTTCTCACATCATAACAGTAACTACATTCCAAAAAGTATTTCATTGGCTGTGAAGCACTTTGGGACATCCTGAGGTGGTGATAAGCGCTATATAAATGCAAGTTCTTTCCACATTGAGCCATTCATTTTCACCGAGATACAAAGGAAGCACAGAAAAAAACTTGCATTTATGTAGTACCTTTCACGACCTCAGGATGACTCAAAACACTTTAACAGCCAATTAAATATTTTTTTTGAATTGTTGTAAGGTAGGAAACACGACAACCAATTTGCGCACAGCAAGCTCCCACAAGCAGCAATGTGATAATGACCAGATAATCTTTTACATAAAAGATCCCATGGCACTGTTCAAAGAAGTTCTTCACTGGCTGTAAAGCGTTTTGGGATGTCCTGAGGTTGTGATTCCCTGCCTAAACCTCTCTACCTCTCCTCGTTTAAGACGCTCCTTAAAACCTACCTCTTTGATCAAGCTTTTGGTCACCTGCCCTAATTTCTCCTTATGTGGCTCAGTGTTACATTTTTTGTCTCATAATATTCCTGTGAAGCGCCTTGGGATGTTTCACTACGTTAAAGGCGCTGTATAAATGCAAGTTGTTGTTGTGACAGGCGCTGTATAAATGCAAGTTGTTGTTGTGACAGGCGCTGTATAAATGCAAGTTGTTGTTGTGACAGGCGCTGTATAAACGGAAGTTTTCTTTTGTCGCGAAGAGGGAAGAAAGCGGAGGAAATTAAACTCTGCTGGAAACATATTGTCCCCGTAGCGCGCAAGGGTTGAACGGATTGTACCAACTAGGAGTCAGCCGTTAAGAAGTGATCAGGGAGACGCCTAAAACGCAAAAAAAACAT
The DNA here is from genome assembly GCF_044704955.1 of Pristiophorus japonicus. Taxonomy (NCBI): domain Eukaryota; kingdom Metazoa; phylum Chordata; class Chondrichthyes; family Pristiophoridae; genus Pristiophorus; species Pristiophorus japonicus. Next base: position 173,405,324 of record NC_091989.1, read on the forward strand.
CTTTCCATCTAACATGCAAACAGAGCGACAAGCTCCTCCTCTGCAGCCGGCAAACTGTGGGAAAGGCGAACGAGCCCAGGCAATTCAGACAAAATGCTAATTCAGCGAGCAGCGAGCATCTCCTTTCACTCTGCAACCTGTAGCTCCACAGATATGTCGCTGCCAAGCACAGGCTTTTATTCTTTGCGCCTCTCGATTACTCACCCTGGTCAGGGTATCCTTTCACATCTTCCAGTTATCAAAAAAAAACACTTTTGCATTAAAAAAAAACATTTTTGCAGTTACTGCTGTGATCTCCCCATCTTTTAAAAAAAAACCCCAGCAAATATTAAAACTCTTCAATTCAACATACAAGTTGGTCTTTAATTATCTGCAAGTCTGAGGGAAAAAAATTGTATGCTGATTTTCAAGGTTGTAATGCTGCCAATTCTACTTGGAAGTCACACTGAGACGACAAAGGGACACAGGCTTGATCAGGAAATCGTGACTGGCCAGTGACAATAAGAGAGCTGAATGTGGAGGGAACCAGCTCCAAGGGTTAAAATGCACCCAGGCAGCGGACTGCAGTGCAAGTGTTCCATTAGTGGCACAGACCGAGAGGACTTTCCTCCACTAGGTTTTACACTCTTCCAAGCTCCTTCATAGTTCAACCGAGTTGAGGAAGCCGGCGCCCTGCGTTACTTCAACAAGTAGCAAGAGACAAAACTTTTTCACAGTTTTCCACAATCCCCATTTTTAATCTTCAACAAAGAGCGAGCTTGCGCAGGCAGCGGGCGAACATAACCTCCCCTTTAAGTCAAGTAGTTCACTGACAACTTCCACACACAAAAAAAAAGCAACAAGCTTTCTCTCACCTGGAATCAAGCGCCCACAGACAGATGCATCCAAATGAATCCCCCAGTCGCGCAGTAAAGCTCTCTGTCTCGATATCTAATGTATATATATATATACACACACACAAACATCAAAAATTCTGTATTTGATTGAAAGCAGAGCCAGGGAACCTCTGGGTTTTTCCCCTCCTTACACACTGGACTTACCCACAGAGGAAAATCAGGGACCGCAAGCCAAAGCTGACACAACAAAGAACGAGTGAAAACAAAAGAAACATATGGCTCTAGTAGCAAAGGCCTGTAAATTAAACATAAAGAGGAGATTAGATAATGAATGTGTATTCACATGCAGAGTTCTGCCTGAGGTGGGAGCTACCATTCTGGTGGGGGGGAGACGGTCAACACATACAAAAGAGCTTCACACCACAAAGAGTTTATTTACTGCCTCCTAAACTTTGCCATCAGGGCAACACCCCGCTCCTAACCCCACCAGCATAGATCACCGTGCTTTCGTTTGGATAGCGACGCTTAATTGTGGTTCGCAATCAGACTGGAACTACCTGCCCTGTAAAATCCACTGCTCCACCACAGACTCGCCAGCTGCTGTGAGCATATGCATAGTTGGACTTCTAATGCCTAATAGGATTATAAAACTCTACTTCTTTCTGCAGGGGTTCGTGACAAGCCACTTGTACCCCCGGCCCATCGATAACTTGTCCTGTCTTCCATCAACCCTCCCTTTTTTTTTTGTGTCCCTGTTGAACAAATGAACATTTTTTTTTAACAAGAGAAACTGCCCATTTGTTTCAGAAATGTGCCTTGAAATTCTGACAGAGCGTTAGACAGTGGAGACAAATTGACCTCCTTCACAACTTGCACAGGCAGGTGAAGGCCGCACCACACAAATACACTGGCACCATTTCTTTTCATCACTTCAGCTGCCCAACACGCAAAACCTGCAAGTGACGGTTCATTTATCACAGCACCCTCACTTTCCCTTACATCATCATCGGCGGTCCCACGAAGCGAGGATGACTTGCTTCCAAGCCAAAAAGGGATGAGTTCACAGGTGTTTCAATGAAGGACCTAATATTCCAGATCCCGAACTGCATGTTGAAGGGTGGAAGATGCCTGTGCGTGGATTTTTTTTAACGTGGGGTTGCCGTTGCACACCAGCCACCACACACCACACGGGCTTGACAGAGCGAGGTCGTGGTCCAGTGGCAAGGGTTAACCAGGGCGACTGGAGACCAGCTCTGCTGCATGGACCGAGTGCGCTCACACATCGCAGTGTGGGCTGGCCCGTGCTCTGGGCCCCGATCACATCCCTGTACGAACTCTTGCCGCTCCTGCTGTACCTGCCCGTGCTCCAATCAGCGACCTGGATTTGGGTGACGTCAAATCCAGTCGCCCTCTTCGCAGCTGTCGCCCTCCTGCAGCAGCACACGCTGCTCCCTGCAGTGGCATGCCGCCGCACGCTGATCCCTCTAATGGTCCCGGCCTGCTGATGGTCTTGCAGGCCGGGACCACGCCGATTTCCGGGCCGGGCCGGGCCGCTGCACGATGCACCCTCTAACACACGTGTACACACACAGGTTCACTGTGCCCCAACTCAAAAGATGCGGGGAAACATTTGTGACAGGTTCAGCTCTGGAATTCCCTCCCTAAACTTCTCCGCCTCGCCACCTCCTTCTTTACACTCCTAAAGTACTTCATTGGCTGTAAAGCGCTTTGAGACGTCCGATGGTCGTGAAAGGCACTATATAAATGCAAGTCTTTTTTCTTTTGGGCCCTAAGCTCAAGAACTCACTGCCTGAATCTTGCCACCTCTCTTTATTCCTTTAAGACTTTCCTTAAACCTACCTCTTCCTATCCTAATATCATCTTGTGTGTGTTGTGTCAAACGTTGTTTGAGAATTCACCTATGAAGCACCTTGGGGCTGGGTAGATGCTGAGAGGTTGCTTCCCCTGGCTGGAGTGTCTAGAACTGGGGGCACAGTCTCAGGATAAGAGGTTGGCCATTTAAAACAGAGATGAGGAGGAATTTCTACACTCAGAAGGTTGTGAATCTTTGAAATTCTCTGCCCCAGAGGGCTGTGGATGCTGAGTCTCTGAATATATTCAATGCTGACATAAATAGATTTTTGGAATCAAGGGATATGGGGATCAGGCGGGAAAGTGGAGTTGATGTCGATGATCGACCATCATCTCATTGAATGGCGGAGCAGGTTCGAGGGGCTGTAGGGCCTACACCTGCTCCTATTTCTTATGTTCTTATGATTTACCATGTTAAAGACGCTACTAATTGCAAGTTGGGATTGGTGACAGGAATATTAGGAACAGGAGTAAGGCCGTTCAGCCCCTTACCGGTTCTTTCTTGAACTCAATCCCGCGGCGGAGCTGGTTAGATGACTGAATTCCGAAGCCCTACATACTTCATTGGCTGTGAAGCGCTTTGGGACGTCCTGAGGTTGTGACAAGGGGGCTATGTAAATGCAACTTTTCAGCCTCACCATCTTCAAATTGGCTCGACACATGGAGTTATATGGATCACTTCCCCAGAGAGTTCATTCATTTGTTTTTGTCAGCATTAAAATACCTGCCTTGAATTTGGCATAACTAATCTTCTTAGGCACATGTCAAGTTGGACGGAGAAACATAGATTTATTGTTTATTTATTTTTTTTTAAATTGTCCACAACTTAAGAGGTATCCAAGAATCAGTTAGAAACAGTCAGAGAGTTGGGATGCATTGTTTCACCGCAAATAAATGTCAAATTGTTCGTTCGATCACAATTAAGAGTCAAAGGTCACAATCTTCTTCCATTTGAAAGACAATGTGAGGCTTAACTTAGTGTTTATCTCAGGGTGGGGGTTGGTGAGCTGGTGCTTTCTCTGTGGGGATGTATGAAAGATATTCTTTAAGTCACTTCTGGTGGCATTTCTACCTATATTGTTGTCCTGGGCCAATATGTATCTCTCAACCTTAATCACTAAAGCAGTTTATCGGTCATTTATCACATTGGTTGATAATGAAGGTGGTTCTCGGGTGGCTGAGCAATCCAGTACGGGAATTACGGTCTCTGTCGCGGGTAGGGCAGACAGTCGTTGAGGGAAGGGATGGGTGGGGAGTCTGGTTTGCTGCGCGTTCCTTCCGCTGCCTGTGCTTGAATTCTGCGTGTTCTCAGCGACAGGTCTCGGGGTGCTCAGCGACCTCCCCGGATGCTCTTCCTCTACTTGGGGCGGTCTTTGGCCAGGAACTCCCGGGTGTCGGTGGGGATGTTGTATTTGTTGGGGAGGCTTTGAGGGTATCCTTGGGACCTTTCCTCTGCCCACCTGGGGCTCGCTTGCTGTGTCGGGGTTCCGGGTGGAGTGCTTGCTTTGGGAGTCTTGTGTCTGGCATGCGGATGTTGTGGCCCGCCCAACGGAGCTGGTCAAGCGTGGTCAGTGCTTCGATGCTGGGGATGTTGCCCTGATTGAGAACACTGACGTTGGTGCGTCTGTCCTCCCAGGGGATTTGTAGGATCTTGCCGGGGCATCATTGGTGTTGTTTCTCCGGCGATTTGAGGTGTCTGCTGTGTATGATCCGCATCTCTGAGCCGGGTAGGAGGGCGGGTGTCGCTGCGGCCCTGTGGACCATGGTCTTTGTGCCAGATTTGAGGGCCTGGTCTTCGAACGCTCTCTTCCTCAGGGGGCCGAGGGCTGTGCTGGCGCACTGGAGGCGGTGTTGAACCTCGTCGTTGATGTCTTGAAAATACATACATTACACCTCCCAACTGAACAGCAGGGGTGGGGGACCTCCTAGAGAGTGAGGGGGCAGCGTGAAGTACTGAGCAGGGCAGGACAGATCCAGAGCACTGGTGTAAGTGTCTGAAAGGCCAAGGGGTGTGAACTAGTTGAGAGGCCAAGATCAAGCTGGGGGTCCGGAGCTACTTCTTCACACAAAGAGTGAGGTACATGGAATGTTCGACTGAGCCGGAGGTGGGAGGCAAGAACCCTGGCGATGGGAGAGGCAGGGTGGAGTGTTGGGGGGGGGGGGAGGCAGGGTGGAGCTGTATGCTTCTGGGCAAGGAGGGGGCCAGATGGGCCTCCCTCACCGTTGTAAATAGGGCGGTGGGGGGGTGGTGGCGAAAGCTAGGGATTCTGCTCAGGGCTCCTTTTGGTCTTGACAAACGAGCTCATGCCGAACTATTGTTATTTACCCAACACATCGAGGTGATCTCAATCCGAGGTCCACGCTGCGCACCCCTAGTTTAGAGAGGGTAGATGGCCAGGGTTGACCGTCCATGTGTGCATCAATGGACCCAAGATCCAGTGTGGCTGTGATGCCCTCCATGGTTAAATAGCACATTTTAAATTAGAAAGGAAATGAAGGTCCACACATGCATAATGGGCCTTGTGGGCAAAGCACGGGCAGTGCCCAGCACCCACAGTGGCATATCCCACAAGGAATCCAACGCCTCCAGAAAAGGAGGGTAAGCGATGAGGAAAAACTATTCAAGTTTTTACCCTATTTATCGACTGCCTTTTTAAAAAATGTAATAACTGCCCTGTTGGCTCAATGACCACATGTTGGCCTTCATTGCGAGAGGGTTTGAGTATAGGAGCAGGGAGGTCTTACTGCAGTTGTACAGGGCCTTGGTGAGGCCACACCTGGAATATTGTGTTCAGTTTTGGTCTCCTAATCTGAGGAAGGACATTCTTGCTATTGAGGGAGTGCAGCGAAGGTTCAACAGACTGATTCCCGGGATGGCAGGACTGACATATGAAGAAAGACTGGATCGACTAGGCTTATATTCACTGGAATTTAGAAGAATGAGAGGGGATCTCATAGAAACATATAAAATTCTGACGGGATTGGACAGGTTAGATGCAGGAAGAATGTTCCCGATGTTGGGGAAATCCAGAACCAGGGGTCATAGTCTAAGGATAAGGGTAAGCCATTTAGGACCGAGATGAGGAGAAACTTCTTCACTCAGAGAATTGTGAACCTGTGGAATTCTCTACCACAGAAAGTTGTTGAGGCCAGTTCGTTAGATATATTCAAAAGGGAGTTAGATGTGACCCTTACGGCTAAAGGGATCAAGGGGTATGGAGAGAAAGCAGGAATGGGGTACTGAAGTTGCATGATCAGCCATGATCATATTGAATAGTGGTGCAGGCTCGAGGGGCCGAATGGCCTACTCCTGCACCTATTTTCTATGTTTCTATGTGCCACCCAGTACGGCAGTGAGCCAAGCAGACCAGCAAAGCGCATTACATTACCATCGCAGGTCAGGGCTATAAATAGAGCTGGAGCGCTGGGCCCTGGTACATCATGGGCAAAGATGCGGCAAATGAGGGTACGGGGCCCAGAAGAGCCGAAGGCCCAGGGGCAGCACAGGCCAGCCCATATTATGATTTGTGTGTGCACTAGGTCCCTGCAGTAGAGCAGGTCTTCAGTCGTCCTGGTTCAACCCTTGCCACTGGATAAAGGCATAGCTCTGTCGAGCCCACGTGGTGGCTGATGTGCAACGGTCACCACACGTTAAAAAAATCCACGCATAGGCATCTTCCACCCCCTCAATTGGAGTTCAGAACCGGAACATCGGGTCCTTCATTGAAACATCTGTGAACTTGTGTGGAAGAAAGTCATCCTTGTTCGAGGGGCCGCCTATGATGATGATGATGCTGATAATAATGAAAAGGAAAGTCATAGGCTGCAGGAGGATATCAATCTACTGGTTAGGAGGGCAGTGCAGTGGCAAATGGAATTTAATTCAGAGAAGTGTGAAGTGATGCACTTTGGGAGGGCTAATAAGGAAAGGGTATACACATTAAGCAGTAGGCCACTTAACAGTGTAGATGAACAAAGGGACCTTGGAGTGCTTGTCCACAGATCCCTGAAAGTAGCAGGCCAAATGGATAAGGTGGTTAAGAAGGCATACGGAATGCTTGCCTTTATTGGCCGAGGCATAGAATATAAGAGCAGAGAGGTTATGCTTAAATTGTTTAATACTTTGGTTAGGACACAGCTGGAGTATTGCGTGCAGTTCTGGTCGCCGTATTATAGGAAGCACGTGATTGCACTAGAGAGGATGCTGAGAGAATTACCAGGATGCTGCCTGGAATGGAGAATCTTAGTTATGAGGACAGATTGGATAGGCTGGGTTTGTTCTCATTGGAACAGAGGAGGTTGAGAGGAGACCTCATTGAGGTGTACAAAATATTGAGGGGCCTGGACATAGTGGATAGTAAGGGCCTATTTCCATTGGTGGAGGGGGCTATTATGAGGGGGTTGGTGGAAGGTTCAGAGAGGATTTGAGGTGGTGCTTCTTTACGCAGAGGGTTGTGGGGATCTGGAACTCACTGCCTGGAAGAGTGGTGGATGCAGAAACCTCACCACTTTTAAGAGATGGTTGGATGGGCACTTAAAGTGCCGTAACCTGCAGGGTTACGGACCTAGAGCTGGTAATTGGGATTAGACTGGATGACCTTTTGTTGGATGGCTCAAATATAATGGTAAATACTGTAGGGAATCGAATAAGGCCAGGGTGATCTCCTGGTCTAGTTTCGATCGCCTGAGTGGGTCGGAGAGGAATTTTCCCAGATTTTTTCTCAATAAATTGGCCTGGGTTTTTATCTGTTTTTTTCCTCTCCCAGGAGATCACGTGACTCCGGTTGGGGTGGAGTGTAGAATTTTTCAGTATAAGGGGTGTCGCAGTTGTGTGAGGTGGACTAGTTGGGCTGGGTGCTCTTTGCCTTTCCGTCATTATTCATGGGTTTATATGTAACCTTCAGGGCCGCTGACCAAGGGCCGTGCGGCTCTTCATCGGCTGTAAATTTCTATGTTTTTATTGCTGTTTGAGGGAGCTTGCTGTGCGCACATTGGCTGCCGCGTTTCCTATGTTACAATCACAACTATTACTTAAAAAGTACTTAGTTGGGCTGTAAAGCACTTTGAGACATCCTGAGGTCTGTAAAAATGCAAGTTCTGTATTTCTATATCGAACAACAACAACTTGTATTTATATAGCACCTTTAACATAGTAAACTGTTCCAAGGCGCTTTAAAGGAGTGTTATAAGACAAAACAAATAAATTTGACAGCGAGCTACATAAGAAGAAATTACGGCAGATGAGCAAATGCTTGGTTAAAGAGGTAGGTTTTAAGGAGCATCTTAAAGGAGGAAAGGTACAGAGGCGGAGAAGTTTAGGGAGGGCGTTCCAGAATTCCGGGCAGCTGAAAGCACGGCCACTGATGGTTGAGCAATTATAATCAGGGATGCTCAAGAGGGCAGAATTAGAGGAACACAGACATCTCGGGGGGGGGGTTGTGAGGCTGAAGGAGATTACAGAGATAGGGAAGGGCGAGGTCATGGAGAGGTTTGTAAACAAGGATGAGAATTTTGAAATTGAGACGTTGCTTAACCGGGAGCCAATGTAGGTCGGCGAGCACAGGGGTGATGGGTGAACGGGACTTGGTGCGAGTTAGGACATGGGGCAGCCGAGTTTTGGATGACCTCAAGTTGACATAGGGTAGAATGTGGGAGGCCAGTCAGGAGTAGTCAAATCTAGAGGTAACAAAGACATGGATGAGGGTTTTAGCAGCAGATGAGCTGAGGCAGGGGCGGGACGGGCGATGTTACAGAGGTGGAAATAGGAATGAGCAGAATGGTTTAGCCTGAAGAATGAGAGCTGGCATTAAGACAACCTTTAAAAAATATTACATTGTGACGTGTTGTTCAAAATCAATCAGCGACCATACATAGTTAGACAGCTGGGGCCTGTTTGGTTTGCTTTGTTTGTACAATATGTACAGTGGGATTTTTTTTGATGCAGATACGTTGACTTTTCATTTTTTTTTTTAATTTCGCCCCCCCCCACAACCCCCGTCCTCCCAACAGTGTTGACTTGTGCTTGGTACAGTTCCAAAGGTGCCAGCTGCCCTCCGTTACCTTCCCCAAGTGGTTCGTTCTTTACAAAAGAGCCTCGGCAGTGAGCGTCTGCCAGCTATTCAACCCAGAGCGGCATCACAGTTCCAACCAAAGCGGTCCTCGCTCCCTCAGCATCCCCTTGCAAGGTCTGTCCCGAAAGGGAAACTGAAGACAGGATCGGGCTCATAGGTTGAAAAGCAACATAGGAACAGGAGGAAGCCATTCAGCCCCTCGAGCCTGTTCCACCATTCAATTAGATCATGGCCGATCTGTACCTCAAATCCATTTGCCTGCCGCTGATCATATTCTTTGATATCTTTACCCAACAGAAATCGGTCGATTGACCCCCAGTATTCACAGTCTTTTGGGGGAGGGAATTCAGATTTATGTAAAAAGGTGCTTCCTAATTTTACTTCTAAATGGCCAAGTATCATTTTAAGATTGCGGCCTTCCTGTTTAGAATTTAACCCTTTACTCTGGTATTAGTCAAGTGAATCTGTGCTATACCAATAGCCTTCCTGAAGCGCGATGCCCAAAACTGAACGCAGTACTCCAGATGGGGACAGCCCAAGGCTCTGTACAACTGAAGTATTGCTTCCAGCCCCCTTGAGATAAAGGCCAACATACCATTGGCCTTTTTGATTACCTTCACAGAATCATAGTTACAGTACAGGAAGCCAGTCGGCCCGTCGAGCCCGTGCTGGCTCTCTGCATTTCAGCTAGTCCCACTCCCACGCCCTTTCCCCGTAGCCCTGCAATTTATTTTCCTTCAGGTACTTATCCAATTCTCTTTTGAATGCCACGATTGTGTCTGCCTCCACCACCCTTTCCGGCAGCGAATTCTAGATCCTAACCACTCGCTGCGTAAAAACGTTTTTTCTCATGTAGCCTTTGGTTCGTTTGCCAATCACCTTAAATCTGTGGCCTCTGGTTCTCGACCCTTCCGCCAAAGGGAACAATTTCTCGCTATCTACTCTGTGTAGACCCCTCATGATTTTGAATCACAAAAACATAGAAACATAGAAAATAGGTGCAGGAGTAGGCCATTCGGCCCTTCGAGCCTGCACCACCATTCAATAAGATCATGGCTGATCATTCACCTCAGTACCCCTTTCCTGCTTTATCTCCATACCCCCTGATCCCTTTAGCTGTAAGGGCCATATCTAACTCCCTCTTGAATACATCTAACGAACTGGCATCAACAACTCTCTGCGGTAGAGAATTCCACAGGTTAACAATTCTCTGAGTGAAGAAGTTTCTCCTCATCTTAGTCCTAAATGGCTTACCCCTTATCCTAAGACTGTGTCCCCTGCTTCTGGACTTCCCCAGCATTGGGAACATTCTTCCTGCATCTAACCTGTCCAGTCCCGTCAGAATTTTATATGTTTTTATGAGAGCCCCTCTCATTCTTCGAAACTCCAGTGAATACAGGCCTAGTCGATCCAGTCTCTCCTCACATGTCAGTTCTGCCATCCCGGGAATCAGTCTGGTGAACCTTCGCTGCACTCCCTCAATAGCAAGAACGTCCTTCCTCAGATTAGGAGACCAAAACTGAACACAATATTCCAGGTGAGGCCTCACTAAGGTCCTGAACACCTCTATCAAATCTCCTCTTCTCTAACGAGAACAACGCTTTTGCACCTGATCTCCAGCTTTTAGTGATGTGTGTACAAGGACACCTTTAAACCTCCACAGTTCCTAGTTTCTCTTCATGTAGAAAATATCTTGGGTCCAACGTGGCTGACCTCCCACTTCCCCGCATTGAACTCCATCTGCAACAGTCTTGCCCACTCACTTAATCTATCTATGTCCCTTTTGTTATATATGCAGACTATAGATATACTCTCTGTGTAGTCACTGTATAGTTGCATGAGATGGAGACATATTACCTGATGTACTTTCAATAAGGTTTACACTGTGTATATACTATGCTCCACCACTAGAGGGTGCAACTGGTGGAGACTGGGGTTTCCTGCACTTGTGGCAGAGGCTGTCCACCAGAGGGCACTGCGGTGGGAGACCTGAGGGTCACCTGCATAGGTGTGCAGGGCCCAGTATAAAAGACTGCCCACCATGCTTGTGCCTCACTCTGGAGTTACGAATAAAGGACCAAGGTCACTACACTTTTAGTACAACACATTGCCTCGTGGAGTCATTCATAAGTACATTACAGACATAACACCTTTGTAACATCCTGCTACCATTTCCATTGGGAGTGCCATCGGTTGAACCAGACCTGGGAGCTGGCTAAGTGACACGGCGAAACACTCAATAGGAAAGCAGCTGCTGTTGGACTTTTCCCGCCAGTTCCCCCCACAGTGAGTCAGTCCTTAGACAGTTGAAAAAAAGATTCAAAGAGATGGAAATGACATTCCTGAGAACTCTCACACTGTTTTGACGCTGTATTTGTACTAAGTCGACCTGGGTTCTGAGCGAGCGATAGAGAGAAACTGTTCCCATTGGCAGATGGGCCGAGAAGCAGAGGGCACAGATTTAATGTGATTGGCAAAAGAATCAAAGGCGACACAAGAAAAAACGTTTTTACGCAGCGAGTGGTTAGGATCTGGAATGCGCTGCCTGAGAGGGTGGTGGAGGCAGATTCAACCGTCGCTTTCAAAAGGGAATTGGATAAGTACCTGAAGGAAAATAAATTGCAGGGCTACGGGGAAAGGGCAGGGGAGTGGGACTGGCCGAGAGTTGGCATGGGCTCGACGGGCCGACTGGCCTCCTGTGCTTTACCCACTCTGCGATTCTATGATATAGTGGATTAGACGCTGGCCTTTTGCCTCGAGGAACAGTCATTTCAATGACACTGTCGTGGTCCTATGTGCTTGCACTGTGGTGGAAACACGCTGAAGGATTGAATCCTGCACATGGTGGGGTTCATAGTTCAGCACACCCGCAGGTGGCCTGAAAAAACGATCGTGTCTGTCGCCAGGGACAAGCATTCAAGTTGAGGCCTCAGCACACACTGAGGGAAACTGTCCCTTCAGCACCACTCTCGGCCCTGTAACTGCATCAGCTACAGGCCTGCCATCAAAGTCGGGCCTGTTATTAATAGCCTCACTGTAAGCTGACCTATTAAAAGCGGTCCCGATGGTGACATTTACACTTTAAAGGAACCATGCTTGTTAATTGACAGTAGAATGACTAATAATACAGTCTGTGCAGAATGCAGCTGTGTATACCCGCCTGCTTGGAGGCTGACCCTTGCTCACAGGCCTCTATTGTACATTGACAGACCCAAACAAATCACTGTTACATCTGTCACTGCAGCTGATCTGGAGGGTGGCAAGGTGAGCTGAGTCAAGACGAGCTCACGTTTTAGAAAGCTACCCAAAGTGTACAGCCCCTCTCTCCACCAAACCCCCCACCCCACACTCTCCTTTCTTTATCCAACGCTGTCTGCCCAACTCTCTCTCTCTCTCTCTCTCTCTCTCTCCACCCCTCCATCTTCCCAACCCAGAATGGCCAAGAATGCAAGAGGTACAACAAAATGGCTGGCCTCCACCATTCTGTTACTGAATTCAAAACCGCTTCCCATCCAGCTCTCTTGCCCCGCCACTCCCTACGCAAACCCAGCTTAATAAAGGGCCTGGACCCCATCTCACCCCAATCTTGCCATATTTCCACCCACTTCTCCCTTAGAATTTCAGTCCCAGAAAGTCAAATCATACCCTTAACTAGAGACCAACTGGCAGAATACAACCACCGAGCTTAAACCCACAGAAACCCATCAGTGTTACTTACAGGCCCACAGTTTTTTTGAATAAAGCTCACGATTTCTTAAAATAAGACAAGATAATCCAGGATAACATATATACACAGGGCAGGGATGGGATACATCCATTTAATTGTAACTTATATTCGCATTGTCTCTCAACAGTGTGATAAATCAGCATAAAGTGTAATTGTCCGTTATTGTGAGAAGCTACTTAGCTCTGTGGGTTACCATGGCAAAACTGTGTTGCCTAAACAAAAGGAAGACTGAAGCTATACAGAAAGAAAAATAAAATGTTTAATACAGCAGATCTTTTCTGTGCGGCTGCCTTTGGGAGACATACAAAAAGCGACTTACAGTGAAAAGCATCAGAGAGAGGATTTTTTTTTTTTTACAAAGCTCTTAGAAATAAGGCTACATGCTCCACCAGAGACTAGTTACAGGGAGGGGAGGCGAGTGTTACAGTGAGAGTGTTTTGTATGGGGTTTACACGATGCTTTTAAGGCGCGTTTATATTGCATGAGACCTGTGCTAACGCTGCTGATTTCTTGAAGCAAGAGTCTCGCACAGCCGGCCGCAAGTTCCAATGTAAACCTGCCGTGCACTTGATAAGTCATTGAACACATAATGATATATAACTGCAACTAATGCTAAATCTCGCCTCCTACTGCGCATGGCAGTTCTCGCTGGTGTCCTGGCCAATATTTAAAAAGAACAAAATGAAGACTTGTGTTCAGGTGGATGTAAAAGATCCCACGACACTATTTTGAAGAAGAGCAGGAGAGTTACCCCCGGTGTCCTGGCCAATGTTTATCCTTCAATCAACATAAAAAAACCAGATTATCTGGTCATTGTCACATTGCTGTTTGTGGATGCGCAAATTGGCCCACATTACAACAGTGACTACACTTCAAAAAGTACTTAATTGGCTGTGAAGCCTTTTGAGATGTCCGAGGGTCGTGAAAGGCGCTATATAAATCCAAATCTTTCTTTCTTTCTTTTTCTTTCTTTATAAAGTGCCTTTCAGGACCTCAGCGAGGTCAGCGAGCACAGGGGTGATAGGTGAGCAGGACTTGATGTGAGTTAGGTCATGGGCTGCCAAGTTTTGATGACCTCAAGTTTACGTGGAAAAATGTCCCCAGGCACAAACCCAGTGGTGAATTACATGAGCGCGCAGTTACCCTGTTGGACATGGTGAGGCGATGTGTGAATAAAGAACAAATTATTTTGATTGCAGATTTTTGTAGTTCAAAAGCCGAATCAGTCCAATCTGCCCGTGGTGTTATTTTCATTGTGACGACAAACCTATGGAAATTGGATTTTTATTGCTTCATAAAGCTGGAAAGATGAAATAAGAGGAGGAGGGGCTCTTGCTGCTTCCTGGACAGATGGTGGAGAGTTAGGATTACAGTGTTGTCATTCCCTGCATCGCCAGACCTGCCATTCAGGTTTATCGACTGGAGCTGGAGCATTGCATCACAGGGACTCACTCTCAGAGGAGAGCTCCACCACAGAGACACTCTCAGAGGTGAGCTCCACCACAGAGACACTCTCAGAGGTGAGCTCCACCACAGAGATACCCACTCTCAAAGGAGAGCTCCACCACAGAGATATCCACTCTCACAGGAGAGCTCCACCACAGAGATATCCACTCTCAGAGGAGAGCTCCACCACAGAGATATTCACTCTCAGAGGAGAGCTCCACCACAGAGATATTCACTCTCAGAGGAGAGCTCCACCACAGAGATATTCACTCTCAGAGGAGAGCTCCACCACAGAGATACCCACTCTCAGAGCTGAGCTCCACCACAGAGATACCCACTCTCAGAGCTGAGCTCCACCACAGAGATACTCACGCTCAGAGCTGAGCTCCACCACAGAGACAGCCACTCTCAGAGGCGAGCTCCACCACAGAGATACTCTCAGAGGAGAGGTCCACCACAGAGACAGCCACTCTCAGAGAACAGCTGGACCACAGGGAGATACCCACTCTCTGGGGAGGTGGGCAGTGCACTGAGACACTCGAGCAGAGTGCGATATAAATTGGCAGCCCACGCACCATACAGCATGTGTATGGATCAGCCAATCGTGAACCAACATGGACAGAGATCTCCTGCTCCATCTCCTGGATGTGGCCAGCTGTCCCACCTGGAATGGGCTGTGACACATTCCCTCCACAATTTGTTTTCATTTAGAGCATGACAGTTTAGAAAATCATTATCGAGGGGCATGGGCAACCCAGTCTTAAACTCTGGGATCTGGGGTGAGCCCACACTGATGCGAAACAAGGCGAGATCGGGAAGCATTTCTTCACACAAAAAGTAACGGAAATCTGGAACTCTCTCCCGCAAAAAGCTGTTGAGGCTGGGGCTCAACAGATAATTTCAAAACTAAGAGATAGATTTTTGTTAGGCAAGGGTATATTACAACAACAACAACAACATGTTTTATATAGCGCCTTTAACATAGTAAAACGTCCCAAAGCGCTTCACAGGAGTATTCTAAGACAAAAATATTTGACACCGAGCCACATAAGAAGAAATTATGGCAGATGAGCAAAAGCTTGGACAAAGAGCTAGGTTTTAAGGAGCATCTTAAAGGAGAAGAAAGAGGCACAGAAGTTTAGGCAGGGAATGGTTGAGCAATTATAATCAGGGATGCTCAAGAGGGCAGAATTAGAGGAGCGCAGATATCTCAGGGGGCTGTGGGGCTGGAGGAGATCAGAGATAGGGAGGGGCGAGGCCAGGAGAGATTTGAAAACAAGGATGAGAATTTTGAAATCGAAGCGTTGCTTAACTGGAAGCCAATGTAGGTCAGCGAGCACAGGTGTGATGGGTGAGCAGGATTTGATGCGAGTTAGCCAAGTTTTGGATAACCTCAAGTTTACGTAGGGTAGAATGGGAGAGGCCAGCCAGGAGTGCATTGGAATAGTCAAGTCTAGGGGTAACAAAGGCATTGGTGAAGGTTTCAGCAGCGGATGAGCTGAGGCAGGGCGGAGACGTACGATGTTACGGTGTTACCCTATTGAGGGTAGGTGGAGTTAAGCAGATCAGCCATGATCTAATTGAATGGCAATACAGACTCCAAGGCCTGAATGGCCTCCTCCTGTTCCTATGTGTTTCCTCAGTCTCAATCCACTTCCTGGTGACCAGGGGACAATAGCTCAAAACCACCACTATTTCAGCAACAATTAGTAAACTCAGTTAGAGATTATCATCATAGGCAGTCTCTCGAAACGAGGATGACTTGCTTCCACGCCGAAAAGGTTGAGTTCACAGGTGTTGCAATGAAGGACCTAATATTCTGGATCCCAAACTACATCTTAGAAACAAAGAAACATAGAAAATAGGTGCAGGAGTAGGCCATTCGGCCCTTCGAGCCTGCACCGCCATTCAATGAGTTCATGGCTGAACATTGCAACCTCAGTACCCCATTCCTGCTTTCACGCCATACCCCTTGATCCCCCTAGTAGTAAGGACTACATCTAACTCCTTCTTGAATATATTTAGTGAATTGGCCTCAACAACTTTCTGTGGTAGAGAATTCCACAGGTTCACCACTCTCTGGGTGAAGAAGTTTCTCCTCATCTCGGTCCTAAATGGCTTACCACTTATCCTTAGACTGTGACCCCTGGTTCTGGACTTCCCCAACATTGGGAACATTCTTCCTGCATCTAACCTGTCTAAACCCGTCAGAATTTTAAACGTTTTTATGAGATCCCCTCTCATTCTTCTGAATTCCAGTGAATACAAGCCCAGTTGATCCAGTCTTTCTTGATAGGTCAGTCCCGCCATCCCGGGAATCAGTCTGGTGAACCTTCGCTGCATTCCCTCAAAAGCAAGAATGTCCTTCCTCAAGTTAGGAGACCAAAACTGTACACAATACTCCAGGTGTGGCCTCACCAAGGCCCTGTACAACTGTAGCAACACCTCCCTGCCCCTGTACTCAAATCCCCTCCCTATGAAGGCCAACATGCCATTTGCTTTCTTAACCGCCTGCTGTACCTGCATGCCAACCTTCAATGACTGATGTACCATGACACCCCTCTGCACCTCCCCTTTTCCTAATCTGTCACAATTCAGATAATAGTCTGTCTCTCTGTTTTTGCCACCAAAGTGGATAACCTCACATTTATCCACATTATACTTCATCTGCCATGCATTTGCCCACTCACCTAACCTATCCAAGTCATTTTGCAGCCTCATAGCATCCTCCTCGCAGCTCACACTGCCACCCAACTTAGTGTCATCCGCAAATTTGGAGATACTACATTTAATCCCCTCGTCCAAATCATTAATGCACAATGTAAACAGCTGGGGCCCCAGCACAGAACCTTGCGGTACCCCACTAGTCACTGTCTGCTCCACTGAAGGGTGGAAGATGCCTGTGCGTGGATTTTTTTTAACGTGTGGTGGCCGTTGCACACCAGCCACCACACGGGCTTGAGAGAGCTAGGTCTTGGTCCAGTGGCAAGGATTAACCAAGACGACTGGAGACCAGCTCTGCTGCATGGACCTAGTGCGCACACACATATCGCAGTGTGGGCTGGCCCGTGCTGCCCCTGGGCCCTCGCCACTTCTGGGCACCGAACTCTCGCCTCTCCTGGACCCCGATCACATCCCTCTACGAACTCTCGCCACTCCTTCCCCCCCGACCTCGCCACTCCTGCCGTACCTGCCCGCACTGCAGTCAGCCGTTGCCCTCCTGCAGCAGCACGCACTGCTCCCTGCAGTGGTATGTCGCCACACGCTGCTCCTTCTAATGGCTCCGGCCTGCTGATGGTCTTGCAGGCTGGAACCGCACCTTAGAGAGCCCTGCTGGTGTGGGTAACAGGTACAAAGTGTCATGCTAGTACAGAGCTGAGTGCTCTTAGAACATAAGAAATAGGAGCAGGTCCCTCGAGCCTGCTCCGCCATTTAATAAGATCATGGCTGATCTGATCATGGACTCAGCTCCACTTCCCTGCCCGCTCCCCATAACCCTTTACTCCCTTATCGCTCAAAAATCTGACTATCTCTGCCTTAAATATATTCAATGACCCAGCCTCTACAGCTCTCTGGGGCAGAGAATTCCACAGATTTACAACCCTCAGAGAAGAAATGGTTCCTCTTCTCAGTTTTAAATGGGCGGCCACTTATTCTAAGACTATGTCCCCTAGTTTTAGTTTCCCCTTTGAGTGGAAATATCCTCTCTGCATCCAGCTTATTGAGCCTCTCATTATCTTATAAGTTTCAATAAGATCACCTCATTCTTCTGAACTCCAATGTGTATAGGTCCAACCTACTCAAGCTATCTTCATAAGTCAACCCCCTCATCTCCGGAATCAACTTAGTGAACCTTCTCTGAACAGCCTCCAATATCCTTCCTTAAATATGGAGACCAAAACTGCACGTAGTACTCTAGACCTCACCACCGCTCTGTACAGTTGTAGCAGTACTTCTCTGCTTTTATACTCTACCCTCCTTGCAATAAAGGCCAACATTCCATTTGCCTTCCTGATTACTTGCTGTACCTGCATATTAACTTTTTGTGTCTCTTGCACAAGGAGCCCCCTGGTCCCTTTGTACTGCAGCACTTTGCAATTTTTCTCCATTTAACTTATAATTTGCTTTTCTATTATTTCTGCCGAAGTGGATAAGCTCACATTTCTCTTCTGAGGTTGGTGCTGAGGCTCAGAGCTGGTGCAGAGTCGGGGCAGTTCTACTCTGTCTCGGGCTGTTCCGAACCTTCCCTGGGAGTGTCCAATCCTGAAATGGGAAGACTTGCGTTCACGAGCATGCACTCACATCCTCACCTTGACGGCGCAAACTAAACAAAGAAGAGAATCCTACTTGACAGCACAGCTTTTGTGTGTACAGTGGTTTGTAACTGTAGGACATCCATTCACTGCCGGGGCCCAGCGAGCTTGTGCTAACTTGTTCCCTTCACCCATACAGCCGTGCCGCTGGAACCATGATTTATTTTTTCTCTTCCTCACCGATTGTCTCACTTCCCTCTCCCCTCTGTAGGTCCCTGCAGTTCCCCTCCCCTCCCCACCCCCCCGACCCCTCATCACCATTGGCTTCATATGCTTCCAGAGGTGCCTGGTGCCAAAAATGTTGGCCTCGACAGTGAGCGTAGCCAGGATCTTCAACCACAGAGACCATCACAGCCGTGGGATTTGCACTTGCGGCGAGGGTCATTCGACAGCGATCAGGAAACCCTGGTCTAATTCTCCCTCCCTAACTCAACTAGAAAGAAAGATTTGCATTTATATAGCGTCTTTCATGACCTCAGGACGTCCCGAAATGCTTTACAGCCAATAAAGTACTTTTGAAGGGTAGTCACTATTGTAATGTAGGAAACACGGCAGCCATTTTGCACACAGCAAGATCCCACAAATGGCAATGCGATAAATGAGCAGATCATGTGTTTCAGGTTTGGGTTGTGGGTGTTTGGGGGAGTCAGTCTTCATGCGCGAGCGCAGACAGTGATGGTCAGTCGGCTATTTGGTCCCGACTGAACCCCCTGTCCATGCATGTGTAAATCGCAATGGGAGTCATTGGACAGTGGCTTTTGAACTTCTGGAGTGTAGTCACTGTTGTAATGTAGGAAATGTGGCGGCCAATTTGTGCAGAGCAAGCTCCCACAAACGGCAACGTGACAATGACCAGACAATCTGTTTCAGTACTGGGACAAATATTGACCAGGACACCTGGGGCGATCTTCCCTGCTCGTCTTCGAAATAATGCCATGGGATCTTTTACATTCATCTGGGAGGGCAGATGGGGCCTTGGTTTAACATCTCATCCGAAAGACAGTGCTGCACTCCCTCTGCACTGCACTGGGGAGAAATAGCCTGGAATACTTGCGCTCAAGTCTCTGGAGTGGGACGTGAACCCACGACCTTTTGACTCAGACGCTGCTGAAATGAACTGTGACATCCCATCATCATCATCATCATCATAGGCAGTCCCTCGGAATCGAGGAAGACTTGCTTCCACTCCTGAAGTGAGTTCTTTGGTGGCTGAACAGTCCAATACGAGAGCCATAGACTCCGTCACAGGTGGGACACAGATAGTCGTTGAGGGAAGGGGTGGGTGGGACTGGTTTGCCGCATACTCTTTCCGCTGCCTGCGCATGGTTTCTGCATGCTCTCGGCGTTGAGACTAGAGGTGCTCAGCGCCCTCTCGGGTGCACTTCCTCCATTTAGGGCAGTCTTGGGCCAGGGACTCCCAGGTGTCAGTGGGGATGTTGCACTTTATCAGGGAGGCTTTGAGGGTGTCCTTGTAGCGTTTCCGCTGCCCACCTTTGGCTCGTTTGCCGTGAAGGAGCTCCGAGTAGAGCACTTGCTTTGGGAGTCTCGTGTCTGGCATGCGAACTATGTGGCCTGCCCAGCGGAGCTGATTGAGTGTGGTCAGTGCTTCAATGCTGGGGATGTTAGCCTGACATCAGTAGTGGGGAAGATGTTGGAATCAATCATTAAGGATGAAATAGCAGCGCATTTGGAAAGCAGTGATAGGATTAGTCCAAGTCAGCATGGATTTATGAAGGGTAAATCATGCTTGACAAATCTTCTGGAATTTTTTGAGGATGTAACAGGTAGAGTGGACAGGGGAGAACCAGTAGATGTGGTGTATTTGAACTTTCAAAAGGCTTTTGACAAGGTCCCACACAAGAGATTGGTGTGCAAAATCAAAGCACATGGTATAAGAACATAAGAATTAGGAACAGGAGTAGGCCATCTAGCCCCTCGAGCCTGCTCCGCCATTCAATAAGATCATGGCTAATCTGGTCGTGGACTCAGCTCCACTTACCCGCCCTCTCCCCGTAAGCCTTAATTCCCTTATTGGTTAAAAATCTATCTATCTTTGACTTGAAAACATTCAATGAGCTAGCCTCAACTGCTTCCTTGGGCAGAGAATTCCACAGATTCACAACCCTCTGGGAGAAGAAATTCCTTCTCAACTCGGTTTTAAATTGGCTCCTCCGTATTTTGAGGCTGTGCCCCCTAGTTCTAGTCTCCCCGACCAGTGGAAACAACCTCTCTGCCTCTATCTTGTCTATCCCTTTCATGATTTTAAATGTTTCTATAAGATCACCCCTCATCCTTCTGAACTCCAAGGAGTAAAGACCCAGTCTACTCAATCTATCATCATAAGTTAACCCCCTCATTTCTCGAATCAGCCTAGTGAATCGTCTCTGTACCCCTTCCAAAGCTAGTATATCCTTCCTTAAGTAAGGTGACCAAAACTGCACACAGTACTCCAGGTGCGGCCTTACCAATACCTTATACAGTTGCAGCAACACCTCCCTGCTTTTGTACTCCATCCCTTTCGCAATGAAGGCCAACATTCCATTTGCCTTCCTGATTACCTGCTGCACCTGCAAACTAACCTTTTGGGATTCATGCACAAGGACCCCCAGGTCCCTCTGCACCACAGCATGTTGTAATTTCTCCCCATTCAAATAATATTCCCTTTTACTGTTTTTTTCCCCAAGGTGGATGACCTCACACTTTCCGACATTGTATTCCATCTGCCAAACCGTAGCACATTCGCTTAACCTATCCAAATCTCCTTGTAGCCTCTCTGAGTCCTCTACACAACCCGCTTTCCCACTAATCTTTGTGTCATCTGCAAATTTTGTTGCACTACACTCTGTCCCCTCCTCTAGGTCATCTATGTATATTGTAAACAGTTGTGGTTCCAGCACTGATCCCTGTGGCACACCACTAACCACTGATTTCCAACCGGAAAAGGACCCATTTATCCCGACTCTCTGCTTTCTGTTCGCCAGCCAATTCTCTATCCATGCTAATACATTTCCTCTGACTCCGCGTACCTTTATCTTCTGCAGTAACCTTTTGTGTGGCACCTTATCGAATGCCTTTTGGAAATCTAAATACACCACATCCATCGGTACACCTCTATCCACCATGCTCGTTATATCCTCAAAGAATTCCAGCAAGTTAGTCAAACATGATTTCCCTTTCATGAATCCATGCTGCGTCTGCTTGATTGCACTATTTCTATCTAGATGTCCCACTATTTCTTCCTTAATGATAGTTTCAAGCATTTTCCCCACTACAGATGTTAAACTAACCGGCCTATAGTTATCTGCCTTTTGCCTGCCCCCTTTTGTAAACAGAGGCATTACATTAGCTGCTTTCCAATCCGCTGGTACCTCCCCAGAGTCCAGAGAATTTTGGTAGATTATAACAAATGCATCTGCTATAACTTCCGCCATCTCTTTTAATACCCTGGGATGCATTTCATCAGGACCAGGGGACCTGTCCACCTTCAATCCCATTAGTCTGTCCAGCACTACCGCCCTAGTGATAGTGATCATCTCAAGGTCCTCCCTTCCCACATTCCTATGACCAGCAATTTTTGGCATGGTTTTTGTGTCTTCCACTGTGAAGACGGAAGCAAAATAATTGTTTAAGGTCTCAGCCATTTCCACATTTCCCATTATTAAATCCCCCTTTTCATCTTCTAAGGGACCAACATTTACTTTAGTCACTCTTTTCCGTTTTATATATCTGTAAAAGCTTTTACTATCTGTTTTTATGTTTTGCGCAAGTTTACCTTCGTAATCTATCTTCCCTTTCTTTATTGCTTTTTTAGTCATTCTTTGCTGTTGCTTAAAATCTTCCCAATCCTCTAGTTTCCCACTAACCTTGGCCACCTTATACGTATTGGTCTTTGATTTGATACTTTCCTTTATTTCCTTGGTTATCCACGGCTGGTTATCTCTTCTCTTGCCGCCCTTCTTTTTCACTGGAATATATGTTTGTTGCGCATTA
The DNA here is from genome assembly GCF_044704955.1 of Pristiophorus japonicus. Taxonomy (NCBI): domain Eukaryota; kingdom Metazoa; phylum Chordata; class Chondrichthyes; family Pristiophoridae; genus Pristiophorus; species Pristiophorus japonicus. Next base: position 173,427,579 of record NC_091989.1, read on the forward strand.
TGAAAGAGCTCCTTAAAAGTCCTCCACTGTTCCTCAATTGTGCCACCGTTTAGTCCTTGTTTCCAGTCTACTTTAGCCAACTCTGCCCTCATCCCACTGTAGTCCTCTTTGTTTAAGCATAGTACTCTCGTTTCTGACACAACTTCCTCATCCTCAATCTGTATTACAAATTCAACCATATTGTGATCACTCATTCCGAGAGGATCTTTTACGAGGAGATCGTTTATTTTTCCTGTCTCGTTACACAGGACCAGATCCAAAATGGCTTGCTCCCTTGTAGGCTCTGTTACATACTGTTCTAAGAAACAATCCCGTATGCATTCTATGAATTCCTCCTCCAGGCTACCTCCTGCGATTTGATTTGACCAATCGATATGTAGGTTAAAATCCCCCATAACTACTGCCGTTCCTTTTTCACATGCCTCCATTATTCCCTTGATTATTGCCCGCCCCACCATGAAGTTATTATTTGTGGGCCTATAAACTATGCCGACCAGTGACTTTTTCCCCTTACTATCTCTAATTGGGGATAATGTACTGACGTGGATAGAGAACTGGTTTGCAGACAGGAAGCAGAGAGTCGGGATTAACGGGTCCTTTTCAGAATGGCAGACAGTGACTAGTGGGGTGCCGCAGGGCTCAGTACTGGGACCCCAGCTCTTTACAATATATATTAATGATTTGGATGATGAAATTGAGTGTAATATCTCCAAGTTTGCAGATGACACTAAACTGGGTGGCTGTGTGAGCTGTGAGGAGGACGCTAAGAGGTTGCAGGGTGCTTTGGACAGGTTAGGCGAATGGGCAAATACATGGCAGATGCAGTATAATGTGGATAAGTGTGAGGTTATCCACTTTGGGGGCAAAAACACGAAGGCAGAATATTATCTGAATGGCGGCAGATTAGGAAAAGGGGAGGTGTTGCGAGACCTGGGTGTCATGATTCATCAGTCACTGAAGGTTGGCATGCAGGTACAGCAGGCGGTGAAGAAGGCAAATGGTATGTTGGCCTTCATAGCAAGGGGATTTGAGTATAGGAGCAAGGAAGTCTTACTGCAGTTGTACAGGGCCTTGGTGAGGCCCCACCTGGAATATTGTGTTCAGTTTTGGTCCCCGAATCTGAGGAAGGACATTCTTGCTATTGAGGGAGTGCAGCGAAGGTTCACCAGACTGATTCCTGGGATAGCAGGACTGACATATGAGGAGAGACTGGATCGACTGGGCCTATATTCACTGGAGTTTAGAAGGATGAGAGGGGATCTCATAGAAACATATAAAATTCTGACAGGACTGGACAGGTTAGATGCAGGAAGAATGTTCCTAATATTGGGGAAGTCCAGAACCGGGGACACAGTCTTAGGATAAGGGGTAAGCCATTTAGGACTGAGATGAGGAGGAACTTCTTCACTCAGAGAGTTGTTAACCTGTGGAATTCCCTACCGCAGAGTTGTTGATGCCAGTTCATTGGATATATTCCAGGATATATAGAGGGAGTTAGATATGGCCCTTGTGGCGAAAGGGATCAAGGGGTATGGAGAGAAAGCAGGAACGGGGTACTGAAGGAATGACCAGCCATGATCTTTTGAATAGTGGTGCAGGCTCGAAGGGCTGGATGGCCTACTCCTGCACCTATTTTCTATCTTTCTAAGTTAGCCTGGACGAGGACGCTGATGTTGGTGCGCCTGTCCTCCCGGGGATTTGTAGGATCTTGCGGAGACATCGTTGGTGATATTTCTCAGCAACTTGAGGTGTCTGCTGTACATGGTCCATGTCGCTGAGCCATACAGGAAGGCAGGTATTATTACAGCCCTGTAGACCATGAGCTTGGTGGCAATTTTGAGGACCTGGTCTTCAAACACTCTTTTTCTCAGGTGGCTGCAGGCTGCACTCGCACACTGGAGGCGGTGTTGGATCTCGTCGTTGATGCCTGCTCTTGTTGATAGGAGGTTCCCAAGATATGGGAAGTGGTCCACGGTGTCCAGGGCCGCGCCGTGGATCTTGATGACTTGGGGGCAGTGCTATGCGGTGAGGACAGGCTGGTGGAGGACCTTTGTCTTACGGATGTTTAACGTAGGGCCCATGTTTTCGTACGCCTCAGTAAATAGGTCGACTATGTCCTGGAGTTCAGCCTCTGTATGTGCGCAGACGCAGGCATTGTCCGCGTACTGTAGCTCGCGACAGAGGTTGGGGTGGCACCATGACCCTGATATTAGCCGACCCCTGGGGGATTGAACCGCACAGCCCTCTGAGGTCCGAGCGGCTCAGCGGGTAAACTCGCTGACCTACTTAAGGGACTCTCCATGGCCTCGCTCCGACTGCACACTGCCGCCTCAGGACAGTGCAAGGAACCCCATCCGAAAGGCCTCACGCATTACGCCGTCTGATTCAAGGGGCGGGCCATGGAAATCTTAATTGAACTCGACTGAAAGGATTTAGTAATTAGTTTGGTAAGCGCTTCCCGCATCCCTGGGGGGGCGGGGAGGTGGGGGGAGCTGGAGAGACTGAGAATCCACCACACAGACGCTGTACGCTTCCAGGTGTGTGAGAGAGAGAGAGAGAGAGAGCGAGGTGGCAACAGCTTGCCTCCACTGCAAACCTGTCCTATCCGCGCCTGGACCTGTTCGCAGACCAGAGCCCCCGTCACATTGCTACTCCCCAGAGGAGGAAATCTGTCAGAGCCCCTAGGTGTCAGCTAACAACCCACAGCAGCAGGGAAACATCAGTGTATATTAAATTATGAAAGACTTCACATCACGCTCCAGGGCTGGATTAGTCCTTGGCTGCATAATGCACCAGCTTTTAACTAATTTGAGGAAGCATGGAATTGGTGGGGGAGGGATTAGAGGAACAGATAAGCACCTCTGTCGTGTACTTCTCGCAAGATATCATTAAAAAATGAATTCCGAGTTCATAAGCCTAACCCAAAGAACAAGTACAGAAGTCACAGCCTGCTCGCGTACAATAAAGGCACCTTGCCATGTCCTGAATGCTGTTTACTCCATTCCCACCGCAAGGTCACATCACAAGGGTAGGAATGCTACATCATCGGCTGCGCTGAACATGGTTTAATTGGTCAATCTGCGGCTCAGTGTGTTACTCAACCACCCAGCCCAGGTTCCAGCCCTGATTTGTGGTGAGTTAGTCAGTCTCAGGCAGGGGAGAAAAAGGTAAGTAGAACAGACAGAGTCACTGCTAGTTCCAATTGTAAACAGTTTGCAGAAGGAGTAGGCTCGATGGGCCCAGTGACACGCTCTTGATTCAGGTTCTTTTTTTCAGTCCAGTCTCACAGTTTATAGAAACATAGAAAATAGGTGCAAGAGTAGGCCATTCGGCCCTTCGAGCCTGCACCACCATTCAATATGCTCGTGGCTGTGTTTTAGAAGGTTGGTTCATATTTCTGTTCTATTCCATACTCACAGTCTCACAAGGTGTTGGTGCCATTATTGTCCACGGTTCTTTTATAACAAGGTCAACGCCTCGGGGTGGAAATTCAGTCGCGCCTCAGTTGGGGCAGTGTCCCGGGCGGAGCGTAAATTTTGCGCCGGCAAATGGTTTGCGTCTGCTGCCGCAAAATTCATCAGCTGGGCCCGGAGTGGGGCGCTAAGGGAGGCGACACGCCTCTTTTAAGGCTGAACAAGGGAAAATCCCGAGCTAAACAGCCGGCCTTGGAGCACCAGAACAGAGGCCCGCGAGGGAAAAAAAACTTTTAAAAAACCCACCAAAAACATTCCCGATACATAGCTCACGTCACCACAAAATTAACCGCAAAAATAAAATTAAAAAGAATCAATCACACTTACTTCAGGTCAGCATTACTTACCTCACTGTGGGCGCTACAGCTCGGATCGCCCGCTGTCACAGACGTTCCTACGGGTTGGATGGCAACAAAATATTGAGCCGGTGTTACAACCAGGGGCGTTGCACACTGGCTCGCCTCTCCCGGGCGGTAATGCTCTGTGCCCCGTCAATACCAGCACCGAATGTCCCAGCGGGCACCGGAAGCTGGCCATCCGGGCGCAAGTGCTTTCCACCGCCGTGTCCCCACTCTGGGGCGCTAAGAGAGGTGGCGAAAGACCGAATTTCCACCCCCTCGACTTTAGAATTCTCATCCTTGTTTTCAAATCCCTCCATGGCCTCACTCCCTCTCCCTATCTCTGTAATCTCCTGCAGCCCCCCCCGAGATCTCTACATGCCTCCAACTCTGGCCTCTCGCGTATCCCCCATTTTCACCCCTTCACCAGTGGGTGGCCATACCTTCAGCTGCCCAGACCTTAAGCTCTGGAATTCCCTCCCCAATCCTCTCAGCCTCTTTCCTACTTTCAGATGCTCCTTAAAACATGCCTCTTTGACCAATCTTTTGGTCCCCTGTCCTAATATGTGGCTCGGTGTCAAATTTTGTTCGATAATCGCTCCTGTGAGGGACGTTTTACTACGTTAATGGCGTTATATAAATGCAAGTTTTTGTTGTCATGGGGAAGCGGTGCCTGAACTGTGACCCATGGCCACCATCTGCTGTTCTCTTTTACTTACTTTTCCACTTACTACTGCTCCATATAAAGGCTGGAGATTCCGACTCCTAAAAGGGAGGGAGGCGTAACCTAACAGCAGAGACCCAATGAAAACACCAGAATGGTGCAGTTGGATAATATTAAACAGTGCTGTTGATAGCAGGAGCACCACATGCCTGCAATGGCCAGCTCGTGCTTAAATGTAATCGCAGGACTTCATCGCCAGGGCGAACAGACCTAGAGGCGCTGAACTCCTAACAAAAGCGAGGCCTTCCACTTAGGAACAGGTGGCTGCTTCCATCGAGAGTGCATCTCCGCTGATCTGAGCTGACCGTGCTTTCTTTTGCCCTGAAGTCTGCCCTATCAATCACGCAGTAATGACTCAAGTCAGATCACAAGAGCCTTGCAACGTGTTAATGGCCTGTTCATAAAATGTGAGAGTAAAAAGATGTACATCGCTCACACACAGTTAGAGCTACTGCATTTTCTTCATGCCCTGTCCAAAGCAGCTTGTACGCTGGCGCAGAATCTGGGAGATGACCACTGTAATATATTTGCTTCGTGGGTTCTTTGCTTACAAATTCATAGCAACACGTTGTTATTAAGAACCAGTTGGCTTATTAGCAAAGGTTTAAGAATCGCATTACACTTTACTAGTTCATCCACCAGGCTCACAACCACCTGTCTCATCGTGGATCCCCTGAACCCAACTGGCTGGGGTTTTATTGAGTCTTGTGAACATCACATGACTGGCTAAGCCACTCCCAGCTCGACAAACCTGTGAGCATACTCACGGGTACATACATTACAAATAAACCAGCTTCGTAAGATCACAAGACATTCATGGATTCGCTCCATCGTAAAACCATCCATTGAGAAAGATCCTAGAGTCTCGCCAGTTCACGATCCAATTGTTTCTTGATGAACTCCTGGGTTGTTGCCTCCACTATTCTGCTCCGCAGGTTGGCTATTCTTTATGCAAAGAATTTTCCAATATTAGTTCGAATTTTATTGGTAAAAGGGTAGTCAAAGAAAGAAAGACTTGGATTTATATAGTGCCTTTCACGACCACTGGATGTCTCAAAGCGCTTTACAGCAATGAAGTAATTTTTGCCAAGTGCAGCCACTATTGTAATGTGGGAAATGCGGCAGCCAATTTGCACACAAGCAAGCTCCCACAAACAGTAATGTGATAATGACCAGATAATCTGTTTTTGTGATGTTAATTGAGGAAAAAATATTGGCCAGGATGCTGGGCATAACTCCCCTGCTCTTCTTCAAAATAGTGTCATGGAATCTTTTAGGTCCACTTTAGAGAGCAGACAGGTTTAACGTCTCATCCGATAGATGGCATCTCCGACAGTGCAGCACTCCCTCAGCACTGTGCTGGAGATTTTCTTTGTGCTCAAGTTCCTGAACCCACAACATTCTGACTCAGAGGCGAGTGTACTACCCACTGAGTCACAGCTGACACTGGAAAGGAAGAGTGGGGCTGATTAGCGACCAAAAAGGAGATCTTCTTGTGGAGATTCAGGTTTGAATGTCCCCCCCCTTGTGCCTGGGCTGGACTCCGCACTCAAGATGCAGTCTGACCACAGCACGATAGACAACTAAATTCAGATGCAAATCCTGGATGCAAATATATAGACCGTGCTACAATTGGCCTCTGAAGGTCCTGCTTAGTAAGGTGAAGATTCGGCCAAAGCTCCCTCTCCAGAGCACGAGGCAGTGGCCCTGGCTTGGAAGTGAACCACAGGTGACATTAAAACCATAAGGGCCAGAATGGATCAAAGTTGGATCCCTGGTTTTGTTCAGTTAGCTGGTATCAGCTGAGCACGACAATTGATCTCAGAGATCCTGCTGCACTATTTCGAAGAAGAGCAGGGGAGCTATCCCTGGTGTTCCTCAACCAACATCACTAAAACAGGTTCTCTGGTCATTATCACATTGCTGATTGTGGGAGCATGCTGTGCGCAAATTGGCTGCCGCGTTTCCTGCATTACAACAGTGACTACACTTCAAAATGTACTTCAGTTGGGACATCCTGAGGTCGTGAAAGGCACTATACAAATGCAAGAATTTATTTCTTTAAGTCTTTAAGTGGGGTGGAGGGGGGAGATGTGGGGATGGGGGAATGATTTTGGGAGGAAACAAACTCGGCCTAGCTTCTTGCTCCTGATCACTGTCTGATGATTCCTACTTTTAAATTCCCATCCCAATTTTGAACACATGCTGGGTTATACTTTGCTATCTGCTCCATGGTGCTCTGCAGTGTTACACTGTCTTGATCTTTTAATGGAATGAAACCTCAGCAACTACAGGTACCCATTGTAATGTGTGCACCTGTTTGTAGAGCTGTTGAGTTGGGATTGGCTTAGCTAGTCACGTGATGTCCACAAGACTCAATAAAACCCCGGCTAGTTGGGTTCGTGAGATCCACAACGAGGCAGGTGGTTGTGAGCCTGGTGGATGAGCTGGTAATGTGTAGTGTGATTGTTAAACCTTTGTTAATTTACCAACTAGTTTTTAATCACAATGTGTTGCTATGAATTCTTAAGCAAAGAACCCACGAAGCAAATACGTTACACCCATTTAAATTAAGCACACACACAAGTGCAGGTACACACATAACGCACATTCTGGCACACAGGAAAGGCCCACACTCACTCCACCACACATGCTCACAGCCACACCGCTACACAAACCAGAACTGGCAGGAGAATTTTGAAGTCTGCGTTAATAATTAATGGCTCTCTAAAAACTGGCAGCTGGGAGATGCGGGAGCACAGGTGGAGGAGCCTCAGAGTCTGCGGTTCCTCGCCTTCCCTCCTCATAGCGAGAGGCCTGGCCCTCGTTCAACCACAAGGGCCAGGCGAACAGATACTTCAATGCCAGCAGTGTCAGGAATGCTGAAGCTACTGGGCATGTGTGCAGTCGCCTGTAACAACCATTAAAGCCTCTAATAAATCAGACCAGCTAGATAAGATATATACAACTTCTGGCTCCGTGTATTTTTTACCCCTGACCCGATCGTTTTGCAGAAATGCACATTGAACCCTGTTAAAGCCAAGTTCGTTTAGAAGCATCCCATCCCACCCACCATTGGACTCCATTGTGACTCCATAATGACATCTAGTGACTGTAAAGCAGTATTACATTTATTTCCCCCAGCTTTAATTCTTGGGTGACAGAGTGAAGAAACAGGAAAGAAAGACTTGCATTTCTATAGCGCTTTCCATGACTACCGGACGTCCCAAAGTGCTTTACAGCCAATGAAGTACTTTTCAAAGTGTCGTCACTGTTATAGGAAACACAGCAACCAATTTGCACACACCAAGCTCCCACAAACAGCAATGTGATAATGACCAGATAATCTGTTTTTTGTTGTGCTGATTGAGGGATAAATATTGGCCAGGACACCAGGGATAACTCCCCTGCTTTTCTTCGAAGTAATGCCATGGGATCTTTTACATCCACCTGAGAAAGCAGACGAGGCCTCGGTTTAACACCTCATCCAAAAGACGGCACCTCCGACAGTGCAGCGCTCCCTCAGCACTGCACTGGAGTGTCAGCCTAGGTTTATGTGCTCAAGTCTCTGGAGTGGGTCTTGTTCCCACAACCTTCTGACTCAGAGGCGAGTGTGCTTCTCACTGAGTCATGGCTGACACTAGGTTGCATACCTGCAAAATCCGCAAAATTATAGCTAGGCCATTCAGGAGGGAAATCAGGAGGCACTTTTTCACACAAAGGCTAGTGAAAATCTCTCCTATAAATGGCTGTGGATGCTGGGACAATTGGAGCTTTCACGATCGAGATCGGTAGATTTTTCTGAGGCAAAGATATCACGGGATATAAAGCTATGACTGGTAAGTGGAGCTGAGGTATAGATCAGCCATCTTCTCATTGAATGGGGAGCAGGCGTGAGGAGCTGAATGGCCTCCTCCTGCTTCTATGTTCCTAAATAACATTAACACAGAAAAAAAAGAAAGATTCCAGAGGTTTTTTTTATGGTTACTATCAGACCCTTTGCTCTGCCTGAAAGGTGAGGGTGGAGGCAATGGGTCAATTGGATTATTTTGTGGCTGAACGAAAATAGCCTCAAAAGTACAATTATTTTATCCTTTTTCTTCAGTTCCATACCAATGTTGCCCCGTCAAGCACCGTTCCCACCCCCTTCCTCCCCCCGCCCCAGCCACACCCCCACCCTCCCCCACCACCACCACTTCTGAAGCCACTGGCTGCACAGACACCTCGCCAATTACGACCCTTGTCTGGAATTCACTCCCTAAACCTCTCCACCTCTCTTTCCTTCTTTAATACGCTCCCTAAAACCTACCTCTTTGACCTGTCCTAATATCTTCTTATGTGGCTCAGTGTCACATTTTATTTTATAACGCTCCTGTGAAGCGCCTGGCGACGTTTTACTATGTTAAAGGCGCTAAATAAATTCAAGTTGTTGTTGTCCTTCCCACCTCCTGTCCTTAAAGTGACAACTCCCTATTGGGATATGGCCCCATGGGGCTGGGACAACCTCTGGTACCCATGCCAAGCGGTCATTCCACTTGCAGAGCCTTGGGACAGTGAGTACTGCCTAGCTGGTTCTCACCAGATGTATGTACACATATATATACTCATTGGGAAAGGATTAGGAGCAAGGCAGCAAATTCCTTTCCTCCCAGTCCCAGGGGAGCCATGACATCCCAATGAGATGAACTAAACTCAGCACAGCCCAGGACCAAGCCCCGGATCTTCCCACTCGGCATGACTCAGTTATCGGATGAGAGCATTGTGCAGAGTCAAAGTCCGCCAGACTGGATCACAGATGGAAAGCAGAATCTTGGCTATGGCCTTTCTTCCCTTTTGCCTCCGTGTCAGCTGTTCAGTGGGTAGTAGCACCCTCGCCTCTCAGTCAAAAGGTCGTGGGTTCAAGTCCCACTCCAGGAGCTTGAGCACATAAATCCAGACTGAGACTCCAGTGCAGTGCTGAGGGAGTGCTGCACTGTTGGAAATTCCGTCCTTTGGGTGAGATCTCTCAGATGGACCTAAAAGATCCCATGGCACTATTTCAAAGAAGATCAGGGGAGTTATCCCCAATGTCCTGGGACCAATATTTATCCCTCAATCAACATCATTAAAACAAATTATCTGGTCATTATCACAATGCTGTTTGTGGGAGCCTGCTGTGTGCAAATTGGCTGCTGCGTTTCAACAGTAGCTACACTCCAAAAAGTACTTCACTGGCTGTAAAGCTCTTTGAGACATCCGGTGGCTGTGAAAGGCGCTATATAAATCCAAGTCTTTCTTTCTTTAAAGGCACTATTCAATTGCAAGTGTTTGTGGCATGATTCAGGCATTCCCCTGTGAGGGGGGTTGAACCGAGAAGAGAACAGGACGACCCAGTGGTCAACCTCAGACCAGAATCGGCAGACGTGTGGGAGTGGGCTGCCCAGCTTGACACAGGGAAGGGGGACAGCTACATGAGTAACCCCACGTCCCATCCGTAAGCAGCAGAACAATTATGGGTAACCGGCATATTTAGCCAATTTTGATTCTGGTTTCATTTCCTCTTGTTGCTGTTGCAAGTTCAGCAAGTACCTGCGGCACATCACATCATGGCCACTCAAACCCTGACAATCAGTTCGCAGCATATCTCCAGAAAACTGCGGGATCATAACTACCATAGAATCTTAAGAACCTAAGAATATAATAACATAAGAATTAGAAGCCAGGAGTAAGCCAGACGGCCCTTCGAGCCTGCTCCGCCATTCAATAAGATCACGGCTGACCTTCCACCTCAACTCCACGTTCCCGCCCAATCCCCATATCCCTTGATTCTACTGGTGTCCAAAAATCTATCTATCTCAGCCTTGAATATACTCAATGATTCAGCATCCACAGCCCTTTGGGGCGGAGAATTCCACAGATTCACAACCTTCTGAGTGAAGAAATTCCTCCTCATCTCAGTCTTAAATGCCCGACCTCTTATCCTGAGACTATGCCCCCGTAGTTCTAGACTCTCCAGCCAGGGGAAGCAACCTCTTAGCATCTACTCTGTCAATCCCCCTCAGAATCTTGTATGTTTCAATGAGATCATCTCTTATTCTTCTAAACACCAGAGAGTATACGCCCATTCTACTCGATTTCTCCTCGTAGGACAACCCTCTCATCCCAGGAATAAATCTAGTGAACCTCCGTTGCACCTCCTCCAAGGCCAGTGTGTCCTTCCTCAGATAAAGTGACCGAAAATGCCCTGTACAATTATAGTAAGACTTCCTTTCTCTTGTACTCCAACCCCCTTGCAATAAAGGGCAACATGCCATTTGCCTTCCTAATTGCTTATTGTAGCTTACAGCAAAGAAAGAGGCCGTTTGGCCCATCTCCCTTGCATCGGGCTCTTTGAAAGAGCTACCCAATTACCCACACTCCCCCGTTCCTTCCCATAGCCCTGCAAATTGTTCCTTCTCCAGTATTTATCCAATTCCCTTTTGAAAGTTACTATTGAATCTGCTTCCACCGCCCTTTCAGGCAGTGCGTTCCAGATCGTAACTCGCTGCATTAAAAAGATTCTCCTTATCTCCCCTCCTGGTTCTTTTGCCAATTACCTTAAATCTGTGTCCTCTGGAAATCAGCTTCTGGTCAGTGATACACTTGAGTGAACATGCTGACACATCAAAGCGTACATATTTGGAAAAAGTGCATCGACACAAGTCAACAATCACAAATTCTCTTTTCCGAACTCTTTCCCCAACATGTGCACACACACACAGCTAAAGTCAGCACATTCATTTTTGTTCAGTAAAATCCTATCTCATCTTGCATGGATGTTGCAGTTTTGACCAGTTTTCCTTTGGTTTTAAGACCAATCGAATTTTGTTTGTCTGATCACTAATATCAGGAAAGACTAAACAAGCTGGGGCTCTTGTCTACAAAGGAGAAAGTTGAGGGGTGACCTGATAGAGGTCTTTAAAATGATGAAGGGGTTCGATAGGATAGAACCAGAGATGATATTCCCACTTGTGGGGAGTTCAAAACTAGGGGTCATAAATATAAAATAGTCATTAATAAGTGCAGTAAGGAATTCAGATAAAACTTCTTTACCCAGAGAGTGGTTAGAATGTGGAACTCGCTACCACAGGGAGTGGTTGAGGCGCATAGCATAGATGCCTTTAAGGGGAAGCGAGATAAGCACATGCGGGTGAAAGGAAAAGAAGAATGATAGGAAAGGTCGTCTGATAAAAGGTAATCGACCTGAAATGTTAATTTTGTGGTGAGAATGTGGAACTCGCTACTACAAGGAGTAGTTGAAGCGAATAGCCTAGATGCATTTAAGGGGATGCTGGATAAGTACATGAGGGAGAAAGGCATAGAAAATATGCTGATAGGGTTAGATGAAGTAAGGTGGGAGGCGGCTCGTGTGGAACGTAAACACCGGCATGGATCAGTTGGGGCGAATGGCCTGTTTCTGTTTCTCGCACCAAGTCCCGCTCACCCATTCCCCCCCCTGTGCTCGCCGACCTACATTGGCTCCCGGTTAAACAATGCCTCGATTTCAAAATTCTCATCCTTGTTTACAAATCCCTCCATGGCCTCGCCCCTCACTATCTCTGTAAGCTCCTTCAGCCTCACAATCCCTCGCGATGTCTGCGCTTCTCAAATTCTGCCCTCTTGAGCATCCCTGATTATAATCGCTCAACCATTGGTGGCCGTGCCTTCAGCTGCCTGGGCCCCAAGCTCTGGAACTCCCTGCCTAAACCTCTCCGCCTCTCTTTCCTCCTTTAAGACGCTCCTTAAAACCTACCTCTTTGACCAAGCTTTTGGTCATCTGTGCTAATTTCTACTTAGGGGGCTCGGTGTCAAATGTATTTGTTTTGTCTGAAAACACTCCTGTGAAGCGCCTTGGGATGTTTTACTACGTTAAAGGCACTATATAAATGCACGTTGTTGTTGCTGTAAATCCTACCTCAGTATCTGGCGGGTCACTCAAGTATCCTAAAAAAACGACCATGCAGAAAAATTGCCCCCTTCCTTCTTCTGAGGATGATCTCGAATTTATGCTGATGGGCTGACCAGTGGAAATATCTTTTTATTCCCCCCCCCTCCCCCCACAATTTACCTCCTCTTAACCTTTTTGATCACAAAGTATCAACCAGTCACTGCGGCCACTGTTAACCTGCAAAGGGGGAATGGTTTCATTTTCATTGATACCTTGACCTCTGGCCCTCCCGTCTATGGCAAGCCGTTCTAGTGTTGGCATTAAGGCATGTGCTCCGATATCTTTGTTCCTAACCCCCGCCTCACCCCCGGTTTCTTGTGTGCAGTCAACCACAATAGGGGCCTGTCAGGGGCGCAGATGCTGTGACACAGAAGAAATGAGAGGCAGGCTCCGACGATAAAACATGCAAATGTATTTTATTCTTACAGTGTCAAAACTGCATGTTAGGTCGCGGGGAAGGTTGTGTTTACCAAGTGGAGACTGTTTGAGCAGCTGCTGGGATCACATTTCAGGTGGTGCTGGCAGCCAGTAAGGCAGCCTGGTGCTATCTAAACACGCGCGACAGAGAGAGAGAGAGAGAGAGATAGCGAAAAGGGTTGCCACAGCAACCGACGGGTGCCGAGGGCAGCTGGCAGGAATTTAATCAGGGTAAACAAGATGTGCCCCGCACCGGCTCGGCGGGGGGTCAAAGGTCAGCCTTTCAGCCAGGTCACATCCCTTTCGAAGAAACGGCCACTCTTTCCTTCAAAACAAAAAAGTAGCGCGCGACAAAGGGCATGATGATGATAGAGAACGACAAGGGACTGTGGCGTCTCGCTGACCGGCAAGCGATGGAGACGTAACTCCCTGACACCAGCACTGCATGCCAGCAGTTTAACGCTTTCATTTGCCACGGTTTCCGATTTAATTAACACGAGGGGCAGCCGACTGAGTGTTGCTCAAAAATCGGCGTGCTTGGGTTAGAAACATAGAAAATAGGTGCAGGAGTAGGCCATTCGGCCCTTCGAGCCTGCACCGCCATTCAACGAGTTCATGGCTGAACATGCAACCTCAGTACCCCATTCCTGCTTTCTCGCCATACCCCTTGATCCCCCTATTCCGGGGTCACGGAGACCCTCACCCGACTGCATAAGCTGCAGCTGGTGCTAGGGTTCCCCCTGCCCCCCCACCGCCATCCTAAGACTGGGCCCAGATAAAGAGCTGACAACCACGCGCCAGAGGGGTGGCCATTGACGTCAGCGTTGCAACTTGCATTGGAGGCAGTTCAGAGAAGGTTCACTCGGTTGATTCCGGAGATGAGGGGGTTGACTTATGAAGATAGGTTGAGTAGGTTGGGCCTGTACACATTGGAGTTCAGAAGAATGAGAGGTGTTCTTATCGAAACATATAAAATAATGAGGGGGGTCGACAAGGTGGATGCAGAGAGGATATTTCCACTCATAGGGGAAACTAAAACTAAGGGGCATAGTTTTAGAATAATGGGCCGCCCATTTAAAACTGAGATGAGGAGGAATTTCTTCTCTCAGAGGGTTGTAAATCTATGGAATTCTCTGCCCCAGAGAGCTGTGGAGGCTGGGTCATTGAATATATTTAAGGCGGGGATAGACAGATTTTTGAGCGATAAGGGAGTACAGGGTTATGGAGAGCGGGCAGGGAAGTGGAGTTGAGCCCATGATCAGATCGGACATGATCTTAGTGAATGACAGAGCAGGCTTGAGGAGACAAATGGCCGACTCCTGCTCCTATGTTCTTATGTGCCTAACATAAAAAAGCAACACAATATCCCAGTCATAATACACAGCTACCACCTGAGTAAGCCCCCCCTTCCAAAACAGAACTGTAACATTGCGCCTTTCAAAACCTCACGTCTTCCCACTGTGCTTCACAGCCAATGAAGTGCTTTAGAAGTCTAGCCACTGCTGTAATGTAGCGCAATCCCAAGAGCAAACTGACACACAGCAAGCTCCCACAAACAGCGATAAGATCATCTGGTTTAGTGATCTTATTTGAGGGATAAATGTTGGCCAACACCACTGCTCTTCTGAGTCAGAAGGTTGTGGGTTTAAGTACCACTCCAGAGACTTAAGCACATAAATCTAGGCTGACACCCCCAGTGCAGTATTGAGGGAGCACTGACTGAGGTGCCGTCTTTCGGATGAGACGTTAAACCGAGGCCCCGTCTGCTCTCTCAGGTGGACGTAAAAGATTCCATGGCAATATTTCAAAGAAAAGCAGGGGAGTTATCCCCGGTGTCCTGGACAATATTTATCCCTCAAAGAACATAACAAAAACAGTTTATTTGGTCATTATCACATTGCTGTTTGTGGGAGCTTGCTGTGCGGCAATTGGCTGCTGCGTTTCCCACATTACAACAGTGACTACACTTCAAAAGTAATTTATTGACTGTAAAGCGCTTTGGGACATCCTGAGGTTGTATACACATAAGTCTTTTTTTTTGTTTCACCCAGGAGACAAAAAATCATAGGGGCGTTAAAGAATTGTCTTTATAAAAGCATTTCTTCTGAACAAATTTGTTTATTAGTTATAAAAACATTAGACATGAGGAAAAAAAGGCTGTTTGACTGGCAGTTAAGAATCATCCAATCGGGAGACGAAGAGTCTGTTCGCTTTTCCGATTGGCGGGGCGGACAGGGCAAAGCGATGATGGACATTTCAGGAGACCAATGAGGGGAGGGTGGAGGCGGGGCAGTTGCAGGCAGCCAGTCATGAGATGAAACCTCCAGGACTATACCCAACCAGAGTTGGCAACCCTGAGGAGACGTGATTCTGCAATTGAAATGGGTAGTAAGCATATTGGGGGGGGTGGAATGCAAGCTCTCATTCCAGTGGCCAGGGACAGCAGCAATTGTTACTCCTGTGCGCGAGTTGTAAAACCATCCCCAGTGCAAACACATCAGTTTTAGCACCCTGGCACGAAATCAGATGTCAAATTCCTCCCTTGCCTCAGCTCATCCGCTGCAGAAGCCCTCATCCATGCCTTTGTTAACTCTAGATTTGACTATTCCAACGCACTCCTGGCTGGCCTCCTACATTCTACCCTAAGTAACTAGAGGTGATCCAAAACTTGGCTGCCCGTGTCCTAACTCGGACCAAGTCCCGCTCACCTATCACCCCCGGTGCTCGCTGACCTACATTGGCTCCAGGTGAAGCAACGCTTCGATTTCAAAATTCTCATCCTTATTTTCAAATCCCTCCATGGCCTCGCCCCTCCCTATCTCTGTAATCTCCTCCCGCCCCACAAATCCCCCCGAGATATCTGCGCTCCTTTAATTCTGCCCTCCTGAGCATCCCTGATTATTATTGCTCAACCATTGGTGGCGGTGCCTTCTGTTGCCTGGGCCCTGAGCTCTGGAACTCCCTGCCTAAACCTCTTCGCCTCTCTACCTCTCTTTCCTCCTTCAAGACGTTCCTTAAAACCTACCTCTTTGACCAAGCTTTTGATCACCTGCGCTAATTTCTACTTATGTGGTTCAGTGTCAAATTTTTATCTCATAATGATCCTGTGAAATGCCTTGGGATGTTTCACTACATTAAAGGCGCTATATAAATTCACATTGTTGTTGTAGTCTGATGTTTGTTTGAACTCTGAAGCCTATCATTCGGCAAAACAAGGCAGACTGCAACACACCACCTCACCAAAGTCACAGCTAGCCTAAGGGTACTAGGCCGAGTCATTAAGCCCAAGGAAACATTAGCATCTAAAAAAAAAGCCCCGAGCTTCAAGTTAGTTAATCCTTTAATCCTTTTATAATGGCACCACAGATATTTTCAGATATCTACATTATGAGAACGTCATCGTGGGATTTCTTCGGCGAGGAATCAAAGGGTTAAAGGTAGGCAGAGAGAGAGAGAGCGAGGGAGAGCGAGAGTTGGGTGTTGAAGCATCAGATTACCCAGTGTCAATGCAAGTGCTCTGAGACAACCTTGTCTGCAGAAAGGTGTCGGAGATAGCTTTCCACGTGTCTGTAAATGGAATCTCTATCCTATAGGGGTTTCACAGTACTACAGAATAATGGTTATTACCGTCAGTGGGTTCAAAGGCCAGCCAGTTGATATATGGGGTGGATAGCAAAGAAGAAGAAAGTCTTGGATTTATATAGCGCCTTTCATGACCTCAGGATGTCCCAAAGCACTTTGCAGCCAACGGTAGTACAGGTACTTTTGAAGTGTAATCACTGTGTTATTGTAGGAAACGCGGCAGCCAATTTGTGCACAGCAAGCTCCCACAAACAGCAATGCGATAATGATTTTTTTTTTCCAGTGATGTTGGTTGAGGGGGAACTACTGGCCAGGATATTGGGAATGCTACGGGAAGAGGGAAGAAACCAATACTGTTTCTAAATGTTTTCCACTCCCATCCTAAAGCCATTGACCCACTGACTCTTGGCTTGGGTCTGATTCCAAGGGCGTTCAAAGTGAACATTATTCATGCCTGCAAGCTATTCAACCACGGGGGCCATTATAGCCAAACCCAATCCTGTCCAAACCCAATGTCCACCAACACACGCTTCCAGTGGTCAGGAGTGGGGACCTGGATGGGTTTGCCTCACCTAAAAGCAGGAGCACCGAGACTGATTGCATCCACTGCCCTGGCAGGGATCAGCTCACTCCACGCAGACCCAAGGTCTACATGGCTCAGCCACTCTCCGGATAAACTCGCTGAGGCATCATATGAAGGATGTGCAGGCCTCAGAGAGGGTGCAGCAAAGGTTTACGAGAATGACTCCAGGGATGAGGGACTTCAGGTTACGTTGATAGACCGGAGAAGCTGGGGTTGTTCTCCTAGGAACAGAGAAGTTGAGAAGAGATTTGATAGAGATGTTCAAAATCATGAGGGGCCTGGACAGAGTGAGTAGAGAGAATGTTCCCATTCGCGGAAGGGTCGAGAAGCAGAGGAGACAGATTTAGGGCGATTGGCAAAAGAATCAAAGGCGACATGAGGAAAAACTTGTTTACGCAGTGAGTGGTTAGGATTTGGAGTGCACTGCCTGAATGGGCGGTGGAGGCAGACTCAATCGTGGTTTTCAAAAGGGAGTGGGAAAAGTACCTGAAGCAAAACAGTTGCAGGGCTGCGGGGAAAGGTCGGGAGAGTGGGACTGGCTGAAGTGCTCTTGCAGAGAGCCAGCATGGGCTCGATGGGCCGAATGGCCTCCTTCTGTGCCGTAACTGTGCTATGATTCTACCTGAGGAGGGCCAAGTTCCCGAGCTTCAGGAGGTCACCGAGGCGTGGGCGGTAAGCGGCAGTACTGATGTCGCCACCATTTTTGATCTGCCTCTAGCTGAGACTGGGTGGGATCACCTCGGGCACCTCTCCGCCCTCTGCCAATGCCCTTATAGCCAGATAGCAGGAGGTAAGTGGCACTGGACTTTGCCCGTACCATACCTGCTGCCTCCATGCTTTATTCAACATGGCTTAAAATGGGAACAGGAAATACTTGAAAAACCTGCAAATAATGTCACTCCGTGTCACATCTCAGAGCGTTTCACTCCAGTAATTACTTTTTTGGAGCGATTTATGTATTGCAAATGTGGCAGCCATTCTGCACCAGCAACACCCCACAAATAGTACATGAAGGACCGATTCATCTGCTTTTTCTTTTAAATGGTGTTGGTTGAAAATTCTGCTGCCGACATCCTAACTTGCACCGTCCCATTCATCCATCATCCCTGTATTCGCCGATCTATAATGGCCTAGGTTGGTTGCTTCCCGCGGGCGATCAGCTAAAAAAGGGAAAAAATAAGCGCACTTACCTGAAGCTGCTGCATCCACGTGAGATCCCGGTCCTGAGGCCTCCACTGACTGCGTGTTGCAGCGCGTGCACGTCAGGACGTGCGCAGGCCTGGAGCTGCAGTCACATGGCTCTGAGCAACCAATCCAGGTACAGTATTTTCTCATTCATAATAATGGGAACTCCGTAAGTTGGAGTTCCCATTATGATTGAGAAACAACCCCACCCCCCACAACACCCAAAACACTCATGAAAAATAGAAAAAATACACCACATAAATAACTTTAATTTAAATTAATGTTAAATATGTATTATAAAAAAATATTATCCCGATTTTTAAAAAAAGGCTATACACCCGCTTTTATCAGACGCAAGAGTTTTCAGGACATTTGCTGGGCAAGATATGGGAAATACCGCAATCTTGCCCATGCAAATGTCCTGACTGATGAGTTACAGAAGATCTCAATCGGAAAAGCCGGTTTTCAGCGCATGTGCATTGTGTGCTGAAAACCGGCTTTTGCGATGCCTTCCCGGGTCCGTACACACTCTGTACGGACCCTGGGAGGCCGGGATTTCTGGACCATTGTCTCCTACAACAACAACTTGCATTTATATAGCTCCTTTAACGTAGTTAAACATCCCAAGGTGCTTCACAAGAGCGCTATCAGACAGCGTTTCACACCCAGCCACATAAGGAGATATTAGGATAGGACTTGGTCAATGAGGTAGGTTTTAAGAAGCGTCTTGGAGGAAGAGAGTGAAGTCGAGAGGTTTAAGGGAGGGAATTCCAGAGCTTTAAGCCTAGGCAGCTGTAGGCACGGCCACCAATGAAGGGGCGGAGGAAATGGGGCATGAGTAAGAGGCCTGAATTGTAGGAGTGGAGATCTCGGAGGATTGTGGGGCTGGGGGAGGTACCAGAGATAGGGAGAGGGCGAGGCCATGGAGGGATTTGAACACAAGGATGAGAATTTTAAACATTGAGGCGTTGCTGGACCAGGAACCAATGTAGGTCCGAACCACGTTCGTATCCCAGGGCCGACCGTCCTGCTCAGTGACTGCCGACAGGCCACTCGACAGGATGTCCCATTCACAGCCACCCACAGAGGACTACAGGAAGATAACCTCCTGACGCATTCGCGACCGAGCGGGTGATCAGAAGATGAAACGCCTGCTCTTTCCAGTTGACAGCTCTCGGAGCATCGCCACATGGAAGGTGTTAATGAGATCAGACAAGGCAATCTCCTCGGCGAGGAAGGCCTCATTCCAAGGGGCCCAAGCTCAGCCTGAATGAAACGCGCACCGTTTTATTCAATCCCTGCGACCCTCTTCCCACTCAAAAAGCGCTGCGGTACAGTGCGACTAACAATGGGAGCTGGAGAAAGAAATTGTGCATCCCATTTTAGGTTTCTGCCGGAAAAAAAGCCAAGCTGCCGGGGTGGGAAGAAAGAGAAGGAACAGTGTCAGAATCACAAAAAAAGGAAACCTAATTATCACACACAGGACTCCAATAGATTGCTTTGCAGCCACACACAGCGGGGAAGGGAGACAAAAGGACTCGCTCAGTTTTTTTTCCAAACTGAGTTAATTAACTAGCCCTTGTTTGTTTGAACAATGACTGGGTTGCCTCGCATAGTCTGCTGGAACATCGTGATTCAGGGCCCTGTGGTAATAAGCCTCACTGTGAAAAGGTACGGTTGTAGCAGCAGGTTATGGCGAGCACTGACAACACACACTGCTGAGGGGTGGGGGGGGGGGGGGGGCGGGGGGAGGAACGGGGACAGAGCAGGTGCTTGGAAATCCTTTTGTGTGTGTGTGGAGCGTGGCCCACAGAGCAGAGGAGGACGTGTTTACTAACCCCCGGGCGAGGAGCTGGTGACGGAAGCTGACGTTTAATCCTCTTCTGGTGACTGAGCACCCGGAATCAGCCGTGGTTCAGCGGGCCACCCTCTCGCCTCCGATTCAGAAAGTGAGGGCTTCAAGCCCCACTCCAGAAACCAAAAATCTAGGCTGACGTTCCCAGTGCAGTGCTGAGGGAGCGCTGCACTGTCGGAGATGCCGTCTTTCGGATGAAACATTAAAACTGAGGCTCAAATAAATGTAAAAGATCCCGTGGCGCTCTTTTAAAGAAGAGCAGGGGAGTTCTCCCCGGCGTTCTGACCAATATTTGTCCCTCAACCAACATCACTAAAATAGATGATCTAGTCATTGTCATATTGCAGTTTTTGGGAGCTTGCTGTGCGCAAATTGGCTGCCACCTTTCCTACATTACAACAGTGACTTCATTGGCTGTAAAGCGCTCTGGGACACCCTGAGGTTGTGAAAGGTGCTATATAAATGTAAGTTCATTCTTCCTTTCTCCTCAGAACTGAATAAAACCACGTGTGGCTGCTGATAGGAGGAGGGGGGGGTGGGGAAGCTGTCCTCTGATTACCTACTCGTGACTCCCCCTTGCTCTAGACACAAAGGACTGATTCAGCCCGTACTTTTCCACCCAACGAATGGACTGTAACAATATATAATCACAGAGTGTGCGCCTGCAATTCGTTCACTGAGAGAGCCACGTCCCGCCGGGAATTGCCTCTAGCCGCTCTTCCTGGTGTTATGGTCTTTATCTTCCCCAACCCAGTGGCACGGAGCTCAATCTGCCCCACGCCAATTACAGCTGGAGGTGCAAACAGTTCGCTCAACACTGACCATCATCATCATCGGCGGTCCCTCAAACGAGGATGACTTGCTTCCACAAGAGTTCACAGATGTTTCAATGAAGGACCCGATGTTCCAGATCCTGAACTCCAGTTGAGGGGGTGGAAGATGCCTGTCCGTGGATTTTTTTAACGTGTTGTGACCGTTGCACATCAGCCACCACATGGGCTCGACAGAGCTAGGTCTTTATCCAGTGGTAAGGGTTGAACCAGGATGACTGGAGACCTGCTCGACTGCAGGGACCTAGTGCGCACACATATCGCAATGTGGGCTGGTCCGTGCTGCCCCTGGGCCCTCGGCTCTTCTGGGCCCCGTACCCTCATTTGCCGCATCTTTGCCCATGATGTACCAGGGCCCAGCGCTCCAGCTCTATTTATAGCCCCGACCTGCGATGGTAATGTAATACTGACCAGCGCTTTGCTGGTCTGCTTGGCTCACTGCCGTGCTGGGTGGAACATGTGGTCATTGAGCCAACAGTGCAGTTATTACATTTTTTAAAAAGGCAGTAGATAAATAGGGTAAAAACTTGAATAGTTTTTCCTCATCTCTTGCCCTCCTTTTCTGGAGGCGTTGGATTCCTTGTGGGATATGCCACTGTGGGTGCTGGGCACTGCCCGTGCTTTGCCCACAAGGCCCATTATGCATGTGTGGACCTTCATTTTCTTTCTAATTTAAAATGTGCTATTTAACCATGGAGGGCATCACAGCCACACTGGATCTTGGGTCCATTGATGCACACATGGACGGTCAACCCTGGCCATCTACCCTCTCTAAACCAAGGGTGCGCAGTGTGGACCTCGGATTGAGATCACCTCGATGTGTTGGGTAAATAACAATAGTTCGGCATGAGCTCGTTTGTCAAGACCAAAAGGAGCCCTGAGCAGAATCCCTAGCTTTCGCCGCCACCCCCCCACCACCTTATTCACAATGGTGAGGGAGGCCCATCTGGCCCCCTCCTTGCCCAGAAGCATACAGCTCCACCCTGCCTCCCCCCCCCCCAACACTGCCCCACCCTCTCCCATCGCCAGGGTTCTTGCCTCCCACCTCCGGCTCAGTCGAACATTCCATGTACCTCACTCTTTGTGTGAAGAAGTAGCTCCGGACCCCCAGCTTGATCTTGGCCTCTCAACTAGTTCACACCCCTTGGCCTTTCAGACACTTACACCAGTGCTCTGGATCTGTCCTGCCCTGTTCAGTACTTCACGCGGGCCCACCTCTCTCTCTGAGAGGTCCCCCATCCCTGCTGTTCAGTTGGGAAGTGGAATGTATGTACTTTCCAGACATCGACTCCGAGGTTCAACACCGCCTCCAGTGCACCAGCGCAGCCTTCGGCCACCTGAGGAAGAGAGTGTTCAAAGATCACGCCCCCAAATCTGGCACCAAGATTATGGTCTACAGGGCTGTAGTGATACTCGCCCTACTGTATGGCTCAGAGACGTGGACCATATACAGCAGACACCTCAAATCGCTGGAGAAATACTACCAGCGATGCCTCCGCAAGATCCTGCAAATCCCCTGGGAGGACAGACGCACCGTCACTGTTCTCAATCAGGCCAACATCCCCAGCATCAATGCACTGACCACACTCGACCAGCTCCGTTGGGTGGGCCACATTGTCCGCATGCCTGACACAAGACTCCCAAAGCAAATGCTCTACTCAGAACTCCGACACAGCAAGCGAGGCCCAGGTGGGCAGAGGAAACGTTTCAAGGATACCCTCAAAGCTTCCTTGATAAAATGCAACATCCTCACCAACACCTGGGAGTCCCTGGCCAAAAACCACCCTAAGTGAAGGAAGAGCATCCTCACTTAGGGAGGGCACTGAGCACCTTGAGTCTCGTTGCCGAGAGCATGCAGAAAACAAGCGCAGGCAGCGGAAGGAGCGTGTGGCAAACCAGATTCCCCACCCACCCTTTCCTTCAACCACTGTCTGTCTGTCCCACCTGTGACAGAGACTGTAATTCCCGTATTGGACTGTTCAGTCATTTGAGAACTCACTTTTAGAGTGGAAGCAAGTCTTCCTTGATTTCGAAGGACTGCCTATGATGATGATATGATGATGATCTATGCACCTGTGAGTATGCTCACAGGTTTATGGAGCTGTTGCATTATGAGTGGCTTAGCCAGTCACTTGATGTTCACAAGACTCAATAAAACCCCAGTCAGTTGGGTTTAGGTCATCCATGATGAGGTATGCAGTCGTGAGCTTAGTGGATAAACTGGTAATGTGTAGTGAGATTGTTAAACTTTTGTTAATAAACCAACTAGTCTTTCATAGCAATGTGTTGCTATGAATTCTTAAGCAAAGAACCCATGAAGCAAATACATTGCAGGAGCTATTACATCCCATCAGATAAATGAAGAGAGGAACTCTCCAAGCCTTGAATATATTTTTGAAGACCATCGAGAGATTCCTGTGCAGTTGGATGCCTTCCTATTCCAGATCTGGTGCTGGAATCGGGGCTGGTCGCTTACTGCATGTTGAGTGGCTGGAAATTGGCTATCGGCTTTGAGATGATGATGCCAGATAGCAGTAACAACACAGGAGCTTTACGATCTGCATTATATCACAATAGAGAGCTGAACTCTGGTGTCACCAATGAAGTCAATGGCCCTCTGAGGTAGACTGAGCTGTTTCAGTCTGGTTTAAGTACTGGTATGTCACTTTAGGCAAAAGGTATGAGATAAACATTTATCTTGAGTATCTTGCCCTGTGGACCACAGAGTGGGACGGGAAGGGACGGGAAGGAAGGAAACGTACACCTGAGAGGGAAGATGGGGCCTCGGTTTAACGTCTCACCTGACCGACGGCACCTCCGACAGTGCAGCACTCCCTCAGCACTGCACTGGAGTGTCGGCCTAGACAACCGCAAGACGTGTGGGTTTTGTGCAGTTGCTTGTGGTACTCACAAACTGCCGACAGTGTAAATGGGGCGAGTGCCAGAACACCAGGAACTGGCACCGACAGGAAACCAATTTACAACAATAACAAATTGGCTGCAAGTCTATAAGCAGCAATAATGTAAATGTGTTCAAAAAAAAGAACAGGTTTATTATCTTGTGCAATAAAAACCAGAATTATTCTTCCCCCGAGTATTGAGCTGACTTAAGAGTCCAAACTTTGTTCTTTTTTAATATCCCAATTTTCTCTTCTACCCCTGCCTCCCCGTCGCCCCAACCCTTGGCCCAAAGGCAGTGATTCCTTGCCTGAGTACAACTCCACAACCACTGGCTGTAGTCCAGGACCTCTCGCGATTCTTCATGTGTGAGCAGCCTCTTCTTCAACCGGGAAGGTGGATATCACAGGGCAGCCAGATCGCTTTCAAAGTGCTGGCAGCATGAGCACGATGGGCTGAGTGATTTGAGGGTTCTGCTGAATGCTCTGCCAAGCCTCCGTCCTATAGAATCAGGCAGCACAGAAGGCCGCCATTCGGCCCATCGTGCCTGCACCAGCTCTTTGAGAGAGAGAGAGAGATCCAATTAGTCCCACCCCCCCTGCCCTTCACCTGGCAAATGTTTTCCTTCCAGCAGCAAATTATTGCTTTTTTTCTTGTTTCTCAGGATGTGGACAATGGTGGAAAGGCCACATTTAGTGCGCAACCCTAGATGCGTCCAAATACGGTGCTCCTGGGGTGTCCAATACACAAGCACTTAGGCCGGGATCGGGAACGGGAGCCTTGGCTGATACTGCACTCCCTACCTGTAGGATGCAGGGGCCTAGCTCTACGAACGGCTGGGGATGCTTTCATCCAGCGGTCTGAGGGACATTGTGTGCGGTCGGTTTCTGAATTATGGGTTTCATGACGACAGCAGCAACCTCAATATAAACCTTAACTCTTGCCCGAAATGAATTCAGCGTTGGCAGGAGCCTGTGACACAAATGCCGCCCCCCTCCGCCACCAATATAAAACCACCTGAACTCAGTTAACCCAACTAAATCATATTTCTCGTGACCACCAATTTTATTAGCTTGTGTTACCATGCAATGCAGAGCTGACCAAGTATGCCAACAAATATCTTGTAAAGTAGATGTAAAGTAAACTTATTCCTGAATTGTATCAGGGGAGGGATCTTGGTTTCAATAAGTAAGGGTTTAAGCACAATTTTAACAGAGCTTCACATTGCCGTAAGTCATAGATAAGGAAGTGCATTAAAGTATTTAGGAGGCAACTCTTGGATTTCCCCCATAAACTATGAAGGAAGGGGAATTCCAACATGGCTATACTGGGGTACAAGATGGTTCAGCTCCCTGGTGACTGATGGGGGAATTACAGTGCAGAGAAAATTAAATCTATGATATTAGAAAGGAGTAGAATGCTTTGATATCCCTGATTTGTGGTTACAATTTTGAGGTTAAAACCAGCATTTAAAGGGACTTTCCATCTCACCACAGATGACACATTACTCTCTAATATACTCTTAGGTGGATGCAAAAATCCCATGGCACTGTTTTGAAGAAAAGCAGGGGAGTTGTCCCCGGTGTCCTGGCCAATATTTATCCCTCAATCAACATCAGTAAAACAGATTATCTGGTCATTATCACATTGCTGGTTGTGGGAGCTTGCTGTGCGCAAATTGGCTACCACGTTTCCTACATTACAACAGTGACCACACTCCAAAAGTACTTCATTGTCTGTAAAGCTCTTTGGAGTGTCCTGAGATTGTGCAAGGTGGAGTGTGGTCACTGTTGTAATGTAGGAAACGCGGCAGCCAATTTGCGCACAGCAAGCTCTCACAAACAGCAATGTGATAATGACCAGATAATCTGTTTTACTGATGTTGTTGATCTAAATGCAAAAACATTTTTTCCTTCATGACTAGTCATTGTCGGGTTTAAGCTGTGATTTGTTTTTTAGAAAGCAAAATTAAAATTTTGGAGCGAAGCTTTCAATTGGAGCTTAAAGAGGAAATTGTGACTTTAATGGGATTGGCTCGGATTCATTGGGGGTTTGTTTGATCTCTGGCAGGAACAGCCCGACTTGATGCAAACTGGAGTGAGGTGAAGTGGACCAAGTATATTGGGTAACATTAGCCGGCCATAAAGGGAGCACCAATTCCAGAATTAATACACAGCTTCACAGCGAAGGCCCTTCAGTACAGGGGATTATCTCTGTAGTTTATTTGCCATTGTAGAGTTGGGGAAATTCAGGACAAACAATGAAGCAATCTTTCACACCCAGTGAAGACATACTGTCTGTGATCATATTATACCAAGTCCTGTTCACCAATCACCCTATGCTCGCTGACCTATATTGGCTCCCATTCGGGCAACGCCTCGATATTAAATTTTTCGGTCTCATTTTCAAATTGCTCCATGGCTATCTCTGTAACCTCCTCCAGCCCTACAACCTCTGCGCTCCTTCAATTCTGGCCTCTTGAACAACCCCAATTTTTCATCGCTCCACCATAGACAGTTTCTTAACTGATAAGGAAATAAGGGGTTATGGGGAGCAGGCAGGGAAGTGGACCTGAGTCCATGATCGGATCAGCCATGATCGTATTGAATGGTGGAGCAGGCTCGAGCGGCTGTATGGCCTATTCCTTATGTTCTTATTAGCATATGTACCTTCAGCTGCCTCGGCCCTAAGCTCTGGAATTCCCTCCCGAAACCTCTCTGCCTCTCTAGCCCTTTACGACCCACCTTAAAAGGCTAGATGTCAAATACTGTTTGATAACACTCCTGTGAAGTATCTTGGGACGTTTTACTATGTTAGAGGTGCTATATAAATACAAGTTGTTGTTGTTAAATGCTCTAACCCGAGGACCCTTCAGTAACTCGCCCAAATAACCACTCTTCATATGTGAGCCTTGCCAGTGAGCTTTTCGGTTATTTTATCATCGAGGGCATGAGTGCCTTGTCTTCATCTCATATCCACAGATGTACCTGTAGCTGTGGATCACTGGACAGCAATCTCCTTTCCTAGCCCAGGCGTGTCAGCTGTGGCTCAGTGGGCAGCACACTCGCCTCTGAGTCCGAAGGTTGTGGGTTCGGGTCCCATTCCAGGGACTTGAGCACAAAAATCTAGGCTGACACTCCAGTGCAGTGCTGAGGGAGTGCTGCACTGTGGGAGGTGCTGTCTTTCAGAGGAGACATTAAACCGAGGCCCTGTCTGCCCTCTCGGGTGGACTTAAAAGATCCCATGGCACTATTTCGAAGACGAGTAGGGGAGTTATCCCTCATGTCCTGGGCCAATATTTATCCCTCAATCAACATCACAAAAACAGTTTATCTGGTCATTATCACATTGTTGTTTGTGGGAGCTTGCTGTACGCAAGTTGGCTGCCGTGTTTCCCACATTACAATGGTGACTACACTCCAAAAGTACTTCATTGGCTGTAAAGCACTTTGAGACGTCCGGTGCTCATGAAAGGTACTCTATAAATGTAAGTCTTTCTTTCTTTTAACAGGAAGACCACCACCAGCACAGGTGCCTTGAGTTGAGAGCAGCGAACAGCGCAGACTGGGATCAAACCTGGGAGTTCGGGTCTTTACAGTTTGGCACTGGGCCCGATGAGGCAGTTGTCAACTAAACCACCAAAGCTGGTTTCGACTGTTCTGAGTACTACCCGCGGTAACAGGAGGAATGTTTGCACCCAGAGGGTGGTGGGGGTCTGGAACTCACTGCCTGAGAGGGTGGTAGAGGCAGAAACCCTCAACACATTTAAAAAGTACTTGGATGTGCATTTGAAGTGCTGTAACCTACCGGGCTACAGACCAAGAGCTGGAAAGTGGGATTAGGCCGGATAGCTCTTTGCCAACCGGCACAGACAAGATGGGCCAAATGGCCCCTTTTGGTGCCGCAAACTTATTGATACTAACAGGGTGAGAGGGGGACGATAAGTGAGCTTTTGAGAGCTCTGTATCCGCGATAGGGTTACATCTTTAAGAAGTTATATAAAATGTCAGAAGGACCAAGCATTAAGAAATTGCTGACTTTAATCAGGAATGACTCCCACCCGTAACGGATAAATGGCAGGAAAATAGTTCAGTTGTGGAGAGGAGTTTGCAGAGGGATGAACTGAGAGTGAGAAGGTGTACGGTGGAATGTATCCCTGTTACTGCCTTGTTCATCGCTGCACTTAAAGACATCATCATAGGCAGTCCCTCGGAATCGAGGAAGACTTGCTTCCACTCTAAAAGTGAGTTCTCGGGTGACTGAACAGTCCAATGTGGGATTTACAGTCTCTGCCGCAGGTGGGACAGACAGTCGTTGAGGGAAGGGGTGGGTGGAACTGGTTTGCCGTACGCTCTTTCTGCTGCCTGCGCTTGATTTCTGCACGCTCTCGGCGACGGGAACTGCCACACAACTGCCGTGGGTGCGTAAACCGGGCCTGTTTTAGGTCGGGAAAGGCGCTATATAAATCCAAGACTTTCTTTCTTCTACTAGGCTCTGGCCTGCATGTCTAATGACTGCTGCATCCCTGGCCCGCTTCAGCTTCTTACACCACTTATCTAACAAACAGAACCTTTGCATTAACTGCCTGAGAGTTGACGCTAATGAGCAGACATCAGCCGCCCGCCTAAGCCTTTGCTGAAAATCAGCAGCACAATGAATCGGGTGGCAAAATGAACAGGGTGCCTATTCTAATGGCGCCCGTTATATTCAACGCTCAGAGCAGGCACTGCTGGGCCCACGACTCTTGGGAAGAGGGGTTAAAGAAAGAACTAAACAAGCCAATTAATCAGCAACTCGGCCAGATAAACCTGAGGTTCACTAATGGTTTTTTAAAATGGCCCGTCGACATTTGTCGAGCTCCAAAGGAATTGCTGTTTAACTGCAGTAAGCTAATTCGGAGGTAAATTATTTACCTGCAATGTATGCTCGTATGCTGATTATTGTTGCATAATGCAATTCAGCCCTGTGAAATCAATTTAAGTGTATAATAAATCAGACACACACAGAGGCACAGCGACACACACCTCACTATGGGTCACAGAACAGCAGTAGCTGAGAGACCGATCTACAAAGGCTCAGGACACCTAGGGCCTCCGGACAGAGACCCAGGATTTGTTTTTGATTTGATGTTTTCTGTGGTTTGGATTTTTTTCCCCCAATGTCGGGCCCCTGGATGTGGATGACGCGGGTGCAAGGCCAGCATTTACCTCCCATCCCGTGTTGCCCCGTGAAAGTGGCGATGGGGCCTCCTCCATGAACCGCGGCAGTCCTTGGGGCGCTCCCGGCAACGCTGCTGGGGAGGGAATTCCAGGATCTTTCAGCCGGGGCACGTCCAAGTGGGGATGGTGCGGGACTTGGGAAGAGGAAACTTGGGAAGAGGAAACTTGGCAAGTGGCGCTGTTCCTAAGATCGTGCTACTCTTCTCATAGAATAGTCATCATCATAGGCAGTCCCTCAAAATCGAGGAAGACTTGCTTCCACTCCAAAAGTGAGTTCTCAGGTGACTGAACAGTCCAATACGGGAATTACAGTCTCTGTCACAAGTGGGGCAGACAGTGGTTGAAGGCTCCATAGAATAATAGAATGGTTCCAGCACAGGAGGCGGCCATTCGGCCCGTCGAGCCCGTGCCGGCTCTCTGCAAGAGCACTTCAGCTAGTCCCACCCGCCTGCCCTTTCCACTATTTGGACGAAGAGCAGGGGAGTTCTCCCTCGGTGTCCTGGGCCAATATTTATCCCTCAACCAACATCACTAAAAACAGATTACCTGGACATTATCACGTTGCTATTGTGGGAGCTTGCTGTGCGCAACTTGGCTGCTGTGTTTCCTACATTACCGCAATGACTACTTTATTGGCTGTGACGTGCTTTGGGACTTCCTGAGGTAATGAATGCTGTGCTATCAATGCAAATCTTTCTTTGATTTCAGTAACTAGTAAGAAGCTATAACTTGTATACCGTCCCATCCTCTGTCATCGAGCTACAGTACGCGGACAACACCTGCGTCTGCGCACACTCAGAGACTGAACTCCAAGTCATCGTCAACATCTTCACTGAGGCGTACGAAAGCATGGGCCTTCCACTAAACATCCGTCAGACAAAGATCCTCCACCAAACTGACCCCGCCACACAACACTGCCCCCCAGTCATCAAGATCCACGGCGTGGCCCTGGACAACGTGGACCACTTTCCATACCTCCTATTATCAGCAAGGGCAGACATCGACGACTAGGTTCAACACCACCTCCAGTGCGTTAGCGCAGCCTTCGGACGCCTGAGGAAGAGTGTGTTCGAATATCAGGCCCTCAAATCTGGCACCAAGCTCATGGTCTACCGGGCTGTAGTGATACCCGCCCCCCTGTATGGCTCAGAGACGTGGACCATGTACAGTAGACACCTCAAATCACTGGAGAAATACCACCAACGATGTCTCCGCAAATCCCCTGGGTGGACAGACGAACCAACGTTAGCCTCCTCGATCAGGCCAGCATCCCCAGCATCGAAGCACTGACCAACTCTGTTGGGCGGGCCACATTGCTCGCGTGCCCGACACAAGACTCTCAAAGCAAGCGCTCTACTCAGAACTCCTATACGGCAAGCGAGCCCCAGGTGGGCAGAGGAAACGTTTCAAGGACACCCTCAAAGCCTCCTTGATAAAGTGCAACATCCCCACTGACACCTAGGAGTCCCTGGCCAAAGATCGCCCTAAGTGGAGGAAGTGCATATGGGAGGGCCCTGATCACCTCGGGTCTCGTTACCGAGAGCATGCAGAAAACAAGCGCATGCAGCGGAAGGAGCGTGCGGTAAACCAGACTCCCCACCCACCCTTTCCTTCAACCACTGTCTGTCCCACCTGTGACAGAGACTGTAATTCCCAGATTGGACTGTTCAGTCACCTGAGAACTCACTTTTAGAGTAGAAGCAAGTCTTCCTCGATATCGAGGGACTGCCTATGATGATAGCTTGTGTATATTACAAGGAGTGAATGTTGCCTGAAATATTTACACGACAATCAGTTTTCTCCACATGTGTAGAATTTAAATGGCGTAGAATTGGACACAATAATGTACGAACAAGAACTGCACTTTGTTCAGGAATTCCAGCCATTAGCAGTAGAAAGGTGAGGGAATGAATGGTATCAGTGATCAGCACCTCACCACACATTGCCTGCATATGAGGTATGAAAGAGGCCTTTCGGTGGCAAGAAATCGCTGGGCTGGGGACGCGCTGTCAAATAATCAGCAAACCAACCCAATTCTATCTATTGTTTTATCCCCCTTCAGACAACCCCTTATCTTCCCGCCCCCCACCCTGCCCCCACACCACGCAAGGAGCTGAATCATGATGTATTTATGCTGGGGTGGGTTAGTTCCACAGGTTCTGACAGCCCTCTGGTATGTGTGAGTCGAGGAACAGTGGAGTGGTGACCGGCTATTCGACTGTAAAAGGCATCACACTCTGTTCTCACCCAATGTCTGTACTCGCTCACACACACACACACATACACACAAACACACACGTAATTTTAAACTCTGCCCAGCCTTTGCTGCAACAACCCAACCACATAGACATCCCCCATCCTCATATAAGGACTCCCAAATGCAAGGAATTTCTATACTTTATGTTTCCCAAATTCAGGAGCCCCACAACTGTGGCTGCCATCTCGGAACTGCCCTCAACTCCCAGCCCTCCCTCGAGCTCTCACCCAACCTATTCTCTGCAGTTTCCCCCATATCCCCGCCCCCCCCCGCAGCATACTAACCCCAACTGCTCCCTCGGTCCTCTCCTGTCCCAGCTCCTGACCACCCAATATCATCTCAAAACCATGCTTCCCGGCAACAGTGATCTGTTCTTCTCCTCTGACGCATTCCTTGCATCCCTCAAGACTGCTGGTATCACCTCTCCTCCAGAAAGGCATCCTCATCCATTTCATTCTACCATCCCATCTCTAACCTGCCCTTTCTTTTCAAGCTCCTGGTGCATGTCACTGTCTCACAATAACACTCCCACCACAGCTTGTTCAAAGACCCTCCAGTCTTGTTACCCCCCTGCCCCCAGCGTTAAGTCAAGTCTGGTGCAAGTTACACAGCTGCCATTCTGTGTAACTGTGGGCACTGCTCCTGTCTCCCCTCATCCTCATTAACCCATTATTCAATACCATTGACATTCCATCCTCCTCCAGCATCGCTCCTCCACTATCCGTCCCAACAACACTGCTCACTCCTGGTTCTGCTCATATCTTTTATAATGCAGACGTGATTTCGCCTCTGACAGCCCACGGAGTGTCAGCTTGAGCCAGTGCTAGCACTCTTGTCTCCGAGGCACAGGATTGTGTGTTCATTCCCAACAGGGGCTGGAGAATCATAGAATCATACAATGGTTACAGCACTGAAGGCGGCCATTCGGCCCATCGAGCCCGTGCCGGCTCTCTGCAAGAGCACATCAGCCAGTCCCACTCTCCCGCCCTTTCCCCATAACCCTGCAAATGTTTTTCTTTCAGGTACTTATCCAACTCCCTTTAGAAAGCCACGTTTGAGTCTGTCACCACCACCCTTTCAGGCAGCGCATTCCAGATCCTAACCACTCGCTGTGTTTTTCCACATGTTGCCTTTGGTACTTTTTCCAATCACCTGAAATCTGTGTCCTCTGGTTCTCGACCCTTCCATCAATGGGAACAGTTTCTCTCAATCTACTCTGTCCTCTATCAAATCTCCTCTTGACCTTCTCTGCTCTAAGGAGAATAACCCCAGCTTCTCCAGTCTATCCACGTAACTGATGTACCTCATCCCTGGAATCATTTTCGTAAATCTTTTCTACACCTTCTCCAGGGCCTTCACATGCTTCCTAAAGAGCAATGCCCAGAATTGGACACAATACTCCAGTGTTTCATAGCATATCATTTATTAAGGGTAACCCTTCATTGCAGCACTGACGGAATGCTGAGTTTTCAGAGGTGCTGTCTTTCAGATGGAATCGAAGCCCCATATCCCTGTTCAGGTGAACATAAACGATCGCCTGATTGTATTGTCAGTTGTGGCTCAGTGGGTAGCACTCTCGCCTCTCAGTCAGTAAGTTGTGGGTTCAAGCCTCACTCCAGAAACTTGGATAAGATGTTAAACCGAGGCCCGTCTGCCCTCTCAGGTGGTCGTAAAAGATCCTATGCCATCATTTCGAAGAAGAACAGGGTCAGTTATCCCCGGTGTCTTGGCCAATATTTATCCCTCAATCAACATCACGAAAAACAGATTATCTGGTCATTATCAAAGTGCTGTTTCTGAGAGCTTGCTGTGGGCAATTTGGCTGCCGTGTTTCCAACAGTAACTACACATTAAAACAAATACTTAATTGGTCGTAAAGCGCATTGGGACGTCTGGTGGTCATGAAAGACGCTATATAAATGCAAGTCTTTTTTTTTTACTAACACCAATTGAGGAAAAGTAGAGGCATTCTCTCAGCATCGTGGATTAATGTAACCTTTTCTTCAGGAATTCACCTGCCGTGCACCGTGTCACTGCCTGACACATACAACGACGGTGCCAAAGCTGAACTTAAACAATCCAATTACAGGGTCTTTAAGAAATAAGATTTTTGAAAGATTCCTCAGATCAGAGCGGCCTGGAAATAATCTCTCTCATTCTGCGACTGTGAAACCTTCCACTCAATCTCCCTGTTGTTGGTTCAGGATTAATGACAGTTATCAACTTTAATTACAGATGTGCATGCACACACACACACACACACACACACTCACAACTACAAAGAGACCTAATTACAGCCTTGAATCAAAAATAAGATATTTACACATATTAAAAAAGGCCTTAAAACAATAAATCCAATTAAAATTTTTCTGTTTGCTACCTTTTTCTCCCAGCAGGATTTCATTTTAGAATTATCCAGTGCTTAAATACGTCTAGTGTGCTGTCACCTAATTCTTAAGTAAACCTGGATTGTTAATTAAACACTGCTCTGTTGTCACAATTAAATATTGAGCTCAAGTCAAATCAAACTGGTGTATTAGCCCTGAGCACTGGGGATTGGTGGCAGTTCCTGGGCAACACATTACCATAGCTAGCTTTAAATTATTCATTCCTGCTGTTCTCGATTTCTCTGCTGTACCTGTGGTATCGTGTTAACTAACATTGAAGGCTAGTGGTGTTGATTCAGATGCACTGTGCCACTCAATCGAAAGCCTTTTAAGGAAAAAACAACCAGAAGTTCCTTTTCAAGGATCGATGAAGGCAGTGGAATAATTAAGAACTGTCTGCAATTTTTCTAACTGAACATTGATTACTCAATTCGGAATAATCACCTCATTCGCTTCAATTAACTCGCTGGTTTATTCTTTTGCCTTTATTTGCGAGAGGTCCCACTGAACTCCTCTGTCCACACACTGATACTCAAACAATGTCAGTACTGGTGCTGCTGAATTACCCTGCAGCATCCCAATCGTGTGTTATTATTCATCGTGCAATAGTTTCTGAACTGATCTCCATCCTTTTCATGGGCCGAGATAGAGTGGATAGGAAGGGCCTTATTTCCTTAGCAGAGGGGTCAATGACCAGGGGGCATAGATTTAAAATAATTGGTGGAAGGATTAGAGGAGAACTTTTTTTCACCCAGAGGTTGGTGGGGGTGGTAGAGGCAGAAACCCGCACCGTATTTAAAAAGTACTTGGGTGTGAACTTGAAGTGCCGTAACCTACAGGGCTGCAAACCAAGAGCTGAAAAGTGGGTTTAGGCTGAATAGCTCTTTTTTGACCAGCGCAGACACGATAATAATAATATCTTGTATTTATATAGCGCCTTTAACGTAGTAAAACGTCCCAAGCCGCTTCACAACAGTGTTACAAGACAAAAACAGAGAAATTTCACACCGAGCCGCAAAAGAAGAAAGTAAGGTAGCTGACCAAAAGCTTGTTTAAAGAGGTAGGTTTTAAGGAGCGTCTTAAAGGAGGAAAGAGAGGAAAGAGAGGTAGAGAGGTGGAGAGGTTTAGGGAGGGAGTTCCAGAGCTCAGGGTCCAGACAGCTGAAGGCACGGCCACTGATGGTTGAACAGTTATAATGAGGGATGCTCAAGAGGCCAGAAGTTGAGGAGCGCAGACATCTTGTGGGGTTGTGAGGCTGAAAATGATTGCAGAGATAGGGAGGGGGCAAGTCCATGGGGTGATTTGTAAACAAGGATGAGAATTTGGAAATCGAGGCGTTGTTTAACCGGGAGCCAATGTAGGTCAGAAAGCACAAGGGTGATGGGTGATCATGACTTGGTGCGAGTTAGGACATGGGCTGCTGAGTTTTGGATGACCTCAAGTTTACGTAGTGTAGAATGTGGGAGGCCGGCCAGGAGTGAGTTGGAGTAGTCAATTCTAGAGGTAACAAAGGCATGGATGAGGGTTTCAGCAGCAGAAGAGCTGAGGCAGGGGCAGAGGCGGGCAATGTTACGGAGGTGGAAAAAGGCAGTTTTAGTTATGTCGCGGATATGTGGCTGGAAACTAATTTCAGGGTCAAAGATGACAGCTAGGGTGCGAACTGTCTTGTTCACCCTTAGGTTGATGCCAAGGAGAGGGATGGAGTCAGTGGTTAGGGAACGCAGTTTGTGGCGGGGACCAAAGATAATGGCTTCGGTTTTACCAATATTTAATTGAAGAAAATTTCTGCTCATCCAGTGCTGGATGTTGGACAAGCAATCTGACAATTTAGATACCAAGCAGGAGTTGAGAGAAGTGGTGGTGAGGTAGAGCTGGGTGTGATCAGCATACATGTGGAAACTGGCACTGTGTTTTCGGATGATATCGCCAAGGGGCAGCATATCGATGAGAAATAGGAGGGGGCCAAGGACAGATCCTTGGGGGACACCAGCGGTAACAATGCAGGGGTGGGAAAAGAAGCCATTGCAGGAGGTTTTCTGGCTACGATTAGATAGATAAGAATGGAACCAAGCGAGTGCAGTCCCACCCAGCTGGACATTGGTGGAGAGGCACTGGAGGAGAATGGAGTGGTCAACTGTGTCAAAGGCTGCAGACAGGTCCAGAGGACGAGGAGGGATAGTTTACCGTTGTCACACTCACAATGGGCCGAATGGCCTCGTTCTGTGCCATAAATTTATATGATTCTATGAAGTTGATGGCTCATGCTCAATTACTGCAATTGTATAGGGCCTTGATGAGACCACACCTGGAGTATTGTGTACAGTTTTAGTGCAGGACCGATATACTTACCTTAGAGGGAGTGCAACAACGGCAGTTAATTCTTGGGATGGGGGGATTGTCCTATGAGAAGAGATTGATTAAACTAGGCCTATATTCTCCAGAGTTTAGAAGAATGAGAGGTGATCTCATTGAAACATATAAAATTCTTAAGGAGCTTGACAGGGTAGATGCTGGGAGTCTGTTTCCACTGGCTGGGGAGTCTAGAACCAGGGGTCATAGTCTTAGAATAAGGCGTCAGACATTTAGGACTGAGATGAGGAGAAATCTCTTCACTCAGAGGGTGCTGAATTTTTGGAATTCTCTACCCCAGGGGGCTGTGGATGCTGAGTCGTTGAGTATTCGCAAGACAGAGATCGATAGATTTTTGGATACTAAGGAAACTGAGGGATATGGGGATAGTGCAGGAAGATGGAGTTGAGGTAGTAGATCAGCCATGATCGTACTGAATGACGGAGCAGGCTCGAGGGGACAAATGGCCTATTCCTGCTCTTATGAGTACAGTTCGATAGGCGTCAGCAGCCCAGCATTACCTTGCCCTTGTGGTCATTCACCTAGAGAGTGACAGTCGACAGCTATTTAACTATGGGAGGATCACAGCCAAACCCGATCCAATCCTTATCCAGTTTCCGTACGTTTCGCACAATCTGGAGCCATCACTGGATACCAATCGGGAGTAGGAAGCCATGGCTGATGTTCCCAGCAGCCCAGAAACTCAGAGCAATCCCAGAGCTCCTATTGCTGTCTCAGATGAGAGCAGTTAAGTCAACGTTTGTATGCCTCGGTCAAACAGCAGGGAGTGTGCTTACCCAAAGGAGGGCTTCTATGCCCAATGCCAACTGAATGCCATTGGCCATGAGGTGCCATAGAGAGGTGGTTTTATCCTAATGGCGGATTTCAGATGTTGACAGGACAATCGGCAGGTGATGTGGAGGGTAGGGAATGTGTCTGCCCACAGAAAACAACTCAAGAGGAGGAGTCCGCACATCCTCCACATGTCCCAGAGGCCTGTAAGATTACCCAACTGGTCATCCCAGTCAGGGAATGGTGTACAGCTAAAGTGTCCAAACTGTGGCCCTGGGGCCAAACATGCCCCCAAGTTGGAGGTAATCTACCCTTCAAAGCCCGGACAGTTCATACCTACTTGTACTTATATTTCTTATACACTGGTTTGTCCTCTTTGAATCTTGTGAGCCTGGAGACCTGGATAGGCTTGTGTTTAGTACATTAATCTTATTCACGATAAATCCTAAATCAAAACACAGCGGTCTGGAAATTCGCCTCGGGCTGCAGCATAAAGCAGGTGGCATCGGATTGGCCGCTGGTTATACGCACCGCCCGGTATTCAGGTCCGCTGCAGTCAGTGAAATTAAATATCAGGCGCTGCGTATACCAGTGGCCAATCCGATACTGCCCGCTTTGCACCCCGGCCCGAGACGAATTTCTCGGCCAACCATCTTTTAACATCAGCAAATTCAGATCTATGAAAATGAATGAGGCCATTGATTTAAACTCCAGTGAACACAGACTTAAGATAACTGGTAGATTTGAGAGGAGGGGAGTTGTTCTGATCTGGAATGCACTGCCTGAATGGGCGGTGGAAGCAGATTCAATAGTAACTATCAAAAGGGAATTGTTATAAATACTTAGAAACAGAGAAATTTACAGCGCAGAAGGAGGCCATTTCAGCCTATCGTGTCCGCGCCGGCCGACAAAGAGCCACACGGCCCTTAGTCAGCAGCCCTGAAGGTTACATATAAACCTATGAACAATGAACAATGGTGGAAAGGTAAAGAGCACCCAGCCCGACCAGTCCGCCCCACACAACTGCGACACCCCTTACACTGAAACATTCTACACTCCACCCCAACCGGAGCCATGTGATCTCCTGGGAGAGGCAAAAACCAGATAAAAACCCAGGCCAATTGGGGGAAAAAAATCTGGGAAAATTCCTCTCCGACCCATGCAGGCGATCGAAACTAATCCATGAGATCACACTGGCCGTATTCGATTCGCTGCAGTGCTTTCCATTGTATCTGCGCCAGCCAAAAAGAGGTTATCCAGTCTAATCCTACTTACCAGCTCTAGATCCATAACCCTGCAGGTTACGGCACTTCAAGTGCCCATCCAAGCAGCTTTTAAATGTGGTGAGGGTTTCTGCATCCACCACCCTTCCAGCAGTAAGCTCCAGACCCCCACAACCCTCTGCGTGAAGAAGTCTCCCCTCAAATCCCTTCTGAACCTTCCACCACCTTAAAACTATGCCCCTTTGTAATTGACCCCGCCACCAAGGGAAATAGGCCCTTGCTATTCACTATATCCAGGCCCCTCAAAATGTTGTACACCTCAATGAGGTCTCCTCTCAGCCTCCTCTGTTCCAATAAGAACAAACCCAGCCTATGCAATTTGTCCTCATAGCTAAAATTCTCCTTGCAGGGAAAAAAAAACTTGCAGGGCTAGGGGGAAAGAGCAGGGGGAGTGGGACTAAGTGGATTACTCGTTCAAAGAGCCGGTACAGGCAGGATCTGCCGAATGGCCTCTTTCTGTGCTGTGTGATTCTGTGACTCTGCGGCCTCTGAAGCAGAGACACTGTTGCGTCTAACGCAGGGTGATTAAGCAATAAAAATAACCACAAGCGAACCAATCACATTAACTGTTTTAACTCTATAAAGTCATGCCATGACTGGTGCTGTGAATTTGATGGATGCTTTTAATATAGCGAGCAATTGGCTGGTCAATCACAATGCTCCTGTCACTATTTACGGTGGTTAACCCAACAGTTAGCAGAACAACTGAATGTGCAGCCTGAGCCTAGGAATTCTGCAGTGAAGGATAATACCCAAACATCCTCCATCCCTCACAACCTTCTTTAAAACCTTTGACCATGCCTTCAGTCGCCTTCACCTAACTGCCCCCCTAACATCCTGCTCCCAGCACCTCTAGTGATGCTATATAAACACAAGTTTATTGTATGCTACGATGCATTTAAGGGGAAGCGAGATAAGCACACGAGGGAGAAAGGAATAGAAAGATATGCTATAGGGTTAGTTGAAGAGGGGTGGAGGAGACTTGCGTGGAGCGTTATCACCGGCACGGACCAGTTGGGCCCAATGGCCTGTTTCTGTGCTGTACATTCTGTGAGAAGCTGTTATGACGGGAAATGCAAAGTTAGATTAGCGAGTGACAATCAAACCGATGAGACCATCAAATCAACTGAAATTTCCCTCAAATGATTCTGGAGTTTGCGTGCTGTAAATTTAAAGATGACGAGCTAAACAAAGAGAGGAAACCCTTCTTTAAAAATAACGATTGATCTTCTCTCATTTAAATACACAAAAGTTTTGCAGCTGTTTCCAACTTCTGTGTCTGGCACAATCTGTTTAGGTTTATTCAGCCACCTGAGTTGTCACAATATCTTTCTTTCCTTGCTTAAAAAAAACTACAGGTCGACTGTATGTGAGACGAGGAATTATATAGTTTCTTCACAATACAAAATACAATTTCAGTACTTCTGTGGAGGGGGAGACAGGCACTGTACAAAAACTGTTCAATCCAACCATGACACAATTTACCCATAATGCTTAGTAGTAAAACAGATGTCATGGCAACCCAGGTGGCCTAAATAAGTGAGCAGAGAGCATAATAATTCTTCACACCCACTGATCACAATTAATTTAAAACTCTGACTCCCCTGGTGAGCTGAGAGGAGATCAGATGGCTGCCATTTATTTTAAACATCAATAAAGTATGTACTATTCAACCTATCTGTAGGCCTCCAATTTATTCTTAATCTTAACATAGGTACTACATTGATCTTTTGAAAAAAACAGAAGCATGCCTGGTGACCATTGTATGGCTTGAAAGAATCTTTGTTCTAAAATGCAGCCTATTATTTCAGGCTGCAAAACTGCAGGGAGCCAATTTCTTCAATAAATATTCCACGATTTACAGGGGCAATCTCATTTTCTCAGAATCTTCACCTTGTTTAAATGGATTGGTCGACAACCGTGCCTACCTCCACCGATTTATTTTGTCTCTTGAATGGCACAAATATGGAAGAGTTGACTTTTGGCAGTCGGTTGTTTCTCAAAACACAGCCCGTCGGAAAACTCCAAAGCAGCAACCTCCAAACCTGTAGTACTACCATTTTTCAGTCCTCCTCCTCTGTAACGGGCGCTGAAATTGGATCATGGATACAGGCCACATAGAATTTACAGCACAGAAGCAGGCCATTTGGCCCAACTGGTTTGTGCTGGTGTTTACGTTCCACTTGAGCCTCCTCCAACCCTACTGCGTCTCACCCTATCTACATATCTCTCTATACCTTTCTCCTCCTGTACTTAAACAGTGACCCCTTAAATGCATCTGCGCTATTCACCTCAACATTCTAACCACTCTCTGGGTAAAGAAGTTTCTCCTGGATTCCTTATTGGATTTATGAGTGACTATCTTATATTTACTCTGACGGAATTGGACAGGTTAGATGCAGGAAGAATGTTCCCGATGTTGGGGAAGTCCAGAACCAGGGGGTCACAGTCTAAGGATAAGGGGTAAGCCATTTAGGACCGAGATGAGGAGAAACTTTTTCACCCAGAGAATTGTGAACCTGTGGAATTCTCTACCACAGAAAGTTGTTGAGGCCAGTTCGTTCGATATATTCAAAAGGGAGTTTGATGTGGCCCTTACGGCTAAAGGGATCAAGGGGTATGGAAAGAAAGCAGGAATGGGATGCTGAAGTTGCATGATCAGCCATGATCATATTGAATGGTGGTGCAGGCTCGAAGGGCCAAATGGCCTGCTCCTGCACCTATTTTCTATGTTTCTATGTTATATCATCTAGTTTTGGATTCCCCCACAAGTGGAAACATCTTCTCTATGTCTACCCTATCAAACCCCTTCAAAATTGTAAGGACCTCTAGTAGATCACTCTCAGCTTTTTCTTTTCTAGAGAAGAGCCCCAGCCGGTTCAGTCTTTCCTGATATTAGAGATCAGACAAACACAGTTCAATTGGTCAAACCAAAGGATAACTGGTCAAAACTGCAACATCCGGGCAAGATGAGAAAAAGATTTTACTGAACGAAAATGATTATCTGCATTCATTTGCATAATACCAGAGCCAGCCTGCAACAGAGAATGATGCAGAAATACAGAAGCCAGTGCACTGTTACACCAATGACAGCTTCGGTATTACTGGGGAATAAGGAGGAGGGGGGGGAGAAAAACGTTTACAATCATGTAAATAACTAAGAAAAATGAGCAAGGCTTTGGAGAGGGAGGACAGAAACAACTAACTGGGGTACGGTAGCATAGTGGTTATGTTACTGGACCAGTAATGCAGAAGCCTGGACTAATGATCTGGAGACAGGGGTTCAAATCCCACCACGGCAGCTGGGGAATTTAAATTCAGCTAATTAAATAGATCAGGAATTAAAAAGTTAGTGTCAGTAATGGTGACCATGAAATTAGCGGATTGTTGGAAAAACCCTCTGGTTCACTAATGTCCTTCAGGGGAGGAAATCTGCCGCCCTTACCCGGTCTCGACTGTATGTGACTCCAGTTGACTCTCAACTGCCCCTCTGACATGGTCTAGCGAGACACTCAGTTGTACCAAACCGCTGCAACAATGTCAGCACTGTGGGAGTACCTTCACCACTCGGGCTACAACGATTCAAAAAGGCGGCTCACCACCACATTCTCAGGGGCAATTAGTGATGGGCATTTAATGCTGCCCACATGCTGGGAACGAATAAATAAATAAGTACTTGTGCCTTAAAGAAAGACAAACATTTATATAGCACCTTTCACAACCGTAGAACATCCCAAAGCACTTTACAGCCAATGAAGTACAGTCAGTGTTGTAATGTGGGAAACGCAGCAGCCAATTTGCGCATAGCCAGCTCCCACAAACAGCAATGAGATAATCTGTTTTTTTAGTGACGTTGGTTGAGGGATAAATATTGGCCAGGACACTGGGAAGAGCTCCCCTCCTCTTCTAATAGTTCCTTGAGACCTTTTACGTCCGGCTGAGAGGGCAGACATGACCTCCATTTCACGTCTCTTCCGAAAGACAGACTGAAAATATTAAGCTAATATTTCAAATCTGCAGAGGTAATAAAAATAAAATATTTTAGAATGCAAGTAACTGGAAATAAGACATTTTAGGGAAGATGTGAAATGGTGGGAAAAACAGTACAAATACTATCGTAGACACGTGATCACACACTGCGGGCACGGAATGCAGCTCAGAGAGTTGGCCATGCAACGCTAAACCCTATTTCTGACCCACAGGTCCGGCTGGAAGCGTATGATCGTGGAGCTTTCCCGTTTCTCCCCAGGACCTGTGCCCTCAGGATGGGTGAGGCGCACAGTGTCTTCGCCTTGTGTCCATCATGCGATGCTCTGCTTCGGGCAGAGCAGTGTTGTGTTTAGGCTGCAGCCTGACCGCAGTAAACAGCAGAAAGTGCAGGTCAGGCCCCCCCTACCCCCACCCCCACCGACTACCTGTCAGCATCGGCGCAGGAAACCAACTGCTTTAATGAGAAACCAGAGCAGGCAGAGGAGGAAGGAGGCGAATTTTAAAGTGGCAAGTATTGTGTTCGGAATTATAACGATTCCCCTATTAATCGGAAACATTTGCGGTGGCGATAATAGGAGAACCATTATTGTTCCATAAACAATACTGAGCACTTAATAAAAATCCAATCCCTTCCCCCCTCTCTCCCCCCCCCACCCGAAGCTGTTGAACCACGTTGGATCCACCACCATCCAACTGGCACTTCCTCATGTGCGAGCTCAGACCCTGTGTGTCAGCGGAATGCTTAACTATACAACGGGTATTACATTCGATTACAACATTGCGTGGCATTCCTACCTTTAAAGAAAAAGGAAGCCTTGCATTATTGTGGCGCCTTTCACAGCCTCAGGACGTCCCAAAGCGCTTTACAGCCAATGAAGTACTTTTTGGAGTGTAGTCACTGTTGTAATGTGAGAAACGCGGCAGCCAATTTGCGCACAGCAAGCTCCCACAAACAGCAATGTGATAATGACCAGAGAAATCTGTTTTTTTTTAAAAAGTGATGTTGGTTGAGGTATAAATATTAACCAGAACTCCCCTGCTGTTCTTCGAAATAGTGCCATGGGATCTTTTACGACCAGCTAAGAGAGCAGACGGGGCCTCGGTTTAACGGTATCCAAAAGACGGCACCTCCGACAGTGCAGCACCCCCTCAGCAGTGCACTGGAATGTCAGCAGTGACTATGCTTCAAAAGTACTTCATTGGCTGTAAAACACTTTGGGATATCCGATGGTCATGAAAGGCGCTATATAAATGCAAGTCTTTTTCTTCCTCGTTGTTTCTTTTTTCCCCATTTGGTCTCAACAAAAACTTTACAATCCCATGTACAGTGGCCAGGAATGATCTCCAGTCACTGAATGCCCTCTAGAGGCAGTGCGCACACATAACTTCATCCTCAAACAACATTTCCATTATTGTTCTCTCCAGTTTATTCCGCCCCCCTCCCCTGTCCGCTGAAGGTGTTGACTCACAGTCTGGTTCAGTCCCATGTGCAGGTTCTGCCTGCCAGCTACAGGTACATTGTCCAAGTCTTCATTCTTCATACATCAGCCTGAACAGGGAATTCAACCAAGGGGTGCATCGGAGACAAGCCCAACCCTGTTCTGGCTGATTCCTTCCCATCTTTTCGGAGAGAAAAGAGGCACTCGGACCAGTTGGACTTCGTGCCTTGGGTGAGGTCACTCCAGAGACTTGAGCACAAAATCTAGACTGACACTGCACTGAGGGAGTGGTGCACTGTCCGAGGTGCTGTCTTTTGGATGAGACATTAAACCGAGGCCCCGTGTCTGCTCTCTCAGGTGGACGTAAAAGATCTCGTGACATTGTTTCGAAGACGAGCAGGCGAGTTATCCCTGGTGTCCTGGTCAACCTTTATCCCTCAATCAACATCACTAAAACAGATTATCCGATCACTATCACATGGCTGTTTGTGGGAGCTTGCTGTGCGCAAATTGGCTGCCGCGATTCCTTCATTACAACAGAGGTTGCACTTTAAAAAGTACTGCACTGGCTGTAAAACACACTGGGGCATCCCGAGGCGCTATATAAATGCAGGTCTTTCTTTTTTTATCAGCTCACAGAGCGGGGCTCGAATCTGGGCGTTTCTTGCTCCGTA
Organism: Pristiophorus japonicus; assembly: GCF_044704955.1. Classification (NCBI taxonomy): domain Eukaryota; kingdom Metazoa; phylum Chordata; class Chondrichthyes; family Pristiophoridae; genus Pristiophorus; species Pristiophorus japonicus. The sequence continues at coordinate 173,471,820 of NC_091989.1, forward strand.
CCTTTCCATGCCAGACAGTGCCGTGCGCTTAAGAGCTCAGCCACCAGACCAGCATCAGGGCAAATAAATCATTCTTCTCAATTCCTTCCACATAACCAAAGTGACTGCGGAAGGGGTGAGAAAGTTGGCACCGGTGAAAGTTGCCATGCCTCGGGTTTTCCAAAGCTCTGCTCCCATTGGATACGATTGAAGGCCGATCACAAGCTTCAAGTTTTTAACTGTTCGAGGCGCAGGAGGGGGGCATCTTTCTTTACATGACTAGCTTATCGGGGCCCATCCAGCATATCTGCACAGATTCACCGTTAGAATATCCACAATCCAGGGACTGCAATCTATAGCGCATGACAACAACAACAACTTGTATTTATATAGCGTCTTTAATGTAGTAAAACGTCCCAAGGCGCTTCACAGGAGTGTTTTAATACAAAACAAATAAATTTTGACACTGAGCCACAGAGGAAATTAGCGCAGGTGACCAGACCAAAAGCTTGGACAGAGGTAGGTTTTAAAGAAGGAAAGAGAGGTAGCGAGACAGAGAAGTTTAGGCAAGGAGTTCCAGAGCTTGGGGCCCAGGCAACTGAAGGCACGGCCACCAATGGTTGAGTGATTATAATCAGAGATGCTCAAGAGGGTAGAATGAGAGGAGCGCAGGCATCTCGGGAGGTGGTGAGGCTGGCGGAGGTTACAGAGATAGGGAGGGGCGAGGGCCAGGGAGACAACACAGCGAGCATCTCGCACATTCAAAACAAGATCATACCTGGAAAGTTCATCTTTCCTTTCAGCGTGACAAACACTGGGGGCGGGGGGAGGAATCTATACATTTCTTGTGCTAAGTCACATCAGAGCGTGCTTCAACTGTTTCTGGAGCAGTCACTGCACTGAGGAGCTATGACTGAAGCTGTACAGCAGTCTCTCACTGCCCCCTACAGTCCGAATCGGCTCATGACACACAACACCTGAAATGAACGTTTGTTTATACGGTAGATGAGTAAATGGGGTTGTATCGCTGAGAACTAATCACGGTTTACTCTCTCTCTCACCCAGTGTACTCTGCCCACTAAAGTCATGCCATATGTATGTCTATTGCCCTTTTCTGCTGATTTCTCTCCTTCCACTTTCCCTCTAAGGTTTGACCGAGGTGGGGTACGGTTCCACAGACAACATGCACCCATTGGTATTTCACCCAAATGGCCCTTCTTCACATTAGAGACTCCTTGGGTTATTCAACTGCAGGGTGCACCACAGCCAAGCCTGATTCTGTCCTCAATGGTTGACCACACATATGCATTTCCAATGTAAAGAAAGAATTTACATTTATATAGCAACTTTTACACCAGAACATCCCAAAACTCTTCATAGCCAATTAAGTAATGCAGGGAAGAGTGGCAGCCAATTAGCACACAGCAAGGGTAGTGTGGGACAGACAGCGCTGTGACTCAAGAAACAGGCAGTACAACACAAAGAAACAGAAAGACCTACATTGCTGAGCCAGAAGGATAATGTAGCATGGAACAGAGGAGAGAGGGTGGGACAGAGTGGGACAGAATGGGACGGTACGGGACAGAGGGGACTGTAAAGAAACTTAGAAACATAGAAAATAGGTGCAGGAGAAGGCCATTCGGCCCTTCGAGCCTGCACCACCATTCAATAAGATCATGGCTGATCATTCACCTCAGTAACCCTTTCCTGCTTTCTCTCCATACCCCTTGATCCCTTTAGCCATAAGGGCCATATCCAACTCCCTCTTGAACACATCTAACAAACTGGGACAGAGGGGACAGTATGGGACAGAGGGGACAGTATGGGACAGAGGGGACTGTATGGGTATCATGGTAGAGTTGGAGTCTCAGGCATCAGTGACTGACAGAGCGGAAGGAATGGGAATCATAGTTTCCCCACCACCAACGTTAAGCAGACTGACCTGTAGCTGCTGGGTTTATCACTGCCCTTTTTTATGAACAGGGGTTTAACATTTGCAATCCTCCAGTCCTCTGGCACCACTCCCATATCCAAGGAAATTTATGGTCAGAGCCTTCGCAATTTCCACCCTTACTTCGCTAAGCAACCTAGAATGCATCCCATCCAGATCGGGTGACTTTTTATTTTGAGCGACGCCAACCTTTTAAGTACCTCCTCTTTATCTATTTTTATCCTTTCCAAATTCTCTCCAACCCCCTCCTCTACTGTGACAGTGGCAGCATCCTCTTCTTTACCGAAGACAGATGCAAAGTACTCATTTAGTACCTCAGCCAGGCCCTCTGCCTCCATAAGATTTCCTTTAGGGTTCTAATCGGCCCCACCCTTCATTTGACCACTCTTTTACTCTTTATAGGTTTATAAAACACTTTTGAGTTCCCTTTTATATTATCCGCTAATCTATTCTCACACACTCTCTTTGCCCCACTTATCTAATTTTTCAGTTCTTCCTGTACTTTTTGTGTTCAGCTTGGTTATCTACTGAATTATGAACCCGACATTTATTATAAGCCTGTTTCTGTTTCACTTTAATCTCTATATCTTTAGTCATCCAGGGAGCTCTAGCTTTGGAAGCCCTTCCTTTCCCCTCGTGGTAACGTGTCTATCCTGTACACAAACCATCTTCTCTTTGAAGGCCTCCCTTTGTTTTGTTTGATCTTGTTGTTGTTTTATTTTGTTATTATTTTATCTGCTAATCTTTGATTCCAATCCATTTTTCAGCTCACTGAAATTAGCCCTCCTCCAGTTGGGTATTTTCAGATTTCATTGCTCCTTGTCCTTTTCCATAACTACTCTAAACCTAATGATATTATGATCACTGTTTCCCAAATGCTCCCCCACTGAAACATGCTCCACTTGCCCCCCTTCATTCCCCAGAACTAGATCCAACACTGATTCCTTCCTCTTTGGGCTGGAAACAAACTGATCAAGAAAGTTCTCTTGTACACATTTTGGGAATTCCTTCCCCTCTCTGCCCTTTACCCTGTTATTTTCCCAGTCTATATTAGGATAATTGAAGTCCCCCATTATCACGACTCCAAAGTTCTTGCACCTTTCTGCAATGTGCCTGTAAATTTGCTTCTCCATCTCCGTCCCATGATTTGGTGGCCTATAATATACACCCAGCAGCACAACAGCTCCTCTACCGTTCCTTAATTCCAATCAAATAGATTCTGTCTTGGAACCCTCAAGTACATCATCCCTTTCTAGGGCTGCAACAGTATCTTTGATCAATACAGCCACCATGTGACTAATGGGAGAGTAGAGTATAGGAATCACAGTAACTGACAGAGCAGAGGATATGGGAATCACAGTAATTGACAGTGGAGAAATTGGGAATCAGCGACTGAGTGAACGGAGGAGATGGGAATCGCAGTGACATAGAAAGGAGGAAAAGGGGATCAGTGACTAAGTGAGATACAGTATGGGACAGAATGGATAATACAGGATAGAGTGGGACAGTATGGGATAGAGTGGGACAATATGAGACAGAGGGGACAGTATGGGACAGTATGGGATAGAGTGGGACAGGATGCGTATCACGGTGCTTCGTACAGTTGGAGGCTCAGGAATCAGGGAGTGGAGAGAATGGGAATAGTTGCCAGGTTTATCCCACTCCCTTTGTTTGAATAGGGGTGTAACATTTGCAATCCTCCAGTCCTCTGACACTATCCCCATATCCAAGGAGGATTGGGAGATTGTGGGAATAACAGTAATTAATGGAGGGGAGGAGATGAGAATCACAGCGACTGAGAGAGGGGAGGTAAACGGCATGTTTTCTGCACTCTTATTCCAGAACAAAGCACAAAGAAGTTTTGAACATCAAATACTAACACAAATTTACCCTTTGGCTTTGGAGACAATGTTTGATTCAGACGTTTTACCAGTTTTATCAAAACTCCAGTTCATAATCTCTGTGTTGCAGGCATGTTCAAAATCACTCTCCTGGCAAATTGGATTCCACCAAAAACCTGGAAATTCCCTGATGTTTCCCAGGGCCACTGCCTGAAGGGGAAAGATCGTCAGACACTGGCGATGCAACTCAAACTCTGGTCTGCTCAGCTCCACAGAGGAGGAAACAAAACCCCTCTGCACAGCACACTCATTGAGGTGGGCCTTCCACCGCGCAAAGCCGGCAAACACAGAGCCAATAGCCCATCTGCTGTTGCTGCGTGACCTCGCGACCCCTCCTGCCTCGCGGATGAATCATTTCAACAACTTTAAACAATTGCAGCCCGGGTGGGGAGGTGGGAGGGAAAAGACAGGATTCAGCGGAAATCCGAGCCGACAGGAATGGTCGTGGCTCCGGCCATCGTTTC